>NC_073384.1:14680255-14998112 GCF_028641065.1 Leucoraja erinaceus | reverse complement strand
TGGGACACATGTAGCAAGTTTTTAAGATGACGTTGTTTACAGAGGACTTGAGCCAAGATGCCTGGGTGATGTTAAAGCGATGGTGCCAGCAATCTTGGTGGTGATGCAGTAGTGTTGTCCAAATGTAACTTTTTGTGGTTAATTGTGCTCTGTGGTATGCAAACAAAATTGGTTCAATCCGCGAAGACTTTACGCATGGCCAGAGTGAGGGGTTTCTCCAGTATATGGTTGGAGGGAAAATTTGGCTCGTCTAGCACTGGAAATCCATGAGGCAGTCTGACAAGTTGGAGATCCTGCAGACATCCAATGTTTGCAAAGTCGGCAAGTTCTTAACTGTGAAAGAAATCTTTTGCGGGAAGTAAAACAAGTAGATGAGAAATTCAGTACGGACAAGTTGGACGAAGTCACAGTGCGTGAGGAAACTGCGGTGCTTTTGCATAACATTGGGACCACATGGGTTCCTAGAAGGATTGTTCCCGATGTTGGGGAAGTCCAGGACAAGGGGTCACAGCTTAAGGATAGAGGGGAAATCCTTTAGGACCGAGATGAGAAAAACATTTTTCACACAGAGAGTGGTGAATCTCTGGAATTCTCTGCCACAGAAGGTAGTTGAGGCCAGTACATTGGCTATATTTAAGAGCGAGTTAGATGTGGCCCTTGTGGCTAAAGAGATCAAGGGGTATGGAGAGAAGGCAGGTACGGGATACTGAGTTGGATGATCAACCATGATAATATTGAATGGCGGTGCAGGCTCAAAGGGCCGAATGGCCTACTCCTGCACCTATTTTCTATGTTTCTATGAACCTTTCTTTTCCAAAAATGACCTTTCTTCAGAATAAAAAATATATAATCTTCCATCATTCTCAGCAGCTATACATACCTTCATTAGCGTTGTATTTGGCGGGGTTCTCAAAAGCATTATACTGGGCACCTTTGTCACCCATGTCGCCCCCTGGGGTGATACCCCTTCCCTTGTTTGAGGGGCATCTCCATCGCACTCTGTCACCCACGATGTGGTCCAACCCCATAGACTCTTGATGTTGGCTGCACCAAGCCACAGTGCGTCCCTCAGCACGTACTCCTGCAGTCTGGAAAGGGCCAGTCGGCAACATTCCCTGAAGGACATCTCGCTCTGCTGGGAGATCAATAAGGTTCGGGCAGACCAAAGGCCGTCTCTCAGCAAATTGATGACTGGAGACAAAGCCATTACAGGTAATCACCTGTAATTGGAAGGTGTGACTGGAAGGATAATGAAACCAGGGAGATTGAGTCCTATGTTGCTGGATTACTGTGGAGAAGGGTTTTGGAAGGATTATGAGGTGAGCTACATTAAAGTCTGCAGCAGTGGTGAGGTAAATTCTCTTAAACACAAAACTCGCAATACATGAGTGTTTGAGCTTCTGTTACTGCAACAAATCAGTATATAGTTCTTTATACTTGATGGGGCACTTTGCATCAGTGACAGAGCCTGTACATTTGGCGATGGGATGGTGAGAATGGATCCTATGGACAATGGTGTGTTGTAGACTTTAGGAGAGGAAAAGGGGTTGAGAGCTCAAGCAGAAGTGTGTGGAGGTAACAAGCCTTTTCTTATTAACCGAGAGGTTAGAAAAGGATAACAAGTGGTGGAGTAACCCAGCGAGTCAGGCAGCATCTCTGGAGAACATTGATTGGTGATGTTTTGGGTGGTGACCCTTCTTCAGAGTCTGAAGAATATACTTCTTGAGTCTGAAGAAAGTCTCAACCCAAAACGTCACCTTTCCATGTTCTCTAGAGATGTTGTCTGACCTGATGAGTTACTCCAGAACCTTATGCACTGTTGTGTATTACCAACATCATCAGTTCTTTGCTTCTAGCTTATGATTTCAGATTTGGAAATGGGTTGAGTATCTAGAGAAGGTTTTTTTCCCATAAAGGGTTGATTCTTATTCTTTCTTTGTGGCATCATCTGGAAGTATCAGTACATGTTGCAGGATGTAATATGTCAATTGATCTTGATTTGTAATATAAAAAATAAAGATTTTTCGAAAGACTGGTTCGTCAGCAGCTTCCTTATTGCTGTATTCTACAACAAGATGGACTAAGGTTGTTTTGTTTAGTACATGTATTTCTGATCGTTTCTGGTTACATACAAAGTCAAAAATGTCCTGCTGACTCTGCATTTTAATGACACTGCAGATGTCTTTAACACCTTGCATGCACTGCAGCCAAATTAAAGCTTATGATTGGATGGCGCCCACCTTTGTTAGCAGTTGGAAAGCTCTGATTGAATTGCTGCCAAATTCACAGCAAGCTACTGAGCTTGCTCGGATTTACAGTTCGAGAGGTACAATGGGTGCATGCATTCTTTTACCATGCAATTAGTTTTTTTCTTCCTTCTACTAGTCCAATTTACATTTAATAAATTATTATGCATTGGTGCCTTATTGGCGTCATGGAGACATACAGCAGGGAAACAGGCCCTGGAGCCCACCGAGTTGGCACCGACCCTCCATCTGCATTGAACCTACACTAATCCCATCTTGTACTTCCCACATTCTCCTCACCTCCCCCAGAGGGGGTTGTTTTGCAGATGCAGTGTTTGGTGTAGATGGTGTAGATGTCTGAGATGTGGAGGGGGTTTGGGGGGTGGAGAGAGATTCCGATGATCTTTTCGGCAGTCCTCACTACTCGCTGCAGGTTCTTGTAGTCCATGCGGGTGCAGTTTCCAAACCAGGCAGTGATGCAGCTACACGGGATGCTCTCTATAGTCCCAAGAATCGGCATTCTTGCCATAGAGGGAGTACAGAGAAGGTTCACCAGACTGATTCCTGGGATGTCAGGACTTTCCTATGAAGAAAGACTGGATAGACTCGGCTTGTACTCGCTAGAATTTAGAAGATTGAGGGGGGGATCTTGTAGAAACTTACAAAATTCTTAAGGGGTTGGACAAGCTAGATGCAGGAAGATTGTTCCCGATGTTGGGGAAGTCCAGGACAAGGGGTCACAGTTTAAGGATAAAGGGGAAATCCTTTAAGACCGAGATGAGAAAAACAATTTTCACACAGAGAGTGGTGAATCTCTGGAATTCTCTGCCACAGAGGGTATTTGAGGCCAGTTCATTGGCTATATTTAAGAGGGAGTTAGATGTGGCCCTGTGGCTAAAGGGATCAGGGGATATGGAGAGAAGGCAGGTACAGGATACTGAGTTGGATGATCAGCCATAATCATATTGAATGGCGGTGCAGGCTCGAAGGGCCGAATGGCCTACTCCTGCAGCTATTTTCTATGTTTCTATGTTTCTATGTTCCTCTGTAGAATGTGGTGAGGATGGGGGGGGGGGCTTTCCTCAGCTTCCTCAGGAAGTGGAGACGCTGCTGGGCTTTCTTCACAGTGGAGCCGGTGTGGAGGGACCAGGTTAAGTTCACCACCAGGTGGACACCAAAGAATTTAATGTTCTTCACAATCTCCACTGGGGAGCCGTCGATGTCCAGTGGCGCATGGTCCCTCTGTGCTCTCCTAAAGTCAACAACCATCTCTTTGGTTTTGTCTATGTTCAGAGACAGGTTGTTGACTTTGCACCAAGTTGACAGTTGTTTCACCTCCTCTCTGTATGCGGACTCGTTCTTGTTGATGAGACCCACCACTGTCGTGTCATCGGCGAACTTGATGATATGATTCAAGCTGTGCAGCGCTGTGCAGTCGTGAGTCAGCAGTGTGAACAGCAGTGGGCTGAGCACACAGCCCTGGGGGGCCCCGTGCTCAGTGTGGTGGTGCTGGAGGTGTTGCTCCCGATCCGGACTGTCTGTGGTCTCTCTCCCCGTCAGGAAGACCAGGATCCAGTTGCAGAGGGAGGTGTTCAGGCCCAGCAGGCTCGGCTTCCCGGTCAGGTGCTGGGGGGTGATAGTATTGAATGAATGCTGAACTGAAGTCTATGAACAGCATTTGGACGTATGTGTCCTTTTTGTCCAGGTGGGTGAGTGCTAGGTGAAGGGCGGTGGTGATGGCGTCATCGGTCGTGAGGTTGGATAGATACGCAGACTGCAGGGGGTCCAGGGCGGGGGGACAGGAGGGTCTTTATGTGCCTCAAGACCAGCCTCTCGAAGCACTTCATGGTGGTGGGGGTGAGTGTGACGGGGCGGTAGTCGTTGATATGGTATTGGGAGTAGGGTACTGACATGGATAGAAAATTGGTTGGCAGAGTTTGGATTAACGGGTCCCTTTCAGAATGGCAGGCAGTGACTAGTGGGGTACCGCAAGGCTCGGTGCAGGGACCACAGCTATTTACAATATACATTAATGATGTAGGTGAAGGAATTGAAAGTAACATGAGCAAATTTGCAGATGACACAAAGCTTCACAAAGCTTGGTGGCAGTGTGAACTGTGAGGAGGATGCTATTAGGATGCAGGGTGACTTGGACAGGTTGGGTGAGTGGGTAGGTGCATGGCAGATACAGATTAATGTGGATAAATGTGAGATTATCCACTTTGGTGGCAAGAACAGGAAGGCAGATTATTATCTGAATGGTGGTGTTAGGTAAAGGGGAAGTACGACGAGAACTAGGTGTCCTTGTACATCAGTCACTGAAACTAAGCATGCAGTTACAGCATGCAGTGAAGAAAGCTAATGACATGTTGGCTTTCATAACAAGAGGAGTTGAGTATATGAACATGCCCTGGTGTGACCACACCTGGAGTATTGTGTGCAGTTTTGGTCTCCAAATTTGAGGAAGGACTATTGAGGTAGTGCAGCGTAGGATCACGAGGTTAATTCCCGGGATGGAGGAACGGCCATATGTTGAAAGAATGGAGCGACTGGGCTTGCATACACTGGAATTTAGGATGAGAGGGAATCTTTTGAAGCATATAGATTATTAAGGGATTGGACAGGCTAGAGGCAGGAAACATGTTCCCGATGTTGGGGGAGTACAGAACCAGGGGCCACAGTTTAAAGAATAAGGGGTAGGCCATTTAGAATGGAGATGAGGAAAACCTTTTTCACCTAGAGAGTTGTGAATCTGTGTAATTCTCTGCCTCAGAAGATAGTGGAGGCCGATTCTCTGGATGCTCTCAAGAGCAAGTTAGATAGAGCTCTTAAAATAGCAGAGTCAAGGGATATGGGGAGAAGGCAGAAACGGGGTACTGATTGTGGATGATCAGCCATGATCACTGTGAATGGCGGTGCTGGCTGGAAGGGCTGAATGGCCTACTCCTGCACGTATTGTCTATTATATGGGGGAAATTGGGTACATTTCAAACATGTTCCACTGTATGTTACTGTTGGTGTAGTCAGCTGGGGATCGGTGTTGGCCAGGATACCTGTGGGATTGGGAGATGGGGACAATTTCCCACAGCAGTGAGTAGCTGTGTCGAGTGTTGTTTCCCTTGGCTAGACAAGATGAACTATTTTGCTCCTGCTTCCAGATATAACATTTAGCAAATCTATGTATTAGTGTCATGGGATCGTTTGCAACCATCTGAGGTGGGATAGTGGAGGCCTTGATGGTTTAAAAAAAAAAATAGATGTCCTTCTGATAAAGTGTGGCATTAAGTCTGCATTGAACCATGAACATGTCGGTTAGTGGTTCTGATAAAAACTTGTGCAATTGGGAATCATCATCTTCTAATCATCAAGTAATGAACTAACTGTATTGCACCGTCCTGTTCTACCCCTGAGCAATGATCGCAATGTAATGAGCCCAATTATATATGTAACCTATTTCATTTGAGATGGCAACAAGAATATGCTAGCGTTTATGTTTCATTTAATTTTTTCATTAATTAGGACTGAACCGAATCAATATCATCTCAAAAATGCAAATCAAGGAATTCAAAGTCAAAGATTCAGGAACCAGGCCTTTCAGCCCATCACACCCATGCCAACCATTGAGCACCCATTTATTTTAATGCCATTCCATACTCACGGTCATGAATGTTTTTTCAGTTTAAAAAATTCTTCATAGAGCCATAGTCATACGGCGTGGAAACCGGCCCATCCGCCGCACCTGCTCACACTGTCCGACATGCCCCATCTGCACTAGTTACACCTGCCTGCATTTGGCCCAGACCCACCTAAATCTGTCCTATCCATGTACATGACTAAATGCTTCTTAAAAGTTTCTTCTCCCTATGAACATGGTCAAAAGCTAAAATAGTTTCAGTTTAGTTTATTGTCAAGTGTACCAAGGTACAGTGAAAAGCTTTTGTTACAAGCTAACCAGTCAGCAGAAAGACAATACATGATTATAATCGACCCCTTTACAGTATATAGATACATGATAAGGGAATCATTTTTAGTTCAAGGTAAAGCCAGCAAAGTCCAATCATGGATAGTCCGAGGGTCATCAAAGAGGTAGATAGTAGTTCAGCACTGCTCTCTGGTTGTGGTAGGATGATTCAGTTGCCTGATAACAGCTGGGAAGAAACTGTTCCTGAATATGATGGTGTGCGTTTTCACGCTTCTATACCTTTTGCCTGAGGGGAGAAGAGAGAATGGCCAGGGTGCGACTTCTTTGATTCTGCTACTAGCCTTACTGAGATGTTGCACGAGGCATAAATGGAGTCAATAGAAGGGAGGTTTGTTTGTGTGATGGTCTGGGCTGCGTCTACAATTCGCTGCAATTTCTTACGGTCTTGGATGGAGCTCTTCCCAAAACAAGCTGTGATGCATCCTGATAAAATGCTTTCTGTGATGCATCTGTAGATAGTTTTGCCAGCAGTTGAATAGAAAGTGTAGATTGGTTATTGCACTTGAACCAATCATAGTAGAATACCATCACTAACCCCACCTTACTGTATGATTCATTCTAACACCTACTTCCTACACTGGTCAGTCTTGGAAGCGGTAACGATGAACTAATAACCTGCTGTACCGCTATATATATATTTATATAACTTTTTTTTTAAACCACGTGCTCGTCTGAATATTCTGGAATTTTTTGAGGATATAACAAGTAAAATGGATAAGGGAGAGCCAGTGGCCAGTGTAGTGTATCTTGACTTTCAGAAAGCCTTAGATAAGGTCCCACACAGGAGATTAGTGGGCAAAATTGGAGCACGTGGTATTGGGGGTTAGGGTATTGACATGGATAGAAAGTTGGTTGGCAGTCAGGAAACAAAGAGTAGGAATGAATGGGTCCCTTTCACAATGGCAGGCAGTGACGAGTGGGGTGCCACAAGGCTCGGTGCTGGGACCGCAGATATTTACAATATATATTAATGATTTAGATGAAGGAATTAAAAGTAACAATAGCAAATTTATAGATGACACAAAGCTGAGTGGCAATGTGAACTGTGAAGAGAATGCAGGGTGACTTTGATAGGTTGGATGAGTGGAGAGATGCATGGACGATGTAGTATAATGTGGATAAATGAGGTTATCCACTTTGGTGACAATAACAAGAAGGCAGATTATTATCCGAATGGTGTCAGATTAGGAAAAGGCGAAGTGCAACGAGACCTGGGTATCCTTGTGATTCAGTCACTGAAAGTAAGCATGCAGGTACAACAGGCAGTGAAGAAAGCTAATGTCATGTTGGCCTTCATAACGAGAGGATTTGAGTATATGAGCAAAGAGGTCCTTCTGCAGTTGTACAGGGCCTGGTGAGACCACACCTAGAATTTTGTGTGCAGTTTTGGTCTCTAAATTTGAGAAGGACATTCTTGTTATTGAGGGAGTGCAGCGTAGATCACAAGGTTAATTCCCGGTATGGCAGGACTGTCATATGATGATAGAATGGAATGGCTGGAATTTAGAAGGATGAGAGGGAATCGTTTGGAAACATATAAAATTATTAAGGGATTGGACGCGCTGGATGCAGGAAACATGTTCCCGATGTTGGGGGAGTCCAGAACCAGGGGCCACAGTTTAAGAATAAGGGGGAAGCCATTTAGAACTAAGATGAGGAAAAACCTTTTCACCCACAGTTGTGAAATTGTGTAATTCTCTGCCTCAGAAGGCAGTGGAGGCCGATTCATTGGATGCATTCAAAAGTTAGATAGAGCTCTTAGGGCTAGCGGAATCAAGGGATACGGGGAGAAGGACGGAACGAGGTACTGATTGTGGATGATCAGCCATGATCACATTGAACGGCCGAAGGGCCGAATGGCCTACTCCTGCACCTATTTTCTATGTTTCTGATCCTGATCTTGATGTAGTTGCTTTTGCAAGTTCTTTCCATTTGGGTGCTTTAGTTTCCTGCCATGGCCTGAAGATTTGCAGTTTGCTGGGTCAGTTGGTGACTGTAAATCACCTCGAGCCTGAGTGGGTGGCAGGACAACCAGCCAAAGTTAATAGGCAAGTGAGAGAGGATGGGTTAATGGGGGAGCAATATTGATGTGCTTCCACTGAGAACTGATGTCGAGTCCGAGGGGAATGATCTTCCTCTATGTTGTTTAAACAAAATTTAAAAAAATTCTTAACATCCCAATAATCCTTAGGGTAGAAAACACAATCCAACAGAACAAGTGAGAATAAAGGATCATTCATTAATTCATAAAGTATCATTCATTGGAGTATCAATTGTTAGATGGATCACCATCTCAGAGTTTCCCTGCTTTACGGGAACTCTTGTCTTTGACCCAGTTTAACAGCTTTTCTGAGAGCAGGTTCCTGTCAGTGCTGCATTCTCCGTGCCAACTTGAGTCATCAGCTGAGATGGTGCTTGAGTCTTTTTAGTGAACTTGATATTTTTCCGTTTGTTAAGATGAGAGTGACAGAAACTGCATCCATGTGTAATCTCTTGCAGGCCGATATGAACTGTGTTTAAGATCTCTATCCTTTCTTGCCTTCAGGTTCCATTAGCTTGCAGTGCACTGAGATGCCAGATAAGGCACTGGAGGCAATTTCCAGAAGTGAAGGTCAGTACTCAGTGGGATCTCTTGGGTTTTTGATTGTCTTCCTATGTTTGTGAACAGCAATGTTCCTTTACTTTTAATCGGCAGAGAGTAGGATCTCTGAAACAGTGGGTAGCAACTGGACCACAGTCCCATTGCTGCTTGGTATATAAAGCTGATTATAAGGTTGAGTTGGCAATTTGAGTTAAGTGTAGAAAGAAAGTGTAGAAAGGAACTGCAGATGCTGGTTTATATCGAACATAGACACAAAGTGCTGTAGTAACTCATCGCATCACTGGTCTCCAAAGATGTTGCCTGACCCACTGAGTCATCCCTGCATTTTGTGTCCATCATGAGTTGGCAATAAGTTTTGACAAATTCACTGTCTTTATTTTGTAATTATCTCTCAGTGTGAAAATTAAAACGAAGCGTGCCCTTCAAATAAAATGCAAGGTTTTTTTTCAAAAGTTGATTTGCAATTGGAGGGTGCCTTCAATTCTACTGATAAATGGGCATGTGGTCATTTGTTTGTGGGGGAGCTACCTTGTGTTGAATGATTCATTGAGTACTCATGGAGTTTGTATGACTATGTGAAATGTTGTTTCTATGGCATGACAAGCTAAATTGTTTTGTAACGGCTTACAGTTCGATTGTTTATCGATTCTACCTTGACTTTATGGGCTCAATGTCAAAGTTTGTTGTTTCTTTGATTGCCTAACCATTGAGATGATCTAATTTGTTTAATAAAGTTGTAGAGGTATGCAGCGTGGAAGCAGACTCTTCGGTTAAACTCGCCCATGCCAACCAAAATGTCTAAATGAAGGAGTCCCACATTCTTGCGGCCGGAACCTCTTCTATCCAGGTCTTTTAAATGACATCTTGTACAGGTCCACCACTGATTTTCGAGCACCCTTTGTTCCAGAGGCTTTCTGGATTATCTGCTTTGCTGGATGAACAGAGATTATGGGCTCTGAGTGGAGTCCAATGGTACTTGAAAGGTTGGAACATGGCGGAGGGCAACCGAGATATTTGCCTGCAAAGTCGGCCTCGGAAGTTGGCTATGGAACTGAATCTGCCAGCATATTAGTGAATCACACCATATTAGTGCGGAAGTCCTGATGAGATTGAAATTGGACGTCTTACCTCCTCACTTCTTTTGCAAGCTCATTCCACATGCCCACCATGCTCACTTTAGTTTTGTTTAGATATACAGTGCAGAAACAGGCCCTACTGCCCACTGAGTCTGCACCGACCAGCGATCCCTGCAAATGAACACTATCCTACATGCACTGGGGCCAATTTACGCTTATACTAAGCCATTTAACGTACAAACCTGTACGTCTTTGGAGAGTGGGAGGAAACCGAAGATCTCGGAGAAAACCCACACGATCATGGGGAGAACGTACAAACTCCATACAGACAGCACCCGCCAGTCAGGATCGAATCTGGGTCTCTGGTGCTGCAAGCGATGTAAGGCAACAACTCTACCGCTGTGCCATCGTACCGCTCTGAGTGGATAAAGTTCCCCCTTGGGTCCATTTTTAAATCTTTACCCTTTCATCTTAAATATATGCTCTCCACTCCCATACTCTGGGGTAATGTCAGCAATGACTCTTCACCTTATCAACGCCCCTCATGATTTTACAAACCTCCACAAGGTCACCCTTCGGTCTCCTATGTTCCACCAGCCTTTCCTGCAGCTCAAACCCTCCACACCTGGTAACATTCTCGTGAATCTTTTCTGTACTCTTGCCAGCATGCATAATGGGAGGAGTGTACAGTCAATGGTAAGACCCTTCACGGCTTCTATGTACAGATGAATCTTGGGGTCCAAGTCCATAGCTCCCTGAAAGTGGCAACACAAGCAGATAGCGGGGTAAAGAAGGTGTATAGAATGCTTGCCTTCACTGGTCTGGACATTTAGTATGAGTCAGGAAGCCCTGTGGCAGTCTATCTTTATGTTGTTGAATCTATTGGGGTTGTGGGGGAGGGATGATCTTTCAGAGGAGAGCAGGATCCAGGTCAGTGCACTATGACTGGTTTTGATGCCAGTCTTTGAAGGGCCGAATGGCCTACTCCTGCACCTATTTTCGATGTTTCTATGATGCAAACCAGTGGAGGGTGGATTCAAGAGCAACTATATCATGGGAGACTCAATACATCGAGACTTCAGGATGGTAGACTTCCTTCAGGGTCCAGGATTTCTCGGAGTGGCTGCTGAATATTCTGAAGCAGAAGTGTGAGCAGTCGGAGGTTGTTGTACATCAAAGATGGGCATAAAGTGCTGGCGTAACTCAGTGGGTCAGGCAGCATCACTGGAGAAAAGCGATGGGTGACATTTCAGGTTGGGACCCTTCTTCAGACAGGCAGGGGAGAGAATGTAGAGGTGGAGAGCAAGAGGTCAGGGAGAAGGGCGTGGAGAGATGCATGTTGGTGCGGCAATGGCCACAGGGCTAATCCCCTTTACTTTACCTGGTGGTTCCCCAACTATCTGCCACCTGTGGTGTGAGCACTGCACTAAAGCTCATGTTTGTGATGCTCCTGAGTGAGTCAGTGCAGCTCCAGATGCTCGATGCAGAGGTCACCAGTTTTGCTTTGTTCAGTCAGTTCCCTGCTGAACACGCTGCTAATATTTCCTGTTTCCTTGCAGGAATAGTTATTGTGATGTTGCAATTGATATCAAAGGTTGACAATTGCAAGGATTCCTTGCTTCTAACTCTGAATCAAAGGGGCCCAGCTTGTATTGAGTGGAGAAGTTACAGAATTGCCTCTAAGCTGCTGTGCATTGCGACCTGATCCTATTTTCCATATAACCATATAACAATTACAGCACGGAAACAGGCCATCTCGGCCCTACAAGTCCATGCCGAACAAATTTTTTTCCCCATTAGTCCCACCTGCCTGCACGCGTACCATAACCCTCCATTCCCTTCTCATCCATATGCCTATCCAATTTATTTTTAAATGATACCAATGAACCTGCCTCCACCACTTCCACTGGGAGGTCATTCCACACCGCCACCACTCTCTGCGTAAAGAAGTTCCCCCTCATATTACCCCTAAACTTCTGTCCCTTAATTCTGAAGTCATGTCCCCTTGTTTGAATCTTCCCTATTCTCAAAGGGAAAAGCTTGTCCACATCAACTCTGTCTATCCCTCTCATCATTTTAAAGACCTCTATCAGGTCCCCCCTTAACCTTCTGCGCTCCAGAGAATAAAGACCTAACTTATTCAACCTATCTCTGTAACTTAGTTGTTGAAACCCAGGCAACATTCTAGTAAATCTCCTCTGTACTCTCTCTACTTTGTTGACATCCTTCCTATAATTGGGCGACCAAAATTGTACCCCATACTCCAGATTTGGTCTCACCAATGCCTTGTACAATTTTAACATTACATCCCAGCTTCTATACTCAATGCTCTGATTTATAAAGGCTAGCATACCAAAAGCTTTCTTTACCACCCTATCTATATGAGATTCCACCTTCAAGGAACTATGCACGGTTATACCCAGATCCCTCTGTTCAACTGTATTCTTCAATTCCCTACCATTTACCATGTACGTCCTATTTTAATTTGTCCTGCCAAGGTGTAGCACCTCACATTTATCAGCATTAAACTCCATCTGCCATCTTTCAGCCCATTTTTCCAAATGGCCTAAATCACTCTGTAGACTTTGGAAATCCTCTTCATTATCCACAACACCCCCTATCTTAGTATCATCTGCATACTTACTAATCCAATTTACCACACCTTCATCCAGATCATTGATGTACATGACAAACAACAAAGGACCCAACACAGATCCCTGAGGCACCCCACTAGTCACCTGCCTCCAACCTGATAAACAGCCATCCACCATTACCCTCTGGCTTCTCCCATTCAGCCACTGTTGAATCCATCTTGCTATTCCTGCATTTATACCCAACAGTTGAACCTTCTTAACCAACCTTCCATGAGGAACCTTGTCAAAGGCCTTACTAAAGTCCATATAGACAACATCCACTGCTTTACCCTCGTCAATTTCCTTAGTAACCTCTTCAAAAAATTCAAGAAGATTAGTCAAACATGACCTTCCAGGCACAAATCCATGTTGACTGTTCCTAATCAGACCCTGTTTATCTAGATGCTTATATATATTGTCTCTAAGTATCTTTTCCATTAATTTGCCCACCACTGAAGTCAAACTAACAGGTCTATAATTGCTAGGTTTACTCTTAGAACCCTTTTTAAACAATGGAACAACATGCGCAGTACGCCAATCCTCGGGGACTATTCCCGTTTCTAATGACATTTGAAATATTTCTGTCATAGCCCCGGCTATTTCTACACTAACTTCCCTCAATGTCCTAGGGAATATCCTGTCAGGACCTGGAGACTTATCCACTTTTATATTTTTCAAAAGTGTCAGTACTTCTTTTACTTTGAACCTCATAGCATCCATAGCTACTCTACTAGTTTCCCTTACCTCACATAATTCAATATCCTTCTCCTTGGTGAATACCGAAGAAAAAAAATTGTTCAATATCTCCCCCATTTTCGCTCTAAGAAAGTTAGGTTGTGATGGGTAGCTACAAGGAACTGCCGATGCCTGGTTAATACAGAAAAGGACACAAAGTGCTTGAGTGACTCAGCAGGCCAGGCAGCATCCCTGGAGAACATGGATAGGTGAAGTTTTGGGTTGTTAAACTGGTGGTGTCTGCAACGTGTTTAGACCCAAGCTCTGGGCTAAACTCCACCAGATGTAATTCTGAATGAACTGAGGGCCACAGGAGTTGGGAGATGAATATGAAGTCTGTTCTGTTTGAAATGGGAAATTGCATTGAACACAAAAGCAGATTGTGCCCCAGTGCCTGGGCTGCAGTTGGTTTTTGATCTACATTAATAACCATCTTGGCTACAAACCCTGCCTATTTCTAGCTCTACAACATTAGTTAGCTTAGCTTAAAGTCTTGGGAAATGTTTTTGTTGCATGCTGACCAGTTAAGACTGGAAAGACAATACATGATTACAATAGATCCATCCACAGTGTACAGATACATGATTAAGGGAATAATGGTTACTGCAAGGTAAAACCTGATTAAACATAGTCCGAGGGTCTCCAAATGAGGTACATAGTAGCTTGGGACCACTCTCTACTTGTTGGTAGGATGGTTCAGATGCCTGAAATCATCTGGAAAAAAACTGCCCCTGAATCTGAAAGTGTGCGTTTTCATACTTCTATAACCCTTGCGAGAGGGGAGATTAGGGAGTGACCAAGGTGAGACACATCCTTGATTATGCTGCTGGCCTCGCTGAGGCAGCGTGAGGTGTAGATGGAGTCAATGGAAGGGAGGTTGTTTTGTGTGATGGTCCGGGCTGCATTCACAACTCTAATTTCGTATGGTCTTGGATGGAGCTGTTCCCAAGTCATGCTGTGGTGCATCCCAATAAAACATCCTGATAACATTACTCTCCCTACCTCTGACAACAGTTGCTGGCACTAACTTGTGTGGATGCTGTAATTTGCTCTCCAGGGACCGTAAAGCTAAATGATCCAGAAGCTTTATGATCAGCTTTGTGATAGATTGGCCGATTAGGAAAAGGGGAGATGCAACGAGACCTGGGTGTCATGGTACACCAGTCATTGAAAGTAGGCATGCTGGTGCAGCAGGCAGTGAATGGTATGTTAGCATTCATAGCAAAAGGATTTGAGTGTAGGAGCAGGGAGGTTCTACTGCAGTTGTACAGGGTCTTGGTGAGACCACACCTGGAGTATTGCGTACAGTTTTGCTCTCCTAATCTGAGGAAAGACATTCTTGCCATAGAGGGAGTACAGAGAAGATTCACCAGACTGATTCCTGGGATGTCTGGACTTTCATATGAAGAAAGACTGGATAGACTCGGTTTGTACTCGCTAGAATTTAGAAGATTGAGGGGGGATCTTATAGAAACTTACAAAATTTTTAAGAGGTTGGACAGGCTAGATGCAGGAAGATTGTTACCGATGTTGCGGAAGTCCAGCACAAGGGGTCACTGTTTAAGGAGGGGGGGGGGGGTGATTGGCAGTCACCGAGGTACGTTGTTGAGTAGAGTAGAGTGACAGCCGCCAGAAAGAAGCTGTTCCTCGACCTGCTGGTTCAGCAACGGAGAGACCTGTAGCGCCTCCCGGATGGTAGGAGGGTAAACAGTCCATGGTTGGGGTGAGAGCAGTCCTTGGCGATGCTGAGCGCCCTCCGCAGACAGCGCTTGCTTTGGACAGACTCAATGGAGGGGAGCGTGGAACCGGTGATGCGTTGGGCAATTTTCACCACCCTCTGCAATGCCTTCCGGTCGGAGACAGAGCAGTTGCCATACCATACTGTGATGCAGTTGGTAAGGATGCTCTCGATGGTGCAGCGGTAGAAGTTCACCAGGATCTGAGGAGACAGATGGACCTTCTTCAGTCTCCTCAGGAAGAAGAGACGCTGATGAGCCTTCTTGATCAGAGTAGAGGTATTGTGGGTCCAAGAGAGGTCATCGGAGATGTTGACTCCCAGGAACCTGAAGCTAGAAACACGTTCCACCTCCGTCCCGTTAATGTGGATGGGGGTGTGCGTGCCGCCTCTGGACTTCCTGAAGTCTACAATGAGCTCCTTGGTCTTCTTGGAGTTAAGGGCCAGGTTGTTGTCAGCGCACCATGCTGCTAAGTGCTGGACCTCCTCCCTGTAGGCCAGCTCATCGTTGTTGCTGATGAGGCCAATCACCGTTGTATCATCTGCATACTTGATGATGGTGTTAGTACCATGTACAGGTGTGCAGTCATAGACATATTTTCTATGTCTAAACATAGACATATTTTCTATGTTTCTATGTGATGGTAGCTTTTTCATACTCAGTTGCGGGGTGGAACCTTTCAAATGAGGCGGTTGTGGGTCCACTAGCCCTGGATTTGCTGCAATCCAGAGATGTGAACTAGTCCAGTAATGGAAACCTCGGTTTGCTACCAAGACAGCTCTAGTTCTGGCCTGGAGATTCTGTGGCTCTTGCTGAGCACAGTTAGTGCGCTGCTGATGTCAGTTAGGTGACAAATCAGTTAAATCTGGCTCTGTGGGCTAGCATAGATTTGATGGGCTGAGTAGTTCCTCCCAAACAATACATGTAACATGATGTTTTGCCTTTAGAGATACAGCCCCTCGGACCACCGATTCCAGCCGACCAGCGATCATCCCGTACACTGGCACTATCCTACGCACTGAGGCCAATTAACCTACAAACCGGTATGTCTTTGGAGTGTGGGAGGAAACCGGAGCACCCAGAGAAAACCCACACGATCGCAGGGAGAACGTCCAAACTCCATACAGAGAACACCTGTCTCTGGTGCTGGAATCTCTGGCACTGTACAGCAGCAACTCTGCTGCCGTGCCACTTTGCTGCCATTTGTGCTATAAAATCAAATGCCATAGAATCCTCCCAAGCACCAGGTGATCTGGGTAACTCAGAATGGCCGGTAAATAATAGCCATGCCTATGGACAAGAGTTAACCGCAGTGCCACGTGGAAACTCGAAGGCTTGAATTAGTGCCTCCTTTATCACCAAAGGCAAGCTGGATCTGGGATGATCCACCAGGGCAGCACAGTAGTGCAGCGGTAGAGACCCGGGTTCGATCCTGACTAAGGGTGCTGTTTGTACGGAGTTTGTACGTTCTCCCTGTGACCGCGTGGGTTTTCTCCGGGTGCTTCACTTTCCTCCCACACTCCAAAGATGTACAGGTTTGTAGGTCAATTGGCTTCTGTGAATTGTAAACTGTTCCCAGTGTGTAGGAATGTGCTAGTGCACAGGGTGATTGCTGGTTAGCGTGGACAAAGTGGGCGGACGGGCCTGTTTCCGCACTGTATCTCTAAAGTCTAAAGATGACCTTAACGTGATCCAGAGATGCCATCCATGTGTGGGTGTAAAATTAAAACCTGCTCTGTTTCCGTGCTGTAGCTCTAAAATATATAAAGTCAGCCAGCATTTGTGGAGAATTGCTCTGGGAATTTGTTATAAATGTATAAAATTTTCCTTTCAATTTTTTGATATTGCTCAAATTGGTCTCATCAGTGGAGAACATCTCCAAATCCTACAACTGGATTGTTAACTTCAACTGCGGGAAGATATGACCAGGTCAGCTTCAATCCAATGAATCCATCATATATTGCAAAACAAATGCAGTCAATTTTCCTCTGTGATAGTTTCCTTGACTCTGTAAGTTGTTGAACTCCATTTGGCCGACTTGGGGCTGCTGAATATCCCGCGGTCTAGGCATAAGCTTAGGGGCGACCGCGCCTTTGCGGTTGCAGCTCCTAGACTGTGGAACAGCATCCCCCTTCCCATCAGAACTGCCCCCTCCATCGACTCCTTCAAGTCAAGACTAAAAACTTATCTGTACTCCCAAGGCTTTCCTGACGTCCACTGAGCGAGGGCTATATGTATATATGTATGTAGTTTGTTTGTTTCTTATAACAAATGTAAAGCACTTTGGCCAACGAGAGTTGTTTAAATGTGCTATATAAATAAATGTGACTTGACTTGATGTGATTGCTCAATGGCTCGGTTTGTCTGCACAGGAGGTGGATTTGCTTTTGTTTGCAGTGCTTCTCATTTCTGCAGGTGAGCGACTTTGTAGAGCCTAAAATGTGCAGAGCTGTAATCCAAAACCAACTTGTGCGAGGGAGGGGAGAGTTAATTTTACCAAAATCATTGAAGTTGTCTTGCGATCAATGGTGTTGGGTTGCAATGCCTTTCAGCATTAGAGCTACCACAATGAACAGCTTTGCAAGTCCTGAGCTGTAGATACATCAGCTTCATCTGCAGGAGTTGAGAGAGATTTGCTTTTATAAAACTTCCTTCACATTTTCGGGACACTTTCCTCTTGCACCCAAGTGCTTCTGAAGTTCGGTTGCTATTGTAATGTCAATGTAAAAGAGATTAAGTAGCTTATTTTCCACAGCCAGCTCTCACAAACCGAGGGAATAATGGTCAGTGATCTATTTTGGTGATGGATTGCTGCGGTCAGAGATCAGGCAAAGTTCCCTCTTTCAAATTGCAGCAAGGACTCAACCAACACCAATCATCATCAGGGGTACTGAGGTGGAGGTGGTCGCCAACCACAGGCACCTTGGTGTGCAGCTTGACAGTGAGCTGAACTGGAAGAGTCATATGGAGGCGGTGTACAGGAAGGGACAAAGTCAACTGTATTTTTTAAGGAGGGTAAGGTCATTCAACATCTGCCAACCCCTACTGTGCAGTGTCTACCATTCAGTGGTGGCCAGTGCTCTGTTTTTTGCTGTGGCCTGTTGGGGAGAAGGCGCCTGCATAGCGGACAAAAACAGACTGGACAAGCTGATCAGGAAGGCCGGCTCAGTGGTTGGGGCTGAGCAACTAACGGTCCAGCAGGTGGCAGAGGCCAGAACGCTGAACAAACTGGGTTCAATAATGACCAACCCCGCTCACCCACTCCACGCCCTGAAGGTGATCAAGAGCAGCATCTTCAGTCAGAGACTGATTGCACCAATGTGCAAAACGGAGAGATATAGGAAGTCTTGTATACCTGCTGCTATAGGGTTTTATAATGCACAAAAATAATTTGGGATTTTTTAGTATTCATTCATTGTATTTTAACTTATTAAGTATTGAAACTGTCTGTGGAAATGTGTGGTTATGTCTGTCTTGAAGCTGTTGTGGCACTGTAATTTCCTGTAAAGGATTATTAAAGGTTATTCAATTCAATTCAGGAATCTTGACATTCAGCTGTGTGAGGCCCTGGTTTATTAATCATCCAACAGAGTACTCCTCCAGTGGATGAACATGTTCTCTGGCCTTCACAGGAACACCCATGATCTTTAGTTTAGTTTAAGAAAGAAGTTTGACACAAAAAACTGGAGTAGCTGAGCAGGACAGGTTGCATCTCCAGCGAGAAGGAATAGGTGACGTTTCAGTTCGAGACCCTTCTTCAGTTTAGTTCAGGTTAGTTCAATTCAATTCAATTCAGTTTAGTTTAGTTTAGAGATACAGTGCATTCAGAAAATATTCATTACAAGCATAATATGGTGCAGCGTAACCCTAGAAAGTTATTGTTTTAGAACTAGGTGATGGGTGTGAATCGTTATGAAACATAGAAACATAGAAATTAGGTGCAGGAGTAGGCCATTTGGCCCTTCAGGTCTGCACTGCCATTCAATATGATCATGGCTGATTGCAAAAAATGAATTAGTCACATTCCCTTTCTTTTTTATTTAGCTCTACCTTTGGATTTTTTACTTCTTTCCTTTCCCTTCTCTAAGGCCCTCTTTTCTTAGGGGCCTGTTTTCTTTTCTTTTTGCTTTCCTTCTTTTTTGTTTTTTTCTCACATTCTCAAGCACGCGGTTTAATCATCCTAATTTTTTATCATCAATCTACACACAATACCCCAGAATGAAGAAGCGAAAACAGGTGTTTAGAAACTTTTGCAAAGTAATTAAAAATAACTAACAGAAATGTCACATTTACATAAGTATGACACTCAAAATTGAGCTTGGGTTCATCCTGTTTCCATTGATTATCTTTGAGATGTTTCTGCAACTTGATTGGAGTCCACCAGTGGTAGATTAAATTGATTTGACATGATTTGGAAAGGCACACACTTGTCTATATAAGGTCCCACAGTTGACAGTGCATGTCAGAGCAAAAACCAAGCCATGAAGACGAAGGAATTATCCGTAGACCTCCGAGACCGATTGTGTCGAGACACAGATGTGGAGAAAGGTATAAAACAATTTCTGCAGCATTGCAGGTCCCGAAGAGCACAGTGGCCTCTGTCATTCTTAAATGGAAGAACTTTGGAACCACCAGGACTCTTCATAGAGCTGGCCGCCCGGCCAAACTGAGCTATTGTGGGAGAAGGGCCTTGGTCAGGGAGGTGACCAAGAACCCGATGGTCACTCTGACAGAGCTCCAGAGTTCCTCTGTGGAGATGGGGGAAACTTTCAGAAGGACAACTATATCTGCAGCACTCCACCAATCAGGCCTTTATGGTAGAGTGGCCAGACGGAAGCCACTCCTCAGTAAAAGACACATGACAGCCCGCTAAGAGTTTGCCAAAAGGCACGAGAAACAGGATTCTCTGGTCTGCTGAAACCAAGATTGAACTCTTTGGCCTGAATGCCAAGCGTCACGTCTGGAGGAAACCAGGCACCGCTCATCACCTGGCCAATACCATACCTACAGTGAAGCATGGTGGTGGCAGCATCATGCTGTGGGGATGTTTTTCAGCGGCAGGAACTGGGAGACTAGTCAGGATCGAGGGAAAGATGAACGGAGCAAAGTACAGAGAGATCCTTGATGAAAACCTGCTCCAGAGCGTTCTGGACCTCAGACTGGGGCGGAGGTTCACCTTCCAACAGGACAACAACCCTAAGCACACAGCCAAGACAACGCAGGAGTGCGTTTGTGATAAGTATGTGAATATCCTTGAGTGGCCCAGCCAGTGACCGGACTTGAACCCAATCAAACATCTCTGGAGGGACCTGAAAATGGTTGTGCATCGACGCTCCCCATCCAACCTGACAGAGCTTGAGAGGATTCGCAGAGAAGAATGGGAGAAATTACCCAAATACAGGTGTGCCAAGCTGGTAGCACCTATACCCAAGAAGACTTGAGGCTGTAATCGCTGCCAAAGATGCTTCAACAAAGTACTGAGTAAAGGGTCTGAATACTTATGTAAAAGATATTTCAGTTATTTCATTTTAATTACTTTGCAAAAGTTTCTAAACGCGTGTTTTCGCTGTTTTATTACAGGGTATTGCGTGTAGATTAACGATTTAAAAAAAAAAGAATTTAAACCATTTTATAAGAAGGCTGTAACGTAACAAAATGTGGAAAAAGTGAAAGGGTCTGAATACTTTCTGAATGCACTGTACAGTACAGATACAGATCCTTTGGTCCACCGCCAGCCAGCGATCCCCGCACATTAATACTACCCTACACACACTAGGGACAATTTACAATTTTACCAAGCCAATTAGCCTACAAACCTATACGTCTTTGGAGTGTGGGAGGAAACAGGAGCTCCTGGAGAGAACCCACGCAGGTCACAGGTAGAACGTACAAACTCCATGCAGACAGCACCCGTGGTCAGGATCAAACTCGGGTCTCTGGCGCTGTGAGGCACAAGTCCATTGCTGCGTCACCGTGGCACCCGGTTGCTTCTACATTTTCAAGAAGAATGCCGTCAATGATTTAATATCTTGGATAAATTGGGTGGAAAACCTAAGCTTTCGTTCTGTTTGTGAGGAAATGCAAGTTTGTTCTAATCCCACGGAGGCATTAAAGGGCCTGTCCCACGAGCATGTGACTCCATGCGGCAAGCGCGACCTAAGCGACTCCATGCGGCAAGCGCGACCTAAGCGACTCCAAGCGGCAAGCGCGACCTAACGTGGTCGCTTGAGCTGTACGGCCTCGCGGGGCCGGTCTCACTTAGATCGCTGGAGCCGTATGGAGTTTTGCGGAGCTGGACCCGACATCGCACGGGGCTCCGAAAAACTGACCGTGTTTAAAAATTCCGCGCGGCAACGGCCTTCCGGCTCGCAGCCGCCTCGACGCCGTACATCACGCGCGAACTTCCCGCGGACTTCGCTCGATCTTCATGTCACTCACTCGCCCCCGCTTCTGGTTTGGTCACGCTTGCCGCATGCTGGCGCATGCTGGTGGGACCGGCCCTTTAGGTTGAACTTGCCGCATGCAAGTCGCATGCTCGTGGGAGAGTCCCTTTAGGTTGCACTTGCCGCATGCAGGTCGCATGCTGGTGGGACCGGCCCTTTAGGTTGCACTTGCCGCATGCTGGCGCATGCTGGTGGGGGACCGGCCCTTTAGGTTGAACTTGCCGCATGCAGGTCGCATGCTCGTGGGAGAGGCCCTTTAGGTTGAACTTGCCGCATGCAGGTCGCATCCTCGTGGGAGAGGCCCTTTAGGCCTTGTCTCACTTAGGCGATTATTTTTCGGCAACTGCCAGAAAATAGGCAGTCGCCACATTGATGCGGAGTGACGCCTGTATTGTCGTGAGGCGTCTCCTCAAGTGTCGTAACTTTTTCTTGTTGCCGCTGGATTTTGAAATGCTCAAAACCTTTCAGCGACAGTGGGCTTGACGTTGCCTGTCTTCTCCTGTCGTAGGTTATAGCCAGGATGACGCCAGGTGACGTTGATTGTCGCGGCAGTCGCCTAAAAATTGCCTAAGTGGGACAGGCCCTTTACACAAGACTGATCTTCCTCAGTGCAGAAGGTATTGGATATGAAGTGCAGAATTGGAACAGCCTTTGAGGAAATTGAAACATTTTAATTCTGTAGCAGTTTTTATCTGTTTCACAGTCATATTTCCATAACTTGGTTTAGGTATTGGATGAGGTCGATCCTCTACTGGAGCCAGTGTGCATTGGGGTTAGGGTTCCACACTCTGGTGCCACTTTTGCGCAAAAATCTATTGAACTTGCTCTGAACATTTAATTGATAAATATTTCTGACGTCCTCTGTATGGAAATGATGCTCCAGATTTCAATGCGGAGAGAGTCCCGGCTGTATTTATTACCAGCACAATGTCTTCTGATGTCTTGATGACAAGGTAGGTTACATAACTGTCTTTTGTGGGAAGCTAATTCTTTCAAATGATCCTTTTAGAGAGCAGAGGAAACAAAAAGTACAGCAACTTGCTGTAATAATAACCAGGTAATTGCTCCTGTAGAGTACAGTAAGTGGAGAGTAGTAGGGATCGGTGTAACATTTAATTTTGGTCACCTATAACAGTATATCATATAAGCATGGAAACCAGCCATTTGGCCCAATGGTGTCCATGGTGACCAATGGTCACCCCTGTGCCATCATCCAGCACTGTCCATAATCTACTGTGTTGAAATAATGCTCGTCTAGATACTTTGAAAATGTTGGCAGCAACCCAGTTTCAAACGATCACCCAGGTACTTGCCATTCCTGGGGTGAAAAGGGTCCCCATCATATCCCCTCTGAATCTCTTTTTTCATTACCCCTTGGCCAAAAGAAGTTCTTCCCCACTGTTATCAGACTACTGAACAGAACTTTCATAAACTGAGGAAGTAGTCCCAATCTTCCAGCCTACCTCATTGGCCTTGCACATTTTTCAATCTGCACATTCTCTGTAAATGCAATGCTAAATCGCTGCAACACTTTATTCTCGTTGCGCTACCTGGTGTGTGGCTTGACCGTACTGATGTGTAATATATAATTTGACTGGACACAACATTTTTCACTTTTTCTTGGCAAATGTGATATAAATAAACCAATACCAATAAAGCTTTGGACTTGAGTTTTATCTGGTTTGTCTCTTACTCCTGGTCAAATTTCAAAATATATTTCCAAAAATAAACTTTTTTTTAATTAAAAAAAACAATTAAATAAACAAAAGCAGTGCTAAACCTCTTCCGGCAATGTCAGTGCCTATACATTAATTAATGTCATAATCAGTAGTGTTCATAACTATCCTTGTACCAAGAACCCTTGCCACTATCACCCCCGGGGGGGATATTCATTCCCTTGTTTGATGGGTGTCCGCACCAATCTCTGTACCTCATTGTCCCGCAGTGGCAGACCCTAGACTTTGGTCCTACCCCAGAGCCTTGGCGTCGACTGCACTAAGCTTCAGCGCGTCCCTCAGCAGGTACTCCTGCAGTCTGGAACGGGCCAGTCAGCAACATTCCCTGACGGACATTTTGCTATGCTGGGAGGCCAACAAGTTTAAGGCAGACCAAAGAGCGTCTTTCACCGAGTTGATGATCTTCTAGCAGCACATGATGCCCGTCTCTCAAAATGTCCCTGGGGGAACAGTCCGTAAATCATAGAGTGCTCTTTTATGGAGCTGTTTGGGATGAACTGTAACACGGACCCTTGCATCATTCCAGATCCTCTTGGCAAAGCCACACTCTGTGAAGAGGTGGGCAACCATCTCCTCTCCTGGTGAGTTGCTCCGGATTAGATGCCCAAAGTCAGGCCAAGTGATTTAATTGACTGTCCATGAATTGGGTCTGAATTTCCTTACCTTTCCATGATGAGGAATCTTCCCAAGACCAGGATGAAACTAAAACTCATGTGATTCCCCCCCTTCCCGATTGCCTGTCCAAAACTAGTGAATTCTAACTCGCCAAAGATGATCCACCTGATTACATTTCTGTACATTTCCTTTCACCTCTTGGAGAAGAGAAACTCCCTGATTAAAGCTGTTCATCGATCCTCACTGACTAATTCTGACACTGCATTTCATCAACCCATTTTCTTTTGTTGTCTTGATTCACAACTTTGAATATATTTGTATCCTGTTCTTTTAAAACAAAAATATATACCAGGTTATCATGTATCTATAGGTCTGTCTGTCTGAATATACCTGTCTGAAAAAGTGTTTCGGCCCGAAACTTTGTCTATTTCCTTTGCTCCATAGATGCTGCTGCACCCGCTGAGTTTCCCAACATTTTTGTGTACCTTCGATTTTCCAGCATCTGTAGTTCCTTCTTAAACACAATATCATGTATCTATACACTGAAAATGACTTAATTGTAATCATGTATATTCTTTCTGCTGACTGAATAACCTGCCACAAAAGCTTTTCACTGTACCTCAATACACGTGACAATAAACAAAACTAACTAACTAAACAAATGTGAGTGGAAACGTCAAACTCTTTGCACCATAATCCTTCCATTTCCCTTTGCCTGCTTCCTTTTGCTGTCCAGGTTTTAATTCATCATTGGCTTGTGCATGCTTGCATGAATACAAGTATGGTTTTTGAGTTGTTTATACCATCCTTTAAATAGGATAATTCAATCTACAATAATTTCCAGCCTAGATCAGAGATTTCAATTTTCTATTAGGTATTCAATTCTTCAAGATGAACTCAGCGTTATCTCTAAGATCGACACAAAATGCTGGAGTAACTCAGGCAGCATCTCTGGAGAGAGGAAATGGGCGACGTTTTGGGTCGAGACCCTTTATCTGACGCAAACGGTCTCGACCCGGGACGTCACTCATTCCTTCTCTCCAGCGATGCTGCCTGTCCCGCTGAGTTACTCCACCATTTTGTGCCTATCTTCGGTTTAAACCCGTATCTGCAGTTCCTTCCAACTTCTTTCTTGACTGGATTTTTTTTAAGGAGGGACTTTACTCTGTACAGCCAATATTACCGATGCTTTCAAAACTTTTAAATGTGTTAATTAATTCAAAATTTGATGATTTTACGGGTGAGAAAGGGAGAGGGTTGGAATTTGATTCAATTATTGACTGAGGCACACTCTTCTTGTCTCACCCTCACCCTCGTGTTCTGTAATATTCAATTCCATACCACTCTCTTTCCATTATTTGGTGCTGTTAAGGAATTGAATTCTAATCTAATTACCTCTGTCCCCAATGGAAAGTTTTGCTTGATAGTTTAAAAATAAATATTAAGATAAATGAGTCAAAATGGCACACAGTGTTCCATATGTGGCCTTGCCAAAAAATAATTCTGGGTCAAATTACCATATGATTTTATAATCAATGCCCTTGAGATGAATCCTAGTGCTTGATTTAGTAATAACTTGACATTGACTAGTAACTTGCTGTAAATAAAATGTATTTTTCTCCCCCCCCATCAATTGATTCTTCAGTCTTCCTTCGTGGCGTCTCCTTCAATCCATGACTGAGCTTCAAGCCAGCCACAACCATCCACACCACTGAGCCTCACAAGCTGCCCATCCACACCTCTTCCCATTACATTTGCCATGCCCTAGATTTCTCAAATCCCCGATTCTTTGCACCAATTCTGATCCGTCCATGAGGAGGTTGACCTTTGCTGAATTCTGCTTGATCATTCCTTTTGTTGACCTTTCATGGTCATTTCTCTTATAAAGCAGAACTCCAACTCCAGATCTCGTACAGGATACTGAGTTGGATGATCAGCCATGATCATATTGAATGGCGGCGCAGGCTCGAAGGGCAGAATGGCCTACTCCTGCACCTATTTTCTATGTTTCTATGTTTCCAAGTCTCTCCCATGGCCATGCTTCCCCCAATGCAATCCTCTTCAGGAATTATTGTGCTTCAAATCTTAAGGTTTTCTTTCCAGACTTCATTGATGTCTGTGGCATTGGCCATCTTGACGCTAATTCCTGCCTTCCCAAAGGATTTCACTGTGCCTAGTCACATGTGATAATAAGTTCATTCCATCCTTGCATCTTTTGGTAAAGTTGGTGAAGGATGAAGATTGTTCCTCTGTCCAAACCTTTGGTTACTTGCACTGGTACCAGATTTGATTCTGCATCAATTTTTCTCCAATTATTCCTATGCTAAGTGTTTGTTTTGGATCATTTACTGCCATTAAAGTCACAATTAAAATGCACGTTGTTTGATGTCACTGGCAGGCCACGTCCCTCAAACAATGAAATAAGGTGAGAACTGCGATAATGAGATGTTCTTGGGTCAAAGAACACACACGGTCATGATAATATAGGGACTTTCCTCAGATTAGTCCCTTTCTTAGTACTCAACAAAATGGCTGCTGGTTAATACTGGAGTGCCTCTAGTGAGAGCTGCACCATGATACTGTAGCTGAGGGGCTCAAGATTTTACACATAACTATGACATTTAAATCGATGATCATGTTAAACGGTTACCTATTTATTAACAGGGTCGACACTGGCAACGGCCTATATTTTATTAATTTATGGATTTTTAAATTACGTGAACATTTTGAACCAGTCCAACATTTCGAACCCTGGCCTCCTGACCCCATGAGGAACCTCTCTCTCCGTAGGGTGACTTTGTCAAGACAAAGCCACTGTGTGATGTACCTACGCAAGGGGGAAAGGGTGTGTTGCTTGGTCTGACAGCCTCAGTTTGTAACCATTGATGAAAGCATTGGTGAGGTTAGTGGTGCTTCTGCACATTATGTATTAAAAACACCCGTTTAAACATATGGATGCAAGCACCAAACATGAAGGAATTCCATTTGATTCAGGAGATGTGTTTCTCTGGCTGTTGAATCAATGGCAACTTTACTGTGGGCTCCATTGGATTAGCCATTTTATGATTCTCTGATAACATAAAGCAATGGAGTAGGCTATTGGCCGTTGTAATTTGAGGAAGGACATCCTTGTGATTGAGGCAGTGCAGTGTAGGTTCATGAGATTGATCCCTGGGATGGCGGGACTGTCATATGAGGAAAGATTGAAAAGACTAGGCTTGTATTCACTGGAGTTTAGAAGGATGAGGGGGATTCTTATGGAAACATATAAAATTATAAAAGGACTGGACAAGCTAGATGCAGGAAAAATGTTCCCAATGTTGGGCGAGTCCAGAACCAGGGGCCACAGTCTTAGAATAAAGGGGAGGTCATTTAAGACTGAGGTGAGAAAAAACATTTTCACCCAGAGAGTTGTGAATTTATGGAATTCCCTGCCACAGAGGGCAGTGGAGGCCAAATCACTGGATGGATTTAAGAGAGAGTTCGATAGAGCTCTAGGGGCTAGTGGAGTCAAGGGATATGGGGAGAAGGCAGGCACGGGTTATTGATAGGGGACGATCATCCATGATCACAATGAAAGGCGTTGCTGGCTCGAAGGGCTGAATGGCCTCCTCCTGCACCTATTTTCAATGTTTCTATGTTTTGTGTTGATGCTAACATTTGTAAAGATTTTGGTTGAGCTTTTGCTTCAAGTGCCAATTCTCTGCATGTCCTTGATTCTCTTAATCTTTAAAAACCTTTTGCAGTGTCTTCAACTACTGAGTCTCCACAGTCTTGCTGAGTAGAGTGTTCCAAAGATTCCCGAGTGAAGAGAGTTCTTCTCACCTTTATTCTGAAGGGCTTGATCACTATTTTGACAGCATGACCTCCGGTTGGATACATCTTAGACAAGGGAAATATTGTGTAGATGTTTGCACTGTCAAACAGGATTTCTGCAGGGTACAAGATCACTTCCCACTTTCGTCTCCTTTTTTGGAAGTATACCTTGTATAGGGAAACCAAACTCGGGGACATTGTTCCAGATCTGATCTCACCAGGGATCTATTTAAATGCAATAAGGTCTCATTACTCTTGTATACAAATCCTCAAGGTAAAGACCAAAGACACAAAATGCTGGAGTAATGCAATGGGTCAGACAGCATCGCTGGAGAAAAGGAATAGGTGACCTTTCCGGTCGGAACTCTTCATCAGTTGGTAACGTCCTTTTCTCGTCGGGTCTCAGGTGTCGTTGAGGCCGCAACGGGGAGCGGCCTCCAACAGGAAGAAGCCGGGGACTCAGGTGCCGACTCACCGTTGCCGTCGCGGAGCTGGCCGGGTCCGGAGCGGGTGGAGCGGTGGAGGAGCGCTGCTGCTGCTGCTGTCGTTGCTGTTGCTGCTGCTGCTGCTGCTGCAGCTGCTGCTACCGGAGAGTCGGAGGCTCCAACGACGGGTCTGTGGACGACGGCACCGGGAGCCCACGGCTCCTTGGAAGGAGACCGCTTCTCAGGGCTCCTGCAACGGCGACTTCTCCCGCCCAAGTTGCGGGGTTGAAGAGCTCCTGGAGCGGGGCCTGACACCACTGCCCCGCGCGGCTGGAATGGCCGCGGACTCTGCGAGCGCACACCGGGGGCTCTAACACCAAGACCCGGTGTGCGACCTCGCACCACCCGGCGTGGCTTTAATGGCCGCGGGACAATCGCCATCGCCAGCCGGGGGCTATGACTTTGACTCTGACATCGGGGGGGGGGAGAGTGCAGTGGAGAGATAAGTTTATTTGGCCTTCCATCACAGCTATGTGATGGATGTTTATGTTAAATGTAATTATTGTTGTGTCTGGGGTCTATTTGTATGTAATGTATGGCTGCAGAAACGGCATTTCGTTTGGACCTCCAGGGGTCCAAATGACAATTAAATTGACTCTGAACTCTGGACTCTGAACTCTCTGAACGTCACCCATTCCTCTCCAGAGGTGCTGCCTGACCCGCTGAGTTACTCCAGCATTTTGTGTCTATCTTTGGTGTCAACCAACATCTGCAGTTCCTGACAACACATCAAATACCATTTGCCTTCATTATTGCTTGTAGCTTGTTAACAGGTCCTCCAAATACTTTTACCTATCAAATTTGCCCCATTTGAAGAAAATATCCTGTTTCTTCTGGGCGTTTTCTATGATACAATATGATACGATACGAAATAACTTTATTTATCCCAGGAGGGGTACATAAACACAAAATACATGAAACATGGAATGAAAGTGACAAGTGGAAAAGATTGGTGGGTGATGGGGGGGAGGGGAAGTCGGTCTCAGTCTACCCCACAACAAAAGGAGGAGAAGTTGTACAGTTTGATAGCCACTTGGAAGAAGGATTTCCTGTGGGTCTGTCCTGCACCTTAGTGGGCAATAATTTCTACTATAATTGCTTTTTTTTCCCCACCTTGCCTTACATCTGTCAAATTCGTGTGCATTCACTTAACATCACCTGGTCCTCCTCACGGCCGGTACTGCCACTCACTGTGCCTTTGGCAAACTTGGATATGGTGCACTGGGTCCAGGTGTCAATTAACTGGTGTAAATCGATTACTCCCACAGACACCACAGATTTGTGTCATCCAAGAAATGGGATTGGGATAAACCTGTAACCCTAATGTATTACTATTTTGAGAAATATCAATTCAATATTTAATCGAGTATCCAATCGAGTTAATAAACGATGGCCAGCGCGAATATATTAATGTCATGACATTAAATGTTGAAATGTTGCCTCAGAAAAGGCGCAGAGGGGACTAGGTGGAATAGTCTTGGAATGTAGTGGTTCCGGGGTCATTGTGAATGAAAGAATACATTTATTGGCCAAGTATATTCACATACAAGGAATTTGCCTTGGTGCTCCGCCCGCAAGTGACAACTTGACATACAGTGACAGTTAGGAATGACGCATACAACATTAAACATTAATAATAAAATATTATCGATTAAACATGTGAATTAAATAAAATACCAGAGCAAAAGGAGGCTACAGATTTTTGGTTATTGAGTAGAGCTACTACTCGTGGGGAAAAAAAGCATTTTTTTTGTCTGGCTGTGGCAGCTTTGACAGTCCGGAGTCACCTTCCGGAGGGAAGTGATTCAAAGAGTGGCCAGGGTGAAAGGGGGTCAGATGATCTTACCCTCTCGCTTCCTGGCCCTTGCAGTGTACAGTTCGTCAATGGAGGGAAAGTTGCAGCCAATAACCTTCTCAGCTGACGCCTCTGGATGTCATGCTTGGTGGCTGAGCCAAACCAGACAATGATGGAGAAGGTGATGACAGACTCTACGATGGCCGTGTAGAATTGGACCATCATTGCCTGTGGCAGATTGTGCTTCCTCAGCTGCCTCAGGAAGTACATCCTCTGTTGCGCCTCTTTGACTGTGGAGTCGATGGTAGCCCCCCACTTAAGGTCCTTGGAGATGATGGTTCCTAGGAACTTAAAAGACTCCACAGACTGTGACTATGGTGTTGTCGATGGTGAGCGGGGTGAAGGGAGGGGGTGAGATGAGATTTAACAGATATTCAAAGTTACAAATGGTTTTATTTAATTAGACAAGAAGGAAATCAAAAAGATTGTTGAAATAAAATGGCAAACGTTGAAAATAGTTATCAGATCAGTTAACACCTTTGAAGAGATAATGTAAATGTTTCAGGTTAACAATCACTCAGAGTTGTTCTGATGAAACGCCATCATGCTGTGACCTTGACTCTGTTTCTGCCTCCACAGATACTGTCTGTTCTGCTGTTTGCAGCGCTTGATTTCTAAACAGTTTTTTTTCCCCATTCATGTAAGGATTGGAAACTAGAGATGTCTCATTGCATATGATTGGCAAAGAAACCAGAGCAAAAACTGGGTGAAGTTTGTCAATGCAGAGGTGTGTTATTTTTAATGCGCTGCTTGCAAAGGTGATATTCAGAGATTTGTTCAAGAAAGGGATATAAATAATTCTGCGAGGCGGGGAAAATATATTCAGAAGCTAATAGGAAAAGATTCTGTGGAAAGAAGTGAATTAGATGACTCTTGGGAAAGGTTGGCCTGGGTACAAATGGCTGATTAGATTATGTTTCATTCCATGTTTATCTCAATGTGTCGCGGTTCTGAGATGCATCTGATTATTCTGAGTCGGATAATGTGGCATTTTCCTGAATGTTTCGAGCTCTAAAAATCTTGGTCTGCAGATTCATGATGAATCTTTATCTCCTCTCCTCCTCATTCTCACCCCCTCGTGTCTCCTCTCCTCCTCATCCTCACCCCCTCTTCCTACTCATGTCTTTGCTTTCCCTTGGCTTGTTCTACCTACACTTGTTTACTTGTATTAGGTGGAGTCTGAGGTTTTAAAATGACAGGATGAATCCTAAGTGGGAACAGTGTAGTACTCCTATAAGCAATTTGATGCATATGGAAAAGGGATTCATGCCTATTTTACTCAAAGGGTAATCGAATCAATAGAAAAATACTGTGGGTTCTGGAATTCTGAAATGAACACTGCCTATGTGGAGAGAGAAAGAGGAAATGTTCCTGTCCAGTGGGCTGGTGGAGATTAGTAAATCCAATCCAAACCTGGTGAATAAAGAAGAAAACTGACAGAATGCCGGGCTGGTGTGAGTGATTTCCGATGGTCACAGCTGAATCTTTCAGGGCAAGGAAAGCACAGGAGTATTTGGCAAGTAAATGAGGAGGCTCGTACATCACAGAATGTGACTGTCAGTGTGTAGGAGATTCCTAATCTAGTAGGAGGTTCCTAATCTGAGGAAAGACATTCTTGCCATAGAGGGAGCGCAGAGAAGGTTCACCAGACCGATTCCTGGGATGGCAGGACTTTCATATGAAGAAAGACTGGATAGACTCGGCTTGTACTCGCTAGAATTTAGAAGATTGAGGGGGGATCTTATAGAAACTTACAAAATTCTTAAGGGGTTGGACAGGCTAGATGCAGGAAGATTGTTCCAAATGTTGGGGAAGTCCAGGACTAGGGGTCACAGTTTAAGGATAAGGGGGAAATCTTTTAGGACCGAGATGAGAAAACATTTTTCGCACAGAGAGTGGTGAATCTCTGGAATTCTCTGCCACAGCAGGGAGTTGAGACCAGTTCATTGGCTATATTTAAGAGGGAGTTAGATGTGGCCCTTGTGGCTAAAGGTATTAGGGGGTATGGAGAGAAGGCAGGTACGGGATACTGAGTTGGATGATCAGCCATGATCATATTGAATGGCGGTGCAGGCTCGAAGGGCTGAATGGCCTACTCCTGCACCTATTTTCTATGTTTCTATGTTAGACCCTTCAGCAGCGCAGATCACCATTGAACTGTGTCCTGATTAGTGGGTCCCAACACAAGCACCAGGGTTGAATCTCTTCTTCCATGAAAGCTGGTTTAACCATCCACTGTTGCTGGCATATCAGGAATATCAGGAAAAACAATTAGAGCACTGGTGGTATTGCTGATCGAACTCAATGTTAAGACTGCCTTCAAATGTACCGTCAATTTTTTTTCTCTTTGTGTCCAACTTCAGCCTTGACATTTGCTTTCAGAAGCTGCTTTTGAGAGCCTTATACGTTTCCACGCTCCATTTTGATTCATCCTGTGATGCTGATCAAGGCGTAGGCATCCTTCTTTCAAAGTGGTGTCTTATATATTTTGCACTTAGCCTGGGAATTGCATTGACGCTCAGTGCTGCCAAGTGATGTCAGTGCATCCTCCTAACCCCAGTTTGGATACTTTGCTTCCAAGGCAACACAATGAAAGCATTGTATGTTCGTGGAGCGTTTCATCCATCTGTGGTGTTCCAAGCCAATGACATAGTCTGTAGTGGCATTGCCCCAAGTAGAAAGCAAAGCAAGTTCCACATCAGTCACATTATAATGATGAATGGTGGAAGGATAATTGTTGGTAGAAACACTTCAGAGGGATTCTGCGCTGTTCTTTGTAAACTCACTCAAAACACTTCAATGTCCATCCAGGTGCAGAGGCGGCCATGGCATAATGTCTTAACTGAGAGCTGCCGCTTCTGACAGCCCTGCATCCGTCGTTGCTGCCTGGTGTAACAAGCAACTGTTTAAAGGCTGTGCGTTTAGTGAAATTTAAAATTTGAACAAACAAATCTAATCAGGATAGAGAATATTGCAACACAACTCCTCCCTTCTGCTCATTGACTCCACCTACCTCTCCCCCCCCCCCCCCCCCCCCCCCTCCCACCCTCTTCAATCTGAAGAAGTGTCCTGACCCAAAACGTCATCCATACTTTTTCTCTAGAGATGCTGCCTGACCCGCTGAGTTACTCCAGCACTTTGTGTCTATCTTTGGTATAAGCCAGCATCTGCAATTTCTCTCACACAACCATTGCCACAGAGGGCTGTGCCGGCCAAGTCAGTGGATATTTTTAAGTCGGAGATAGACAGTGATTAGAACGGATGTCAAGGGTTATGGGGAGAAGGCAGGAAAATGGAATTAGGAGGCAGAGATCAGCCATGATTGAATGGCAGAGTAGACTCGGTGGGCCGAATGGCCTTATTCTACTAAAACGTGTGAACAATCTAATCAGGACCTTTGTTTCCACATGACAGTGACCTCAGCCTTGCCACTGTGCTTCCGGTCATGGGAAAGGGGTCCTCAATTCACCAGGACTGATGTTGGCGTCATTTGTGAAGGCAACTAAGGGCTTATGAAATGAAAACAAATGAGAGAATTTTAGCAGACCTGGACAATATGGCCACCATGTTCAGTAAGTGCCTCGTTCTCGCCTCTAAACTTTTCTTGTTCTCCTGTTTTGTTCATTGCTCTCCTGTGTCTGGGAGATGTGTTCAGCTGAAAGAAAACGTATTTGTCACAAGTGTATTCAAGATAAACCTGAGTAAACATTGAAACGGGAAGGGGGAGGTGGAGATGGGAGGGTAGAGGGGTTGGGGTGGGGTTCTAGGTGGGCTCAATGAGCAGAAGGAATGGGTTGCAAAATTCACTGCCAGGCATTAGGAAGAAAAGGTGGTGCTTGGTCATTTAGTTGGTCAGTGGTTGGTGGGATTGGGGAGCGGCAGGTGAATCTTGAAGCTTTAAAAGTTTTGGTCTCCTAATCTGAGGAAAGACATTCTTGCCATAGAGGGAGTACAGAGAAGGTTCACCAGACTGATTCCTGGGATGGCAGGACTTTCATATGAAGAAAGACTGGATAGACGCGACTTGTCCTCGCTAGAATTTAGAAGATTGAGGGGGTATCTTATAGAAACTTAACAAAATTCTTAAGGGATTGGACAGGCTAGATGCAGGAAGATTGTTCCAAATGTTGGGGAAGTCCAGGACTAGGGGTCACAGTTTAAGGATAAGAGGGAAGTCTTTTAGGACCGAGATGAGAAAAACATTTTTCACACAGAGTGGCGAATCTGTGGAATTCTCTGCCACAGAAGGTAGTTGAGGCCAGTTGATTGGCTATATTTAAGAGGGAGTTAGATGTGGCCCTTGTGCCTAAAGGGACCAGGGGGTATGGAGAGAAGGCAGGTACAGGATACTGAGTTGGATGATCAGCCATGATCATATTGATGGCGGTGCAGGCTCGAAGGGCCGAATGGCCTACTCCTGCACCTGTTTTCTATGTTTCTGTTTCTAAAAGGAAAAAAATGGATTTTGGTAAAATGGCAAGCTTTGGTTTTTCCTTGGCAAGAGGAGGGAGAGATGTGGCAATTGAGTCCAGCTTTTTGACTGTTCTCATTAATAAAATAAACTGTGAACCGCCCGCAGCTGGAAATGTGGGAGATTTCTGAAGATGGGCCTAGCTCCGTTTGGAGTTGGCATTGGATGAGTTGTGCTAAAGAGTGTGTTTCCATGCTGTTTTGCTCTATGTCTCCATAATGTTTGGGAGTGGTGCAAAGCTGGCCATTACATTGGATCCAGGGTGATCCAGGAGCAATGAATAGGTGCTGCTGGAAGATCAGAGACTCAGTGAAAGATGCACTGTGGTCCACCTGCACTTTGCTGACTTCCAAAGTAAGATGTCTGGAAGTACAAGCTCCTGACTGTCACAATCCTGGATGCAGGAATACATGTAAAGGGATGCACTGAACTCCATACAGCCACCACACAGGCTCTGTGGGGAAGGACTACAGTCTAGGGACATGTCAGGTGCCTCGCAAGCACTTCAGGGACAATTGCTTAAGGAGTTTTAAGTGAGTGTTGTTGATACATTATAAGAAAATGTATTGATTCAATGAATCTAATGCAGAGAAACACATCAGTTATATTTACTGTGTACATATTATGAATAAAATATGCCTTTTGAAATTTAAAAAATGATTTTAGCGAGGGATCGCTCAACCTAAAATGCTTGATGTAGTTAAAGTTGATAAGCAATTAAACCAGTTGTGTGCCGAGTACATTAAGATCTCTGGTTCCTGAGCAATGAGATAAAGGTTTGAACATTACAATGTGTGGAAGGATTGCATCGAGCAGGTCCTGGAGATACTGCTTCTGTAGACGTAAGAAGGCAACCATTGTCTATGTGAAACTATCGTTCAATGACCAATCGAAGAGGCACTGCAGGTTTAGTTTAGAGATACAGTGCGGAGACGGGCATTTCGGTCCATCAAGTCTGTGCCGACCAGCGATCCCTGTAAAGCACCACTATCCTACACACCAGGGACAATTTACAATTTTTACCAAAGCCAAATCAACCTACAAACCTGTACGTCTTTGGAGTATGGGAGGAAACCGGAGCACCTGGGGAAAAACCCATGTGGTCACAGGGAGAAAGTATAAATTCTGTACTGACAGCACCCGTAGTAAAGGATCGATCGGCGATGAAGAATTACTTTGGTGCTATGGAATGCAAATGTATTTTTCTCACCTGTTTGACTTCAATGTATTTCAGTGCATTCAGCAATATTTATCTTTGCCATCAATAAATTTGCACTACAGCTTATCTGTACAAAGATTAATTACTAAATGTTTAATTTTTTGTGGTTTCAAGAGATTCACCAGTCATTGAAATTGGAAAATCCACCTTGGAAACTTGACACAAAACCTCACACCTTCCCATTTCCCTCTGCTTAAACATAGCCTAAAGTTGGTGTTTTTACTTTGTTTCCACCCCACCTAACCTCAAAATGATATGCTGATCATTTATATAATAGATAAAATAAATATTTTCATTAAATCCCTGCTGAACACTCATGTGTAGCTGGCTATTAAAAGGTGTCTAACATTCTCTGCACTCTGTCAATTAAGTCATTTTTAATTAGCGTTTGTGCGGGGAATTCCTGAGGAATGTTATCATTCCCTTTTATTAGTCGTATGATTTGGATTTGCTTTGTTCTCCGTTACCTCCACCCTTAAAGCATTCCTTCAGGGCTTCTCCTATTCTGTCAACTTGAACATTTCTACTTTCAATTGTCCATCCGTGGCTCTGTATTAAACCACAAAATGTTGACGCATTGGAATTCCTTGGCTTGGTTTCTTCCATTTTTTCTCATTTATGTCACTCCTTCAATAGTTTTTGTCCTGATACCTTTTAGAAATCAGTCCATTGTAACCACTCTCCTGTGACATATTTTGCGGTGCTATTATATTAAATATCAATATATGTATATGTATGTATATGTATGTATATGTATATATATATGTGTGTGTGTATATATATATATATATGTGTGTATAATATATTTTATACACACATATATACACACACACATATATATGTGTGTGTTATATATATACACACACACACACACACACACACACACACACACACACACACACACACACACACACACACACACACACACAATATATTAAACATATTAGCATATTAAATGAATGTTGGTCATTCCATTCCTAGCACAAGGGAGGCTTTTGAGTCTGTTTCCTTGGAATTTCTGGACATAAATAGCTGTTCCTAATTATTTTGTTCATTCACACACCTGTGCCCCAAGGTCATGTTAATTTTGAATTTTATTAAAAATTGTTTAATGTTAGCTGCCCTGCCTTACATTTTAACATTGGCAGAAAGATCTGCTTGTTATCTGGCAGGTGGGTGGAGAGGCAGAGGATACAATCGCTTTGTCTTTGGTTTTGCCCTTGGAAAAGGTGCTTCCTTTCCTCCCCACATTCCCATTGGTCCAGCTTACATTGAGAACATGATATCTGGAAGAATTGCCTATCCCTCGATTGTGCCACAAAGAATCTGCTTTTTTAAAGAAAATAATTGGATTTTTAAAGAAAAATCTTTTTTTATCGTTTTGGGCGCAGTTAAAAGAAAATGAAATGTGTGCAAGTGTTGGTGGAGTACAAGAAGGTGTGGCTCAATCCATCTAGTAATTTATTTTGTATAGCTCAAATCCATGTTTATTGCCTCTTGCAATTCAATAGACAGTTTGATATTCCCAATAAATATCATATGTTCACAGGAAGCCAGACAAATTGTTTGGGTAATCGCTGCCAGATCAGACCATTCTCAATTTATCATTAATATCATGATGGAAGAAATAGTCAGATAATACTTATGTACCAACAACCAATTCACTGCCCATTTTGGATTTTGTCAGGGTCACTTGGCTCCAGACTTTGTCATAGCATGGGGTGAAATGCAGACTGAGCTAAACTGCGTAGTTGGAAAGAAATGCCCGAGACATCAAGGCAGTATTGGTCAAAGTGTGGCATTAAAAATCCCTGGGAAAACTGGAGGCATTGGTCATCAAGGGGGAGAACATTTCCAATAACTACTCAACATGTGTGCTGGGAATTTTGGACTCTCGGGCACCTATTTTCACACTCTGAAGACTTTTATTGAGAGAAGTCGAGTAATTTTGTTAAAGATTATTTGGCGCAACAAGAGGCCATGCTTGTGGCCGTGGGAAATTGAAATCCCAGCCATAGCGCAACAATTTTCCGAGTTCATCAGGGCAGTGTCCTTGGCCCAAACCATCTTCAGCTGCTTCATCAATGAACTTCCTTTCTTCCTTTCTATCAGCAAAGGCTGGTCAGTGTTTTTGGCATGGTGCAGATTTTATTTGCAACGCAAAGTATCAGACTGAGCTGGCATTAACATTGATGCAAAAGAGTATCTAACCACCTCCCCAAGATGTTCAATGATATTATCATTGTTCAATCCCCTTCCCTCAATATTCCTGGGGTCCCTTATTTACTAGAACTTCAATTGTATTTGTTATATTGATACTTTGAGTACAACAGCGAATCAGAGACTGTGCATTGTATGGCAAGTGAATTTGCATAACCCACAAAGCCTTAGCATTATACACAAGGCAGAGGCTGGGATGTGTTCGGAATGCACTCTACTAACCTGATGAGATCAACATCAACAACGCTTGATTTTGACAGCATCTAATTGATAGCATGCTGCGTGATGCGTACCCTATCCTATCCTATGCGTGATGCGTACCCTATCCTATACCAAATGTCCCTTGGTGTGCCATCTACGTCACTACAGTTACTGATTTTGGATGATCAGCCATGATCATGTTGAATGGCGGTGCTGGCTCGAAGGGCCAAATGGCCTACTGCACCTATTTTCTATGTTATTATTTTACTATATAAGGCTACTTTGATGGCACCTCCCAACCCCAGATTTCTTAACATTTAATAATCTACACCCTAGGAAGCTGATTCAATATAGAGGTATTAATTTTGATACAGAGGAATTTAGAGAAGTGAAGGCTGGCTCTGAATCCAAGAATATGCCAGCCATGATGGCATCAAGTGGTTGAGCTGAGGGGAAGTGTGGCTGATTCTTGTTATTTTGTAAGTGCAGAAAGAGCTGATGTACTGCTATCTGATTTGATGGTTTGTTAAGGAGCATAATTCCTCATTTCTAATATTTTGTGTTTGACGCACATAAGGTTCTAAAGAAAACCAGAAACATATGCAATTGCCACGGTCTTAATGCTGAAAGGAATGTCCTGGCCAGTTGGCAACACCAAAGCCTACTGCTGCTCGTATCATCCATTACACTATTATGCTCAAATACCCTAGGGGTATGGGAGCCTGCCCATCCGATCGACAACGCTGTATGTACAAGAAGACCATGTTTTGAGTATTAATCCTAGGGTAATGAACCAGAACAAGTATTCATCCCACAGTCACCCAGGATTGGGGTCCCCAATTATAGCATTCATTGCTGGATTCTGATTTGTCAATCAGTACCTGCTTTGCTAGTCCACTATTACCATGAATTTATTAGCCATGATCACAATGAATGGCGGTGCTGGCTCGAAGGGCCGAATGGCCTCCTCCTGCACCTATTTTCAATATTATTGCAGAACATGAGCTTCTGACATTCTCCTCAACCCCTGTCTTTATTTCCTTGTCTTATCCTACTTACCTGTGCTTTCTTCAGTTTTGGCCTTCGTCCAACATTTTCTCTAAGTATTATTTCAAGACATTGCCTAATGTTCAGGTTGTCCGTGCATTTCAGTAGAATCGCGTTGCTCTTTATAATGTTGATATTTAATTTCTCCCCACCCCGTGGCTGCACCAGCAAATAGAAAATCCTTCTTCTGGTGTGAATTTTGTGACTCAAACTTACATTTTTATTCTCCTCCAATAAATTAGAGATGAGATTATTAATCCTAACAATGGGAAGGGGGAAAAATTATCAGCAGGATGCATTGTTTTGTATAGAGTTAGACTTGATCACATTTAGTTGCAAAGTTTTATTTATCATGATAAATGGAACCATGAATCTAAAAGACTGCTCGTAATTATCTATGCTTTCCAAGCAATTGAATGTCGATGTAAATACCAAGCATATTCCAAAGTTTGGTGTACAGAGTACAAAGACGCCAGAATCTCAAAGTTGTCTTGGTATAAGTTTAATTTTAGAAAATGAGTCATTGAAAAACATAAATTATTGGAAGAATTGCATATGAGCACCACATATTCATTTTCAAAGAAGAATGGGGAATTATCATGCAGAGATTTTCAATGATCGTAGATTGTTGGATTTTGAGGCATTAGCTTTGAAAAATTAGCTATTCCGTTTCACTGTGAGGACGTATTTTTAAGAATTGCACATGACAGTCCCAGGGGGGAAATGTCCAACACTAGAGATCATAGGGAGGGGGAAAGTTTAATGGAGATGTGTGTGGTGGTGTTTTATCTTTTACACAGAGAGTGGTGGAATGCATTGCTGGGGGTGGTGGCGGAGGCAGATACGATAGTGGCATCTAAGAGGCTTTCAAGTAGGCACATGGAAGTACAAGGACTATAGGGATATGGGTCGTGTGCAGGCGGATGAGATCAATTTAACCTGGCATCATGTTTGACACAAACATTGTGGGCTGAAGAGCCAGTACCTGTGCTGCACTGTTCTATGAAATTGCTGAATTCATGCTGTTAGATGTGATTTCTGTGTTGTCATTTTGGGTGGATGATGCCTGTCATCAGGAGCATCCTGTTAATATGATTGTGGCTCTGACGTACCATTCAAACTTGAGGAGTAAATCATTCTGGGGATTTTCTTTTAAATCTACTTCTCACCCGAAGTGTGGTAAGGATCTGGAGTTTGCTTCCTGAAAAGGGCAGTTCTCACCAAAAATGTGCTGGACTTGATGCTCTGGACCTTGTGCTGGAGACTGGGATGAAAGTGGGGGGCTTTTTGTTGGACTCAGTGGTGGTCTCTGTAACAAATCTAATTCTAATGTTAAAGTTGTTTTGACAATTGGAAAGATAAAGTGAATATTTTCAGAGATAGTAGAAGGGTCCTGACCTGAAAAGATGCCTAACCATGTTTGCCTGACCCGCTGACCTACTCCAGCAGCCTGCCTCTTCTTTTCAGAGATATTGTTGGGTCTGAAAATTATAACTTTTTGAGACATTATCTGTTAAATGTTTGGAGAACGGTAAATTTAGACAATAGTTTATCTTGTGATTTTTGTGTATACTGTAAACCAAGATTGACTGCTATGATTAGCTTTCCATGTTCACTGATATTACTGACTAACAGAAGACAGACTTGCTTGATCGTGTTTGTATGTTCAGCGACAGTGGAACTACTTTTAGATTGGTTTTCCACTGCATCATTTTTACATGCCTACTGTCTGAGTACTGCCATGCATTATTTGTATTTCTATTTGTTCCGCTCTCTCTACTGTATCCTTAAGAAGATTTTGGGTGCAGCCTTTTTGTGTTCTGATTCCCTACTGACGTGCGGTACTGTTATTAATTTGGGACACAAATGTGGAGTCATTTAAACATGGGAACACACAGGAGCGGGTAGGTAGGTCACCTTGCTCCTTGCATCTACATCTGCAAGGTGGTGCAACGGTAGAGTTGTTGCCTTACAGCGCCAGAGACCCTGGTTGGATCGTGACTGTGGATGCTGTGCGTATGGAGTTTGTACGTTCTCATGACCTGTGTGGGTTTTCTCCATGAGCTCCGGTTTTCTCCCACACGCCAAAGACGTACAGGTTTTTGTAGGCTAATTGGCTTGGTAAAATTGTCAATTGTCCCTAGAGTGTGTAAGATAATGTTAGTGTGCAGGTATCTCTGGTCAGCACGGACATGTTGGGCAGAAGGGCCTGTTTCCGTGCTGTATTTCTAAACTAAACAAATCTAAAATCTGCCCTGTCATTCAAACAAAATGACTCTTCTGCCCCAGGCCTCAACTCTTTTTCCATACTAGTTCTATTCAAATTGTATTTGCTCAGTCTTAGAAAAAAATGTATTCATTTCCTTCTAACTACCTCCAGTGATCAAAGCTTCCACAGCTCCCCAGGAGAGATAATTGAAAAGATTCATCGCCCTCTGCGAGACATTGCTGTGTACCTCAGGTGCCTGATAGAAGTATATATAAATATGAGAGGCATCGATAGGGTAAACAGTCTGAACCTTTATCTGAGGCTGAAGTTCCAGGGTGCATAGCTTTAATGTAAGAGGGGCAAAGTTCAAAGGAGTTGTGTGGAACAGGTTTTTTCTTTTACACAGGGACTGCTGAGCACCAGGAACCCACTGCCAGAGGTGGTGGTGGAGCCAGATACAGGAAATACAACTTTCAGTTTGTCTGCCACGTAGTCTTGCTGGGAAAAGTGCGCCTCGTCCCCGCGCCAGGCCGCAAATCGTACCCTCATCGGGACTTCCGAAGGAAACTCGCTAACCATGGCCGGAGATGGAGGGATGGAGGGATATAATTGCGTGCAGGCAGAGGAGATTAGTTTAACTGGGCATCATGTCCGGCACGGACAATGTGGACCGAGAGGTTTCTTCCTGTGCTGTACTGTTGTATGTTCTATATGACTGGACCCTAATCTTGTATGTCTGTCCCCTCATGCAAGACTCTCATACAAGTGGAAGTATCTTAACCTTTACAATAATTCTCCCTTAGAACTGTACCCTTCTACTACCCCCCCCCCCCCCCCCTTTTAAACATTGATGAACATGGAACCAATTGTTTTTAGCTGTTGTAAAGACAACCATCACATTCCTGGAATTAGCAGCCGATCTCTTTCTGTTCTGACCTCCAGGAGCATCCTCGCCATCAATGATTATCATCATAACTGTATTTTGCAATTTGCAAATTCTAGCCATCTGGCAATAAACGTCAATGTGCTATTTGCCTTCCTAAGTACCAACTGCATTTTAACTCTTCAACATTTTCTCACACAAGAACACACACCCTCCATTCTTTTGCAGTCTCTTTCCTTTAGGTCAATATAGTCTGCCTTTTGATTCCTCCTATTCTCATGCATTTCCTCACACTTTTTAAAAATACCTAAATGTGCCAGGTTTTTGTCCACTCCTTCAACTTGTCTCTATCCTGTTGCAGAATCTAGCCTCAATGGCGTGAGGTATAATCTGGTGCACCAGGCCTTTATGCAGCTCTTTATCAAATGCCTGAAAATACACAATACTACAGGCTACCTTCCATTAACTCATGACATCATTTGGGGCGGCATGGTGGCACAGCGGTATAGTTGCTGTCTGGGTTACTTGTGCTCACTTTACGGAGTTTGCACGTTCTCCCCGTGACCTGTGTGAGGTTTCTCTGGGAGCACCGGTTTCCTCCCACACTCCAAAGACATACACGTTTGGAAACTTATTGGCTTGGGAAAATTGTATATGTCGATAAACTAAAGCAAATCTTTAATGAGTTTTAACAAATTTGTCACACATGATTTTTGTTTCATAAAACAATGAAGATGATGCTTAAGAGGACTCCCCTCTTGGCCGAACTTTCTCTTTTGGTTTTAATGTTAACGACAGAAGCTGAAAGTTATGGTCATTTTGTGGAGTTGTGAGGTTGTGTTGTGGCTTTGGTTGGTTAGAGTTGGTGTCTTTAGACTGAGCTGTTAAAACAAGTTTGTGAGTTTCCTTCCGAGTCCTTTGTTTGCAGCAGCTTTTGATTTCTCGATCTCCCTCTCCCTTCCTAATGTTGTTACTCTACAGAGAACATTTGTTTCCCATCTTCATTGATTTCCTTCCAATTTCATGGCTGTTTCTTCTTCTCATTAACTTTTACAACCCCCCTGCTTGTTGCCAGTTGCTTTAATGTGAACGTGTGTCTCCAGTCTCAGTGGGACTCCTCTCCTGCCACACCGGTCTGGATGTCATTATAGTAATGAAGCACCATTTTTGGTCCAAAACAAAAATAGCCAGTTCTTGGTTACAGATCTCATTATGTAGAATTGAAATGGATTAATCATCAACCTGCAGAAATTCATGTCTATCCATCACACTCTTGTGCCCATGTTCCCAAACCAGCAATTTCTCAATTCCCATCATCATTTTCTTACGCCTTCAGAACCGCAGTTTTGTCAACAACAACTCGGCGTACAACAGGCGTTCCTTTCATATTGCTGGCTCTTGTCAACTCTCTTTATAACCTCAACCTATGCTGCCTCTTCCAGTTGCAGCATAGCATCACTTCCTGAGCTCGTACTTCTCGGTCTACAATCCTGTCAAACCCTTGCTCGCCAAGTGTAGCATATCCTCGTGCTCTTTCTCTTCACTATTGGACATCGCTCTCTGCCATTTGCAATCCCCTCCCTTCCTCCCTGACTTCTCTATTCCGAGAACACCTTTTGCATCCGACCTCTAACCATACTTTTGATCACCTGTGCAAATATCGACTTATCTGGCTGGGTGTCAAATTTGATCTGCTAATGTTCTCCATGTGAAACATTGCCAAGCATAAATCTTGTTATAAATCTCCTGTAACAGAGATCAAACACATTGTCAATTTGATGTGGTCTGGTTTCCATTACAGATGGAGGTCAGAGAGAAGAATTTTCCAGTTTTTGGGTTTGCTGCTTTGTATCAGGTTATTTGCCAAATCCTTCTTTACAAGTCACACCTGTTTTGTCATTTTTTTTTTACCCTGTTTTCCTGCTTGCCCCTCCCACATTTCCATTGCATATTGCAGAATGCACTATTTCCCAAGATACAGGGCACAAATGTTAGAATTTAAAAAAAAAAAAGTGCTTTGAGAGAATCAAAACTCTCTTGATTCAGCTTAGAAAAAGCAATTTAATTTGCTCCATCATTGAGCAACGTTAAAATATATTGAAATATACTGTTGTCTACGGACATGCTAGTTAGTTTCTCAAAATTAAAATTAAAATCACAAAAAATCTCTTGTTGGATCCCATCTGACATTTTTAAAGCCTCGTTGAAGCTGTGCAGAAGAGCACAATTAGTGGAAAATTCCAGTGATCAGTTGTTTGTCCTGGGCTCACGGCCAAATTTGCGGATTGGCTATGTTTGTGATGTAAAAGATTGCAGGAGCACATGTTGCTGCTCAAAACCCATTCCTATTGTTCAGATTTTGGTCAAATTGTAGTAAGGGGGAACTCCATGCTTGCGTGCTGTGGGGTGGATTGGTTGCAGTTAGGGGAAGGGGATGTTGAGAGTCAGCCAGCAAGCCTGAGGCATTGGGTGTGTTTCTCCGACTAAACGCTTTCATCTCCTGTACTCGCAGAAGGGTGTAAGCAGAGGCACTTGCTTAGTCAGTAATTTGCACCGTGGACTCTATTCCCTCAGACAATATTTGCCGATAATTGCACAATCTGAAGTGTGGACTGCACACTCAATAAATGTACCACATTTATTCAGTTTTTATGACATTGGCTGGTGATCAAAGGATCCTGGTGTTTCTAAAATGATGGGAATTTCCTTGAATTGCCAACCATCTGCAATTGTTCCGAAGGTTCCAGCAATCTGACCTTTTTAAATCGCCAATGGAAAACAAAATAAGAAAAATCATTGGAATTGGAAAAACAAATTATTTTTATTGAATACAAATTTAAACAATGTTACTTTGCATTAGGATTTGTTTGGAGCACAGGCTAGGCCAACTAATTGCATTGTTTACCTAACACGACGTGCAGGACTCCTCATTCTGATGATGATAAAGCACGTGGAACTACTTAACAAGGAGAGCAGTTGGACTGGGTCACGAGTACATAGAAACATAGAAACACAGAAAATAGGTGCAGGAGGAGGCCATTCGGCCCTTCGAGCTAGCACCGCCATTCATTGTGATCATGGCTGATCGTCCCCTATCAATAACGCGTGCCTGCCTTCTCCCCATATCCCTTGACTAAACTAGCCCCTAGAGATCTAACCCTCTCTTAAATCCATCCAGTGACTTGGCCTCCACTGCCCTCTGTGGCAGTGAATTCCATATATTCATAACTCTCTGGGTGAAAAAGTTTTTTCTCACCTCAGTCTTAAATGACCTCCTCTTTATTCTAAGACTGTGGCCCCTGGTTCTGGACTCGCCCAACATTGGGAACATCTAGCTTGTCCAGTCATTTTATAATTTTATATGTTTCTATAAGATACCCCCTCATCCTTCTAAACTCCAGTGAATGCAAGCCTAGTCTTTTCAATCTTTCCTCATATGACAGTCCCGCCATCCCAGGGATCAATCTCGTGAACCTGTGCTGCACTGCCTCAATCACAAGGATGTCCTTCCTCAAATTAGGAGACCAAAACTGAACACAATACTCCAGATGTGGTCTCACCAGAGCCCTATACAACTGCAGAAGAACCTCTTTACTCCTTTACTGAAATCAAGAGCAACTCGTTTTTCTTGCAGCTCGGTACTGCAGATACTGGAAATCCGCAATAAAAGCAGAATGCTGGAGGTCATCAGGAAGTCTGGCAGCATCTGTGGAGAGATGTTCATGCTAATGATTCTTGCAAGAAAGGGGTGAAGTGATCTGTAGTGTACAAAGACTTGTGGAATAAAGTTTCCACTTTCATTGCAATTGCACCGAGTCTGAACAATCCAAAGCCAGTTTACCAGGCTGAGAAAATGATGGGATTTGTTTTCCGATATTAGTGGGTCCCACACAGTTAATTCAAAGCAATATTCACGTGGATTTGATGAGCATTGTGTCCAATTGAAAAGAAAATCATTCATCCTGTGGGTTTCACATCTGTGAATGGTAGGTTCCAAACGACCAAAGCCAGTCCCTTTGGTTAAGCAATAATGCCATTTGTTTGATGTGCCATAAAGACTTGAGTGGCAACTGATTGACTTTTATGATTATAATCAATGAATCACTCTTTGGATGAATACCAAAAAAAGAAGACAAAGAACCTATTTTTAAGGTGTATATATTTTTTTACTTTGGATTGTATAAAACAAATAAAAACATTGGTCTTGGTGAAGTTTATTCAGCTACCTTGACCAGTTTTGCTTTTGTAATTATAGTGATAACTGATGTGCATCTCAAATCCATTTACCTGCCTTTCACATCCCATGGGCCTGTTACTATTATCTCGTGCTCCTGAATATCTCAAAACAAATCAATCAACACTTGACAGCTTTAATGGATCCCTGCTACCACATCTTTTTTTTCAGGATAGACGTCTATGTTGTCTGTTAGCCTAAGTGTGGAAGAATAATTTCAAATTATACTTTCAAGATTGTGCCCCCCTTGCTCTAACTTCCTTGAGTAGACCAAAGTGAGAACTTCAATTGTTTTAAATGCATCAGTCTTCTCTCCCATTTTATTTATATCCTCATAATTCAATAGCCTGATTCATCCATTTGACAACATTGCACCTGCTCCACGGTCCATTATGCCTCAGATATTATGCCCAAAACAGAAAGCAGAGCTCCTGATGTGGTGTGGCCGAGACACATTCTCCCTGATACCCCAGTTTCTCCAGCATTTTCTTTTTTGTTATTAATTCACTTCTTGCTTGTATTCAAGTCTGCTTTAATGAACCAGAGAAACATAGAAAATAGGTGCAGGAGTAGGCCATTCGGTCCTTCGAGCCTGCACCGCCATTCAATATGATTATGGCTGATCATCCAACTCAGTATCCTGTACCCTTCTCTCCATACCCCCTGATCCCTTTAGCCACAAGGGCCACATCTAACTCCCTCTTAAATATAGCCAATGAACTGGCCTCAACTAACTGGCAGAGAATTCCAGAGATTCACCACTCTCTGTGTGAAAAATGTTTTTCCTCATTTTGGTCCTAAAAGATTTCACCCTTATCCTTAAACTGTGACCCCTTGTTCTGGACTTCCCCAACATCGGGAACAATCTTCCTGCATCTAGCCTGTCCAACCACTAAAGAATTTTGTAAGTTTCTATAAGATCCCCCCTCAATCTTCTAAATTCTAACGAGTACAAGCCGAGTCTATCCAGCCTTTCTTCATATGAAAGTCCTGACATCCCAGGAATGAGTCTGGTGAACCTTCTCTGTACTCCCTCTATGGCAAGAATGTCTTTCCTCAGATTAGGAGACCAAAACTGTACGCAATGCTCCAGGTGTGGTCTCACCAAGACCCTGTACAAGTGCAGTAGAACCTCCCTGCTCCTATACTCAAATCCTTTTGCTATGAATGCTAACATACCATTCGCTAACACACAATGAATCCCCATTGTAATGATTTGTAATGTTAGCCTGGGTGCAAGCTGACAAATGGCAGCTTGATGTACGTTGGGAAATTGAAACAGAGCGATTCAGCTAAACTTGCACCCACATCCCCCACCCTAACCTTGACCTCCACGTGACAACCAGAGTTGGTTGTTTCCATTTCCCTAATTTATAATATTTAAATCATTATTCTGAGCTCCAGGGGGAAAAAAAGTATCTTAAAAGTTAAATTCTCTTCTATTATAGCATAGTATAGTATATCTTTATTGTCATTTTCCTGAGTACTCACATAACCAGAGGAAACAAAAAAACGTTGCTCAACCAGTGTCCATTCGGTGTGCAGTAAAAAATAAATAGAAATAAAAATACATATATCATGAACAAATTAAACACTCTACTCTCTACTAAACATCAACAGGCGTTCCGATCGGCAGCGGCACGACAGTGGCTCTGCTGCAGTGTGTCCAGGTTGGTGGTTGGTGCGCGATACTTTGGCAGGGGCAAAGTCCGTTTATCAGTCTTATAGCCTGCGGGAAGAAGCTGAGGAGCATCCTGCTGGTTTTGCAGCTAATGCTCCTGTACCTCTTCCCAGATGGCAGGATGGAGAATATGTGATGCGATGGGTGGTAGGGGTCTTTGATGATGGAGATGGCTCTGCTGATACATCTCTTCCTGTATATGTCCAGCAGGAAAGGGAGTGGAGCACCAATAATCCTGCTGGCGGTCTTCACAATCCTGTCTAGTTGGTGCCGTTCGTATGCCTTGCAGCTCCCGAACCAGGAAGTGATGCCGTAGGTTAATGTGCTCTCGATTGTCCCCCTATAAAAAGTTCGTAGGTGTGTAGTGGTGTGAAAAATAATTTCCTGGGGTAGGATCATGTCCACAACACACAAAGGGAAAGATACTGCATCCTGTCCTCGGATATAGTTGTGCCCTTTACCAACAACTAGAGAGCAATCCTGAACTACCATCTACACCACTGTAGATCCTTGGACTATCTTTGATTGGATTTTACTGGCTTTATCTGGTACTAAACGTTATTCCCTTTATCATGTTTCTGTACACTGTGGATGGTTGATTGTAATTATGTATTGACTCTCTGCTGACTGGTTAGCACACAATAAAAACTTTCCACTGTACCCCGATACATGTGACAAGAAATAAAACTCAAACTGAAACTCCAATTTATATCTTAAAGCCCTGCCTTTTCCTAATCATCAAATAACATGTAATTTTTTTTAGATGAGCCTTGAGCTTTTATGTTTTTAATATCCCCTTTTTTCGGACCATTATTACTTGTAATTGTTTTGAAGAATGCAAGCAGCCTGTGATTGAGAGACTCCTTGTAGGCAAGCCATTGTGGCTCTTGTAGCCTGTGGTCTGGGATCCAAGACATCTTGAAGTCATCCCGAATTAAGTACTAAGAAAATATTTTCGCAAAATCTACACAAGGTTTCTTTTTTTTATCAAGCAATAGGTTTGGGGCCAGGAATCTCAGACAAAATAATGGCAAATCAAAGGCACATTCTGTTATTGACTGGTGGATGTTTTCTCTCAAATTCAGCAATTTGTGGTGAGGGAGTTGCCATGTCGGGAATCGCCACTGTTTACAGGAACGGGCTTGCTGTCAACCTCTCTCAGGGGCTGTACTTCGTTGCAAATGTAACAAAATAAAAGTCTCTGGTATTTTATGAACCGAGCAATTTGTGTCCCTGCAAAGGAATTGGATCCCAGAAACGAAGCAATTTGAGTCTGCCATTCACTACCAGCAGTAGGTAATTGTTGTGGGATGTTTTCGGTTCTCCTCTGATTTTTGTGTTTTTCTTTGTCGAGCAACATGAACTCTGATTCATCTGATTTTAGCACTGTTTCTTTAACCCGAGGTAGCCATTGTTCCCATGAGTTTCCCTCGTGCCCTTTGACCATGTACCTCTGGAGTTGGAGGATGGAGCAGAACATCCAACCTGTCGCTGCCGCAAGATATGCTGCCTCTGGGCACCTGTTACACTGGTCATGGTATTGAAACAGTAACACTCTTTTTTTAATCTATTCTGCTGGTGATGTTCGGGAAGAATTTGTCTTCCATTCCGAGTTCTGAGACTTGGGAGATGTTGGAATAACGTTGGAGCTCCTGTTTTCCTTAAATCTTGACAGTGAAGCCATATATAGCCAGGCTCAACCAGGGATCCCTGTGAAGTTTTCCTACGGTGATATCATGTCCATCATTTTTGCAATTTGCAAGAAAAATGCAGTTTAACCAAGGAACAGGAGACTTAAGCAGTCCACCCGTGTAACATCGTACGATCCGATTGGACGAGAGAGATGTCGGTCAGCAGGCAACGGGAGGTGGGACATTATGATTCAGCGCGATCATTGGAGGAGGGAGGTGTCCGTCAGAGGTGGAAGAAGGGGGGGGTGGGACTGAGGATAGAGGTGATTGGAGGAGGGAGACTTGCCAAAACACACTCGGCAGCCCTGGACACAGACCTGCGCCTCATCCACAGCCAGGATCGATCCCGGTCTCCGGCGCTGCAATCGCTGCCGAACCGCCACTGGACCATTCCCGTCCCCACCCGAGTGCCCCCCGCGCCCGGGAGTCGCCAGAGATGTCGGGTTGTTAGACGGGAGCGGTGCCCACAGCCACCGCAGAGAAGCAGCGCTAAACCCAGCTCAACTCTGCCTGTCCCGCCAGGTTAACCTACAGCCCTGCCTGGACCTACGGGAACGACAGCCCAGGTTTACATCCAGTGCGGGGAAGCAGTGCTAGCTCTACGATTCCAGGTTGGTGTCCCATCAGTCCAGGCAGGGCTGTAGGTTAACCCGGCGAGACAGGCAGAGTTGAGCTGCATTTATCAAAGTAAACGTCAAAGTCAAGTTTATTCATCACATACACATACGAGATGTGCAGTGAAATGAAAAGTGGCAATGCTCGCGGATTGTGCAAAAAAACCGACAAAACAGAATGGAACAGAAACGGATATTCACATATTGCATATTTGTGGGAGGAAAAAAAGAAAAAAAACCAGCATTTAAAAAAAAAGACACAACAGTAAAAAGGTACAGTAAAGGTAGTCCCTGGAAAGATAGGAGTTTACAGTCCTAATGGGCTCTGGGAAGAAACTCCTTCTCATCCTCTCTGTTTTCACAGCATGGCAACGGAGCCGTTTGCCTGACCGTAGCAGCTGGAACAGTCCGTTGCTGGGGTGGGAGGGGTCCCCTATGATTTTAATGGCTCTGGAGTTGCACCTTCTGATGAATAGTTCCTGCAGGGGGGCATGCGCCTGCATGCGGCAAGCGCGACCTAACATGGTCGCTTGAGCCATACGGCATGCGGCATGCGCGACCAAACCAGAAGCGGGAGCCGCGCGGAGGTCGAGTGAGTGACACGACGTCGAGGCGGCTGGGGGCCGGCAGGCCATTGCTGCTTGGAATTTTTAAACACGGTCAGTTTTTGCCGCGCAATGGGGACCGCTCCCTTTAGGTCGTGCTTGCCGCATGCAGGTCGCATGCCCGTGGGACAGGCCCTTAAGTCAGGCAGCCTTCATAGAGGGAAAAGGACAGATGATGTTTTGGGTCACGACCCTTACCATATAACCATATAACAATTTACAGCACGGAAACAGGCCATCTCGACCCTTCTAGTCCGTGCCGAACACATAATCTCCCCTAGTCCCATATACCTGCGCTCAGACCATAACCCTCCATTCCCTTTCCATCCATATAACTATCCAATTTATTTTAAAATGATAAAAACGAACCTGCCTCCACCACCTTCACTGGAAACTCATTCCACACAGCCACCACTCTCTGAGTAAAGAAGTTCCCCCTCATGTTACCCCTAAACTTCAGTCCCTTAATTCTCAAGTCATGTCCCCTTGTTTGAATCTTCCCTACTCTCAGTGGGAAAAGCTTTTCCACGTCAACTCTGTCTATCCCTCTCATCATTTTAAAAACCTCTATCAAGTCCCCCCTTAACCTTCTGCGCTCCAAAGAATAAAGCCCTAACTTGTTCAACCTTTCTCTGTAACTAATAGCTGATAAAACTTCTACATGCCTGTGCCTCTGCCTAATCTACAGAACCACACGCCCAGTGCATTGGATGGGGCCTTGCATTTAACTGGCACTGGACACTGGGGGCTTACTTCTTCCATTTCCTTCCATTGCAGGGAATTGCGGGAAATGGATCACATGCAGGCACAGATGTTAGCTCAGCTTCATGTTCAGCACGGATATTGTGGGCCGAAGAGCCTGTTCTTTTGTGGCACTGCTCTGTGTTCTATGATCCTGTGGGCTTTCTAACATTTTCTCCTCATTCTTTTCCATCCCCATTTAATGCTGGGCTTGCGACTCCCCACAGTGCGGTGATGGAATAAAAGTGACAGATGAGATGCCATTTGTCTTTTACTAAGACTCTGGCATGCACATTTTTAAAATGTGTGGGCTGGAACTTATGGCTGAGCTCCGACACTTCGGGTTGGAACCACCAGCAAAACCATGTTATTTTTTAGTTTGAGTTTAGTTTAATAAAGATACAATGAGGAAACGGGCACTTCGGCCCACTGAGTCCGCACCGACTAGCGATCGCCCTGAACATTAGCACAATCCTACACACTAGGGACAATTTACAATTTATTTTTATACCTAAGCCAATTAGCCTACAAACCTGTACTTCTTTGGAGTGTGGGTGGAAACTGCAGCATCAGAGAAAATGCACTCGGTCACGGGGAGAGCATACAAACTCTGTACAGACGACATCCATACTCAGGATCGAACGTGGGTCTCTGGCGCTGTAAGGCAGCAACTCTACTGCTGCGCCCCTGTGCCACCCATGGTGTTGTCTTTAGTTGCTTTGAAAATTATAATGATGTATGTGATGGTTAGTCTTTCGTTCGAGGTATTTTTCAAACTTATCGAAGATAACTTTTGTCTTCTCTCTGTCCTCCTCTTGCACAAATGTCCAGCTGTTGTACAACTCTGGTCCCTTCTCTCCTGTCCAGAGATACAGGTAGTCATGTAGCAATATCTGTTGCAATGCGACAATATTACATTTCAAGTGTCCGTGACAAGTGAATAACAGATTCAACCAGCCAAAAACGTTGATGTAAAATGTCCCTCCCTGTTACAATGTATAAATGGAAGATCAACTACTTGCATAGATGTCTATGTGCACAATGCATGAGTAACTTGAGAGGCAACTTATGGTGAGTACTTAATATGAAAAGGTGCCTTTGGTTTGCAAAGCGTTGTGTTGATGGTGTTTCCTTGCCATGTGCCCGAATCTGTTGTGGTCTAATAGACTGCTGAACTTATCATGCAATGACAGAACTGAGCTGGATGGACCTTGATCATCACCCAGCAATGATCTTTTGTGTCCTTCACAAAGCTCTGTCTTGTAACAAAGCATCACGTAAGACTTACTAAATCTCCCAATATTCATACATTAATATGCTTGTATTGAATGCATATTAATGTAAATAAGTAGGGAAGAACAGCAGATTCTGGTTGAAACCGAAGACACAAAAAAACCTAGAGTAACTCAGCGGGCCGGGCAGCATCTCTAGAGAAAAGGAATGGGTGACGTTTCGGGTCAAGACCCTTCTTCAGACTGAAAGAATGTACTGGGAGAATTCAGAATACACAAATAAAAACATTTCTTCCATCGAACGTGTCCAAAGACAGGCAGCTCGATTTGTTACTAACACCAATGAGAGAGAAGCGAGTGTCACCAAACTTCTGAATTCTCTGGGGTGGAACCCTCTCCAAGACAGACGTGAAGCTCACCGTTTGACCTGTTTTTACAAAATGTTAAATGGTCAGCTCGACATAGACTACAAGACCTACACCAAACCCAAGCCAATTAGGAGCAGACGAGGGCATTCGACCCAATTTGTGATCCCAGCTACAAAGACAGATGTATACAGCAATTTGTTCTTCCCCCACACAAAGCGTGGAATAATCTCCACCCTACTATAGTTACCCAACCAGATGCAACTAAATTTAAAGTCGTTTTATTCTTCCCAATAACCCTTTCTGGCTTAAGTCCTCCCTCCACCACCTCCAGTTTAAATTCCATTTGGAATATTTTGGAGGACCAAGAACCAAGAAACCAAGAATGTAAATGATACTGGCCCTGTTTTCTGATATCCTCGCCCATGAATCTGTTTGGTATCTTTCACTTCTGAGTTACCATGTTCAGTCGTGGGTGGAGGCCTGTGAACTTTGTCAGGAAGTGGGTTACCGTTCGCATTCTAATTCTGCCCTCCTAAATGGAGAAACAAGACATACCCAGAACTATAAATAGACTAGAAATCCTATTTATAATACATTTGGGGAAGCGAAGGCAAATCAGTCTGGAAAGCTCAGTTGTTCTTCCAGATGTGTTACTTCTGCATTCCCCAAGCTCGTTACGGTAACTGTTACTCTCTCAACAGGCCTGTCAGCTATAGATCGGCAATTTGTGCTACCCTTTTAGATAGAAGTAAAATGAACACTTTTAAAACTTTAAAAAAAACTTTTGGATATGCTTTAGATAATATGATTTTCACCCCATCTCAAAATAACAGGAATGTAATTCCCAATGAGCAGCATTTTAATTTCCATTGAAAGGAGATCTTGGGAAACAGTTTTTAACAGCTGTGAACTTTGTTTATTACAGTGGAGGTTTGATGAAGCATTTCTTTTTTTCAAATCGCCGTTCATATGCTTCAGGTTCCAAACCTTGCTGCATTTGTTTCCTGTTGTGGTTTGAGAGAAGGAGAAGAAATAATTTGAAATGAATGTTTTAGGATACTGGGCCTCCAGACTTTAACATTCCAAAGTAAGGAATAATCAGGAAAAGTTCAAAAGACATGAGCACAGAAAAGATGAGAGTTAGATATATAAAGTGAGGGTCACAGAAAGGAAGTTTGATATTTATCGGATTGCATGTTTGAGTTCTGAAGATAAACTTTTTTTACAGCCTGTTTTTAGTAGCTCTTTAATCTAAACTACATGAATGTCTGGGCTGGATCCCTTTCATAAGTGGTGAATTCTTTAACTTGGCAAATGGTTTGCTCCGAAGAGATTCAATTGCTTCTCCCCAAGGGGTCTACTGTTTGAGCAATTTATTTTTGTTAGACAGAGAAAAAGTAGTCCTGTGTTTGAACAGGGCCCCTTGCATCCTTGTGCCTGGGATTTACTTGCGGCCTCATATCCTGGAGACTGGTGTTTGCACAGACCCTCCTGTGTATTGCATTGGTATTCTTACAATGCTAAGCTTGTCCTCCCCTAAAACCTGGACAGGTGCGAACAGAAAAAAACCTCAGCATGTACTGGGTAGTCAGTCACTTACTCCAGAGTATGTCTGATCCACACGAATGCCTATTTTTACACTCCCTTGCTTTGGTGCCCTCTGTCTCTCAATCATTGTGCTCTTTGTATTGAGCTTCCCGCATCCCATGTTATTCTAGTTGTCATGTCGTAAGTACACAATGTCTTGGACCAATCCCACTTTTTTTCCCAGTGCACCAGTGGTCCTTTCCCTTGTCCTGGATCCTAGGCCATTAAGACGGCACTTGGTATAACTTGCTCCACATTCTGTAACTTGCTCTTTTCGTCATGTGGTATTCAACTATGGATTGTTACTTGACTAACGTGTGTCAAAGTGGTGCACTAAATTGGGTCAACTGTCCCAGTGGGTTAAGTGTCTGTTATATTCTGTGCTATTGTAACCTTGTAATTAGGTTCCAACAACCTGGTTAAGTTCAGATAGTTTTGTTTTATTATCGTGAGGTGTTCTGAGGGTCTAAGTTTCTTTCTTCACCCCAGAGTGAATATTTTTACATTTGCAACAGGCTGTGCTGGAGTAACTCACCACTGGTGTAACAAAAAGCTGGAGTAACTCACCCTTCTTCAGTCTCATAGAAACATAGAAAATAGGTGCAGGAGTAGGCCATTCGGCCCTTCGAGCCTGCACCACCATTCAATATGATCATGGCTGATCATCCAACTCAGTATCCTGTACCTGCCTTCTCTCTATACCCCCTGATCCCTTTAGCCACAAGGGCCACATCTAACTCCCTCTTAAATATAGCCAATGAACTGGCCTCAACTATCTTCTGTGGCAGATAGTTCCAGAGATTCACCACTCTCTGTGTAAAAACTGTTTTTCTCATCTCGGTCCTAAAAGATTTCCCCTTTATCCTTAAACTGTGACCCCTTGTCCTGGACTTCCCCAACATCAGGAACAATCTTGCCTGTCCAACCCCTTAAGAATTTTGTAAATTTCTATAAGATCCCCCCTCAATCTTCTAAATTCTAGCGAGTACAAGCCGAGTCTATCCAGTCTTTCTTCATATGAAAGTCCTGACATCCCATGAATCAGTCTGGTGAACCTTCTCTGTACTCCCTCTACGGCAAGAATGTCTTTCCTCAGATTTGGAGACCAAAACTGTATGCAATACTCCAGGTGTGGTCTCACCAAGAGCCTGTACAACTACAGTAGAACCTCCCTGCTCCTATACTCAAATCCTTTTGCTATGAATGCTAACATACCATTCGCTTTCAATGACTGGTGTACCATGACACCGAGGTCTCATTGCATCTCCCCTTTTCCTAATCGGCCATGACTTGAAATGTCGGTCTCGACTTGAAATGTCACCCATTCCTTTTCTCCAGAGATGCTGCCTGTCCCGCTGAGGAACTCCAGCATTTTGTGTCCGTCTTCGGTGTAAACCAGCATCTGCAGTTCCTTCCTACACAGGCTTTGCTCGACGATTGTTGCAATGCTTTAACAATGCCACGGTGGCGCAGCTGGTAGAGCTGTTGCCTCAGCGGCAGAGACCCAGGTTCGATCCTGACCTCGGGTGCTGGCTGTGTGGAGTATAATGTTCTCTCTTTGACCGTGTGGGTTTCTTTCACAGGTTTCCTCCCACATCCCAAAGATGTGCAGGTTTAGAGGTTGATTAGCCTCTGTAAATTGCCCCAGTGTGTAGGGATGAGGCAGTGGGATAATATCGAACGGATGATCGATGGTTTGCATGGACTTTGTGGGCTGCAGGGCCTCTTTCCATACTGTATCTCAAAACTAAACTAAAATAAATGAGGAAACAAAGCAGCCAGTGTAGACAGTTCACTGTTGCAAACAATTGGAATAAAAGGCATAAAGACATCTTTAGTGTGGGTTGCACAAGGGGAAGGGTTAGGATAAGACAAAAATGGTTCTCCAAGGACTGCACGGAAGATAAAACCAGTGATGACCACAAAGTCCAAGCCAACCATCGATCATCCATTCGATATTACCCCACTCTCTCATCCCTACACACTGGGGAAATTTACAGAGGCTTAAGGGCCTGTCCCACGGGCATGCGACCTGCATGCGGCAAGCGCGACCTAAAGGGCCGTTCCCACCCATGCGCCTGCATGCGGCAAGCACGACCTAACGTGGTCGCTTGAGCCGTACGGCATGCGGCACGCGTGACCAAACCAGAAGCGGGAGCCGCGCGGAAGTTGAGTGAGTGACACGGCATCGAGGCGGCTGCGAACCGGCAGGCCGTTGCCGTGCGGAATTTTTAAACGCAGTCAGATTTTCGGAGCCCCGCGCGATGTCGGGACCAGCTCTGCACAACTCCATACGGCTCAGGCGATCGATATGGGACCGGCCCCGCGAGGCCGTACGGCTCAAGCGACCCCGTTAGGTCGCACTTGCTGCATGCAGGCGCATGCTGGTGGGACCGGCCTTTTAGGTTGCGCTTGCCGCATGCAGGTCGCATGCCCGTGGGACAGGCCCTTAATTAATCTACAAACCTGCACATCTTTTGGATGTGGGAGGAAACCTGAGCACCTGAAAGAAACCCACACGGTCAAAGGGAGAACATTATACTCCACACAGCCAGCAACTGAGGTCAGGATCGAACCTGGGCCTCTGCCGCTGAGGCAACAGCTCTACCAGCTGCGCCACCGTGGCATCGTTAAAGCATTGCAACAATCGTCGAGCAAAGCCTGTGTAGGAAGGAACTGCAGATGCTGGTTTACACCGAAGATAGACACAAAAAGCTGCGGAGAAGGAAAGTGTTAACATGTTGGGTTATTAATCCCTCACCAACAACTACCATACTATCTTGGGTTCTCAAGTGTCTTTGCAATGACTTGAAGGTACAGGTCTCTGGCTTGATAAGGCAATTTCAGATGATCCCTTGGGTCTTTTGAATGTTTGCCATTTGCCACCATTAAGAAAAATATCTTCAGCCGCACTATTATTTTCCCAGGCTGGGAAATCCCCTTTCTCAAAAACCAAACTTTGTTCCTGATTAGCTTCACATTTTCATTCACTTAGTTAGTATTTATGAGTGCACCATGTGTTTATTTCCCCTGTATGTTAAGGATATGTGACTGCAAGTTAACGCCCATGCCTTCGTCTCTGTCCTGTAGTCACAAAGTTCATTCCCAGAGTCAGACTGATGCAAATCTCCTGATTTATCTCAGTGCCACATGATTGTTGTTTATGTCGGCAGTGGGTGGGATCAGGGCATTGAACTGTTGGATTCCGTGTTCAAAGGACCAAAGTGAATTAACTTTGATCTTCCCGAAGGTCTCGGTCACCGTGTAAATTGCTGCAGTTATAAGTAGATATCAGCAGTAGATATCAAACAATGGCAACACCCTTGCTCCAGTGTTATTCAGTGGCTCGGGTACCATGTTATCTCATGCGTTACTGAGGAAATGCTCCACTCCTGTCATAGATTCCTTTTTGTCCACCATAGGATGGATGGAAAATAATCTATGGTGGATGGCAAAGAATTTATGGCATTACATTGATAGAACAAAGGAGCTCCCTTCTCTATTTTGACCAGTGTGACCAGAATGGAACATTAGCCAAATATGAGGGGTAAGATGGCCTTGTGGGCCAGTCACACAACAAACCAAAGGGGTTACTGGCAATGTAACGCCCAACAAACCCTGCATCTTCAGAAGAGTTTGAAAGGCAAAGGGATTATCTCATTCTGGTACCTTAGGGAAGGGGGGTGGGGGAGAGAGGGATGGGTGGGAGAGGGAGAGGGGTGAGGAGAGGGAAACAGAGAAACATAGAAATTAAGAGCAGGAGTAGGTCATTCGGCCCTTCGAGCCTGCACTGCCATTCAATATGATCATGGCTGATCATCCAACTCAGTATCCTGTACCTGCCTTCTCTCCATACCCCCTGATCCCTTTAGCCACAAGGACCACATCTAACTCACTCTTAAATATAGCCAATGAACTGGCCTCAACTACCTTCTGTGGCAGAGAATTCCACAGATTCACCACCCTCTGTATGAAAAATGTTTTTCTCATCTTGGTCCTAAAAGATTCCCCCCCTTATCCTTAAACTGTGACCCCTTGTTCTGGACTTCCCCAACATCGGGAGCAATCTTCCTGCATCTAGCCTGTCCAACCCCTTAAGAATTTTGTTGGCTATGTCCATATTAAATATTGCACAGCTCGTATTTAAATATTTAATTGGCTGTTGAAACCGTTTGAAGTTGTAAAAGTAGCGCAAAACCTTATTGACAAGGATGTGGTGAATGAGGTTGTGTGCGTTAAAGCCTAAATATTGCTCAATATCTTTAATGTATAAAAGACATACACCTCAAGTCATGCTGGCATTGATGTATTGTAAATGATGTGCAAAGCACACAGATCAAAGTTTTTCTGCCACTTCCATTCATTAATCTTGGCATTACTTCACTTCTTTGAATTAAGATACCTCCTTGGTCCATGCGTTCTAGTGATTATTGTATCTAATGGAATTCTCCTTCTTCACAACACGGTGTAACAACGGCACTTGAGAAAGAACTTGTCTGCTGCCACAATTGTTTATTTTTATGACAGCAATTCTCTATTTTAATAGTGCTACTGGAGAACCATTTCGTCCCAGTCGCAAAACCAACAGGCTTCCGTTACTCCAATCACCAATGTGAAATGATCAGGTGATCTTTGTGACTAACCTTTTTTCGCCGCTTCAAAATGGTCGCAAGGGGTCTTTTTACATTCTAGGCCACTTTAAAATAGATGGTGTACTGCAATAATGGCATTCACCTTGGTGCACATTCAAGGTCATGGAGAATAACTAGGCTATCAGGGAAAATGAGCAAAATTGTAGGAATAATTGCTTGACAAGTCAAAAGAAATGTTGCATTCATATAAAGGGCTCGGAGGATCTAGGAATGTGAACAGTCCATCAGGGTCCATCGACACTTCTAGCTTCACAAACCACTTTTCTTCCATATACCTTGTGCACCACAGACCTTCTCTCTGCCCCTGTGGGTGCCAGCCTACCCAGCCAAATAACTCACCTCTCCCCACTCTCCTGCCTCCCTGAACACAATGCTGCCGTTAAAGTAACCTACTGTAACTATGTCAAATCCAATCTTTGCCCTCTCCCCTCTCCCCTGCTCCCAACAAGACTTGGACCAAAGTGGTGAGGGACAATCTATAGGGCTCATCATCCACAGTTCCTGCACCATAGTGGTGGAGCTGGAAGAAGCACTATCTCATAGTGCCAGAGACACGGGTTGGAGCCTGACCTTGGGTGCTGTTTGTGTGTGGAGTTTGCACGCACGTTTCCTCCCACATCCCAATAACGTGCAGGTTTGTAGGTTGATTGGCTGCTGTAAAATTGCAGAAGTGGAGAGTGAATGGGAAAGTGGCATAACGTGGAACTAGTGTGAACGTGTGGTCAAAGGCCATCTTGGACTAGGTGGGCAGAAGGGCCTATTTCCATGCTGTATCTTTCAATCAATCAAAATGTGCTTTTTTCCCTTTAGTTTAGTTTAGATATACAGCGTGGAAACAGGCCCATTAGACAACCGAGTCCGCCCCGACTAGTGATCCCCACACATTAAAACCATCCTACACACATTGGGGACAATTTTTCATTTGTACCCAGCCAATTAACCTACAGAACTGTACGTCTTAGGAGGAAATTGAAGATCTGGGGGATCTTTGTTAAGCATTGCTTCACTTGGGTATATAAACAAAATGATGGAAATAGTTGCTCAGGCAGCATCTGTCGAAAGAGGAAAGGGTAACATTTCACAGTGGATATCCTCGCCCAGAAATGGGAAAGATAGAAAAAGGCATTAAGTCCTAGAGTAACTCAGTGGGGCAGGCAGCAGTTATCCATGTTCTCCAGAGATACACCAGAGTTACTCCAGCACTTTGCGTCTTTTTATGTACACCAGCATCTGCAGTGCCAAGTTTCTACAACAAAGAAAAGTTTGTTTTGAAGTTACAAGATAGTATGGGGAGAGTGGATAGAACAAAGGCATATATCAAGAGTCCAGGGCTGCTGAGGGAATAAGTTGGAATTGATTTCATCTGGCTCACAGGTTGTTGATGAGGGCACTTGGAGAGATGGAGATCTTGGCTATGCTATTTTTGAAACAATTTTGGGTAAGTTTAAGTTTCTGCTTTCCTTTGCCCCATCCTCAAACACGGCAAATGTAAACTTGTGCAGCTCTGTTAAATGTTATTCCTTCAGCAGAAATGAGAATGGTGAGTTGGGAGGGAAATAGGTTAGCTGCAGGAGAATTCCCTTAACCAATACTGCTGGACCTTATCTACTGAAGAGGTACAATGCTATATTTCAATGCTCTTTCTTGTTAGCTGGGTTCTTCGGTGGTAGAATGTTTCTGAGATTTCATTTTGGGGATGCAAGCATGGCTAACTATTTATTGGCCATCTCAGCTCTCCTGTGTTCAATCAAATGACTTGGAAGTACAATTAAGGATTAATCATGTTGAGGGGGTGTGGAACAGTGGCCAGTTGTATTGGAGCTTATCAACCACGATATCTTCACAAGCTAGAAATTTGTCAAAAATGGTTGCACATTTGGCCCACGTTCCTTCACTTGCCAGAAATTACTCTTTCCATTTGGGCTTCATTAGTGGTTATAAGTGCCTGCACAACCTGGGCCTGAGTACGACAAAAGCAAACTATCATGTTTTTCTCCTGAAATATGCTACTGCTGACAACTGGTTTCCATTCATCTACTCTGTTGAACCCCTTTGCAACTTTAACATATTTTATCAGGTTGTCCCTCAACTTTTATATTCCTGGAGAAAACAACCCTGGCTTATTTTTTTTTAATTGAAATGTATTTCTTCCCTCTGTTTTATTCCACCGAGGGAATAAAACAGAACATTCTAATCGAGCTCTAGCGATTTCCTGCTGACAACCCCATTTATTTAATTGTAAATGTTTTCTCAGTGAAGAATCATTGCCTCGTCTTAATCGAATTTTGTTAAATTATTAGAGGGAAATGGGGCCTGGGAGATGTGAAAGGACTTTATTTTTAGTTGTTCTCCATTTATCTAGGTCAGCAACATGGATGAAAAGATATATTGCCAAATCAAATGATTCCCAGCTTCTGTGGACAACTATCTGTGGATAGCTCGGGAATCAGTGGGCTGGCTGAGCAGGGTGTGTGAATGTCACTGGAGGTCACTTCATACATCAACACAAATCTTGAAAACAAACCCAATTTTGTGAATCTGAAACGCCTTCCTTCTCCCCACCTCCCCATCTGTATGAAGTACTGGAATGGAATTCATGGTAGAGTCAACGCAACACACAAAACCCAAACAGACTTAATTCAGGGTCAAGTGTATGAGTAGCTTGCTGCCTCTCCTGATTATCAATCCAATCTTTACTAAGTGGATCAACATCTGCAGGGCCGGCCTTCGGACGTGCGGGGAAACGAATTGGGAACAATTTTCATAGAAATATAAATATATAATTATAAATCATATTCAGGCACGTGCCGTGAGTAATTACTCAGGGTAGGCAGTCAGTCGGCTTTTAAAAAATCTTAAACTGCGCATGCGCAGATTGTTAGTTCAAGGGACCAATTTTGGGGAGAGTTCCTTTCACAGCATGTGGGGAGTCTGGCCAGGGGTAAAGTTCCTCTCCGTAAAATGGGTCAGGGGATCATGGTCAGTAACCCACTCATGTCACCGCTGCCTGCGCGTCATACCGCATTGTGGCCGGGGACGGAAACTGCTGGAGGAACTCAGCTCCATCAGCAAGCAGCCGCCGGCACCCTGGAGGGAATGGACCACCTGGCTGGCAACCCGCCACGGGCCACGCTGTGAAAGGAACTCCCCCCCCCCCCCCCCCCCCTGTCCTTTTACAGCCAAAAGAACATCAGCTGCTAGCATGAGGGCAGTGCTATCACTCAGTACAGCAAATCGTCTTGAGATGATCTCCGGGAATGAGAAATTTTTATTTAAATCAGAAATTGAAGCGTAACTCAGCAGGACAACAGAGAGCGACTCTGGTGAGAGACCCTTCTTTAGACTGAACTGACTCTCTCGCGTCGGTGAGAGTACTTGTGATTGTCTGGAGAAGGATCTTGACCAGAGAGAGCCGCTGCCCGTCCCGCTGAGCCACCACAGCCCCCTGTGTCCACCTTCAACTCCAGAGCCAAATAAAAAACTGGAGGAACTGCTGGAGGAACTCAGCAGGCAAGCACCCGCGAGGGAAGACAGAAAGAGGGTCCCCCCCCCAAACAAAGTGGGTCGATACTGTGAACGTACAGATGATTAGGCCTGAGAGACCAGAGAGAGAAGCCCATGCGCGCGAGCGAGAGAGAGGAGTCTGGAGCTCTCAATCATGACACAAGTGAGTTTTAAGAAATTCTCATTGTGTCATCAATGCATCGATCTACATTCCTCAGTAAATGTAATTGTGTTTTGACCAAGTATTAATGACGTAGTCACCGGAGTCCCGTGAATTTTATTCAAAGGAACGCGTCATCATTAATACTTGGTCAAAACACAATTACATTTACTGAGGAATGTGGATCAATGCATTGATGACATTGTATAACTACGTGTTAACTACTGGCTGTTAACAAGTGCTAATAGTGGTAGTTAGCAAATCGTTTTTGTCTGATGGCCGGTGCAGCGGTTTTTATCCATGTTCGTTTAAAAAAAAATCCGTATTTAACAAGGCAAGTGGTTCTAAAAAAAAATCTGTATTTAACAACGCAAATTCATATTTCCTTACGAAATATGGAAAATTAGCGCGGGGCTCCCTTAGGCGCCGGGCCCAATTGGGAGAAATCGGTCCAATCGGCTTAAGGTCGGCCCTGAATGTCTGACTATCAAACTAGTTGGCCTAGTTGGTCAAACATTCCCCCACCCCCCTGAGAATTTAAACAACAACATTCCGTCTTGTACTCCTTTATATTCTTCGCTTATCCTCGGTATCTCCACAATTGTGGGCTCCTCTCCCACGATCAGCATCACCTTCACTTTCACTCTTCCTGGAAACTACCTCTATATTCATTTTACATGATGCTTATGCAATTTGGAAGGCCAGTATTGTGACTGAATTGCCCTTCAGAAAAGGTGGCGCTGAGGATAATAATAATAATACATTTTATTTTCGGGCGCCTTTCAAAGTCTCAAGGACACCTTACAGAAATGAACAGAAGAGAAAAAAACATATAGTCGGAGTAAAAAGAATAATAAGGACATCACCAATACACAAATTAAAGACAGAAATCGCTCCAAAGACAAAAAATCAAAAAACGCAATGTGAAGAGAGAGCAGCGGATCACCTTGAACCTTTGTGAAGGGGAGGTCTTGCTCGACAAATATGCAAATACTTTGAAGATGTAAATAGCAGGACAGACAAAGGAGAGTCAGTAGATTTTCAGAAATCCTCTGATGAGGTGCCACATGTGAGGCTGCTGAGGCAGATGAGAGCCTAGGGTATCAAAGGGGAGATACTTGCATGGATGGCAGGTTGGTTGGATGGAGGAAGCCAAAGATTGGCAATAAAGGGGGCTTTTTCTAATCGGCTGCCAGATGACTAGTGGACGTCTGCAGGGGTCGGCGCTGGGGGCACTACTCTTCACGTTGTATATTAATGAATTGGACGAGGGGATTGAAGGCTTTGTGGCCATGTTTGCGGGTGATACCAAAATAGGTGGAAGGGCAGGTAGTGTACAGAAAGCAGGGACTGAGAGAGTGGGCAGAGAAGTGGCAGATGGAATATAGTGTAGCAAAATGTGGAGTCATGCATTTTGGTAGTAAGAATAAAGGTGTAACTATTTTCTAAATGGGGAGAGAATCCAGAAATTGGAGGTGCAAAGGGACTTGGGAGTACTGGCAAACGATTCCCAAAAAGTTGATCTGCAAGTCGATTCGGTATAGGCTGTGGGCCAAGGAGCTTTTTCATTCAAGTTTGTGACCCAATTCACGGAACTACCTGAATTTTTAACATATTGTGTAAAAATATTATATAAATCATACCTGAAACTCGTCAAGACCAAAATCTGCACATTTTTATTTAAATATGAGAAAAACTTCCAATTTTCCGAGTGGTAATTGTCCAATTACGTTTGACATTGAGGTCGGACGCAAATTGACCAATCCCGCGCTTTGTTTTATGGTTGCTAAGCAGCGAGGACCCTGGGATCATGGCTGCCTCCTCATTACATCAAAACAATAGCTAGGTTTCCAAGGAATAAAGGTAATGCTAACCTTGCAGATCATTTTGTTTTTCAATTGATTTATCCTTATAAAGTTATGATGTGAACTGTCAAATAAAAATGATAAATGGTTAGGGTTAAGGGGCTGTCCCACTGCGGCGACCTAATCTGCGAGTTTAGAAGAGTTTGCCCTCGACTCAAACTCGCAGCATGGTCGACACGAGGGAAGTTCCCGCATACTCGCGGCCTCAGTTTGGTCAAGGAAAGTTTTCAGCAAATTGAAAAATTTTCCCCAGGTAAAAACTGGTCGGCATGGTTCTTTTGAACTCGTAGTGCAGTGGAGTGGGGTCACTATGTAGTTACAGGCAGTTGGGGGCAGCCGTAGGCTATCTCCTTCGCTGACCGGGCATTTTAATTGGCTCATGGAGTTTTCAGGTCCAAGGAAAACCGACCGGTAGGTTAAACTTTATCATAAGTTGGCTGGCTTCTTAAAAGTGCCTTCTCCTTCTCCTTCTCCTTCTCCTTCCCCCCTCCCCCCGCGCTGTCTAAAGGAATTACCGTATACAGTGCAGCCTTCTTTTACCTTCCTGTTCAACGTGTGTATGTGAATTTCAGACAGCGCTCCCCTGCTTTCCTTGGCCCCTGCCTTTGCAGTGTGTGTGTGTGTGTGTGTGTGCACGCGGGGTCAGTCGATCCAGCTCGCGGTTTCATCGCTGACGATCCAGCGCGAGGTTTTCCAGGCAAGTGCCCTCGAGCTTGAAGGTCGAAGACAGTCGCTGTCGGTAGGCAAATGGATGCTGTGGAGGATTGGTCAGGCTGTTGGGCCAACGGGCCGCCGGTGGGTGGTGAGAGTGGCCAGGCCGTTGGTGGATGGTGAGAGTGGCTGGGCCGCTGGTGGATGCTGCGAGGGGTCGGGCGGGCGGTAGGCCGGTGTTGCAGCGAGCGAGCAGGTGCTATGGTGGTGCTGAAGGCAGCCCGGGCGGCGTGCAGGGCAGTGCTGCTCCCCACCATCATCACTATGATGATCCAGAAGAGCATGCGGGCCGAGGTGGACGCACTGTGGGGCCACACGTACGGAGCGCATAGCCGGTCCCAAAGCGGCTCCAGCTCCAGTCGTGGGCAGCTCTGGAAGGTGGGCGAGTTAAGGTTACGAATTTTCCAGTCAGTGGAAGATGCCTTAGCCTTCCCCCAGCCGGTCACTGCCCCAGTTCCACTATAGAAGTGACCCCCACTCTGCACACTGGCAGTCAGTGGGGTTCAGTAAACATGGGAACCCACAGTAACTGCCCTCACCCATTAATTAGGCTGGTTCAGGAGCCGGACCTCTGCGGCAGTCTCATTCAAAAAACACACTCATAATAATTATATTATTTTTATATAGTATAATTATACATAATTACATATGATGAGTCATAATCACAAGTTTTATAATAATAATATATTGTCATCTATATTACTAAAAGTCTGTTCTTGACCGGTTTTGGCCGTCTGTGCTACGATTTCCGAGAGAACGCCGCCACCTACGGCCGTCATTTTTGGCCACCTCGCTCAGAGCCCCCCTCCGCCATATGTGTGTCGAGGATTTTTCCCGTCGATGAAAAATGACAGAGATATTAATGATTTTACAAAATTCCCCATTCTCTCTGCTGCCCCTGCTGGCGGCAGGGGGGAGGGACTATAAAACCAGGAAGTGGTGTGCCTCAATCAGTGTCTGCAAGCTGGAGGAAGGCAGAGGGTCACGTTTCTCTGAGCTGTGAATAACACTGAACACATGTGCACACAACTGTGAGTAAGTACCTTTAATGTGGTTTGAAAATGAAAATATGGTTAAAGTAAAAAAGCACTGCCTGCAAATGGTTGTTTGGGAGGTTTGGGTTGAAATAAAAAGGCACTCCATCTCCCCCCCCCTCGCCCCTCCTCTCTCCCCCCCCCTCTCCTCCCCCCCTCCCCCCTCCTCCTCCCCCCCCCTCTCCTCCCCCCCTCCTCCTCCCCTCCTCCCCCCTCCCCCCCTCTCCTCCCCCCCTCCCCCCCTCCCCCCCCCCCCTCCCCCCCCCCTCCCCCCCTCCCCCTCCCCCCCCCTCCCCCCCCCCCCTCCTCCCCCCCCCCCCCCCCCCCCCCCCCCCCCGCCCCCCCCTCCCCCCCCCCCCCTCCCCCCCTCCCCCCCTCCCCCCCTCTCCTCCCCTCCCCCCCCCTCCCCTCCCCTCCCCTCCCCTCCCCTCCCCTCTCCTCCTCCCCTCTCCTCCTCTCCACTCCCTCTCACTCCCCCCCCTCTCTCTCTCCCCTCTCTCTCCCCTCATTTTCTCTCCCCCTCCTCCCCTCCATCCCCTCCCCCACCGTCCCTCGCCAAAACCCCCCTCCCCCCCTCCACACACCCCTACCCCCTTCCCTCCCCACTCCCTGCTCCCCACCTCTCTTCCCCTCACCTCACCCCCCTCTCAGCACACCCCCTCACTCTCCCTCCCCCTCTCCTCAGCCCCCCCCTCTCCTCAACCTCTCCTCTCCCCTCTCTCCTCAACCTCTCCTCCCCCCCTCTCCCTCCCCCCCTCCCCTCCCCCCTCTCCCCCCCTCCTCCCCCCCCCCCCCTCTCCCCCACTCTCTCTCTCTCTTTCTCCCCCCCTCTCTCTCCCCTCTTTTTCTCCCACTCCTCCCCTCCAACCCCTCCCCCACCGTCCCTCCCCTAAACCCCCCTCCCCTCCACACACCCCGACCCCCCCTTCCCTCCACCCTCCCTGCTCCCCACCTCTCCCCTCTCCCCTCCCCCCTCCCCTCTCCCCCTCACCTCTCCCCCCCCCCTCTCCCCCTCACTCTCACCCCCCTCTCTCTCCTCCCTCCCACCCCCACCTTTCCCCCCCACCCTCCCCCCCCTCCCTCCCTCTTCTCCTCCTCGCCACCCCCTCTCCCTCTTGCCCCTCTCTCTGTGTCTCTGTCTCTGCCCCTTCTCTCTCTGCCCTCACTCTCTACTCCCCCCCTCCCCCCTCTAGATGTGACTGCAAGTTGGGGGCTATGCGTCAGTAGATAGGGTGGTTATGGGGTAAAAGGAGAAAATTAATAATATTAATATAATGTCAAGGGGGGTATTTAGCGTGAGTGTGGGGGGGGGGGGTTAGTTAGTGTGTGACGCTGCATGCCGCCTCCCCCCCCCCCCCCACAACTGCACTTAGTCTAGTAATATATATATATATATATACGGATCCCACTTAATCTAATATATATATATATATATTAGATTAAGTGGGATCCGTTGGGTCCCAGCATCACACGGGAGGGCTGGTCTTGCAACGCAATATTCCACCTCTCCACCAATATTGGTGGCCAGTGTGGGGGGGGGGGGGTGTTGTGGGCCAAATGGATTCTTTGGCTGGCAGATCAGTCACTAAAGCCTGTTGTGCTGGCAACTCACTCAATCATGGCTGGTGGGCTGGCAGTTGACTCACGGCTAATCCTTGAAATTCCATTTCAAGCAGGATGCAAGGCCATCAAATTCAAGTGCAGTTTCTTTCCACTTCAAGCAGGGTGCAAGGCCACCAAATTCAAGTGCTGTTTTATACCATTTCAAGCAGGGTGCAAGGCCACTAAAAACAGCGAGTCATGACCTCTCCTTCCTCCATCTTGCAGAGATTGAGCCACGCCCACAGTTTTATAGCCCCTCCCCCACCAGGAGGGGCGTGGCCTTCATGGTGTGATTGACAGGAGAGAGAATCTCAACATTAAAAAAAAACTAATAACTCTTTTATTTGTTACCGATGGGAAAATTCCTCGGCACCTGATGAGCAGAGGGGGTCTCTGAATAAGATGGCCAAAAATCACCGGCGTACATTGTCACGTTTCTTCTAAAATCAATATAAAGCGCAAGCAGGAAGTGGTCAAGATTAGATTTTTAATTATATAGAAGGCAAGGCAACTTTAATTTTGCAAGGCAACTTTAATTAGGCAAGGCAACTTTAATTAGGCAACACAGCTTTAGCATTTCCAAACCCAAGGCAACACAGCTTTAACATTTCCAAACACAAGGCAACACAGCTTTAGCATTTCCAAACTATATTTTCAAAACACATTAAGGGCACTGACAGGGCAGTAAAACCACTCGCAGTTTAGTAGACATGTTTTCAGTGTTATTCACAGCTCAAACAGAGAGACATGACCCTCTCGCTCCCCCATCTTGCAGAGACTGACTTAGGCACTTAACACTTACGGTTTTTATAATCCCTCCGGAAAGAGCGTGACCTTCAGGAGAGACAATCTCAACATTTTTTAAACATTAATAACTTTTATTTTCATCGATGGGAAAAATCCTCTTGGCCTGCGCAGCAGAGGGGGACTATGTGTAAGATGAATAAAAGTCACCGCCGTAAGTGGCAGCGTTTTTTCTAAAATCAATACACAGAACAACAAGAAGTGGTCAAGATCAGACTTTAGTAATATATATATATATATATATATATATATATATATATATATATATATATATATATATATATATATATATATATATCTGAGGAATTGGTGTGCTGGTTCTGGGTCCAGAGGAGGTTTACAAGAATTATCCCAGGAATGGGTAGGTTAACTAACGTATGATGAGCGTTTATCAGCATTGGGCCTCTACTTGCTGGAGTTTAAACCTCATTGAAATACACAGAATAGTGAAAGGCTTGGATAGAGTGTATATGGAGAGAATGTTTCCATTAGTGGGAGAGTCTAGGACTAGAAGTCATAGCCTCAGAATAAAGGACGTTCTTTTTGGAAGGAGATGAGGAGAAATTCCTTTTGTGAGAGGGTGGCGAATCTGTGGAATTCTTTGTCACAGAAGGCTGTGGAGGCCGTCAGTAAATATTTTTAATGCAGAGATAGATAGATTCTTAATTAGTACAGGTGTCGGAGGTTATGGGGAGAAGGCATGAGAATGGGGTTAGGAGGGAGAGATAGATCAGCCATGATTGAATGGCGGAATAAACTTGATGGGCCGAATGGCTTAATTCTATTCCTATCACTTATGACCTTATAACCTTATTATCACTGCAGTTTGTTATTTTTCTTACAGTTTACCAAGGCTATTTGGGAGTGTGGTTAGGAGTCAACCACATTATGATGGTTCTTGGGTTTCAGATAGGCCAGACCAAGTTAGGGTGGCAGTTGTCCTCCATGAGGCACTGAGGCAGATGGATTTAATGTCACCTGAGTAGTTTCATATTTGACAAGTAAGAAACTATACACTGAAAAATATAAAATTGAGTAGAAATATTTCTACTTAATTCCAGATGATAATTAAATAAATCTGAATGTGCTTCTGGATTACTAGACTGGTAATTATAACCACAGCCTCCCTGTTCATTCCTTTTTGCCTCCCACAGTGTGTATTCCTCCCTTCCTCTCCCTTCCTCTCCCTGGTACATTCAACCACCAGTCAGTCTCAATAAAACCGTTTTAATGTCGTTTTTCTACATCTATTTATAGTCCTACCCATACTCTGGAATTATACTTTACTCTGGAGTAAGACATTCTGCACCCCAAGCCACCAACCATTTTAAGTGTATGAAACGTGAGCAAGTAATGTGGAACAGATGGTGTGCAGCTAAATTTAATTGCAAGGCTAAGGAGTGGATGTAAAATAATTTTAAGAACATGTTTGTACAAATTTGGGTGCAGTATAACATGTTGCAAACCACAAATTTGCATTGGATTATATTTTACAATGAGTCTCGCCATGCGATAATTATAATGGCTTCTAAATGGGGAGCCTCCTTTGCTTTTCTTGGGCTGGGGGGCAAAGAATTGGAAATTGGCCTTCCCCATGTTATTCTTTCTTGCTTCTGCCTTAGCGTGAATCTCAGTTGCAGACGTTCTTATAAATGAAAAGATAATCAGGTTCAAAACCTCTAGTGGGAGTGGGACCAGTGCAGTCTGAGGGTTCAGCATTGAAATCCTCCTTAAAACAGGACATGCTGGTTGTCTTGTTTTGTGGTCATCACTCCTGAAGAGTCCACCAAGGACTATACTGGAAGTATCCTACACCCACTAGGGACAATTTTTACATTACCAGGCCAGTTAACCTACAAACCTGTACGATTTTGGAGTGTGGGAGGAAACCGAAGATTTCGGAGAAACCCCACGCAGATCACGGAGAGATCGTACAAACTCCATACAGACAGCACCCATAGTCGGGATCGAACCCGGGTCCCCAGCGCTGCATTTGCTGTAAGACAGCAACTCTGACTTGTTTTATTTATTTATTATTTATTTTTATGTTACTTGACTGTAAGGAAAATCCATTTTGTTGTCTCTTATGAGATAATGACAATAAATCGAATACAAAAAACTCTACCTCTGTGCCACCATTATTGTCTGCACACCAGGCAGCATCTGTGGAAAGAGAAACATTGTTATTGTTTTAAGTCAATGGCCTAATTGTCAGAATGACAAAGTTAGAAAGTAAACATGTCGGCACGTCCCAACAACCCTCACCAACTTCTACAGATGTGCTGTTGAGAGCATCTTGTTGCGGTGTATCACCGTCTCGTTTGGGAACCGCTAAATCCAACACCTTAAGAAAATGCAGAGAGTTGTGAACATAGCCCAATTATCATAAAAGCCAACCTCCCTTCCGTTGACTCCATCTACACTTCACACTGCCTTGGCAAGGCCGCCATCATAGACCAGTCTTACCCCCTCTTCTCCCCTCTCTCATGAGGCAAGATGTACAGAAGTTTGAAAACACAATGCTCCAGATTCGAATGTTGTTAAACGTAGCCGATTTCCCTGGGGGAATGTACAATGTTGGAACTGAGACCCAAAACACAACAGTCGATGCGACATATTGGTCAAACCACCCTCGTTGGCTGGGATGTAGATCGTAATTGCAATGGAGATGTTTTTGGTAAAGGGTTTATTCGCCTGTTAAATCAGCCTGTGATTGCCCATTGATTCACAATGTCCTACATGGAAAGCATATAAGAAAATGGTGGTGGGCGGGGGAGAAGGAAAAAAATCCTTTACATATTTTCTCCTACATTGTTAATCACCATGCATCACATTCTTGCTACAACAGATGGGCAGAGGATGGAATTCTTTCCTCAGACTGGTAATGGCTTTTTGCATCTGACTCACAGTCTGAAGAAGGGTCTCGACGCAAAGCATCACCTATTCCTTTTCTCCAGAGATGCTGCCTGAACCTCTTAAGTACCCCAGCAATTTGTCTCTCTCAATGGCGTATTGTTGGTTGTTCCAACCAACCTGAACCTCAGTTGCCTAATCTTCCCAAGTGATCTGTTGCAATTCCATTTCACTCGTCATCTTCCCTGTGATCCACAGTTCCTCCTTTTCCCACTTCCCAGGTGGGGAATTGTGGCTGGGTTGGCCCAGGTTGTAATAATGGGAGATAGGTGGTATACCATATAGATCACAATGGTATGGGACCTGTATTTAATGGGATCTCCCCTATTTCAGTCGGAGATTGTCCCACGTGAGATGGTTTACTTTTCCTCATCAGGGGCCAGGCCTTCCAGGGTAGAATCCCAGTGCAGTTGACTTTGCTGTTGTGACTACACATTTACACGTACCTAGGTACACATGGCAATAGACTGACCTGCCTGTATACAGAGAACCATCCACTGAGAGACATAGGAGACGGCAGATGCTGGAATCGCGAGCAAAAACAAAGTGCTGGAGAAACTCAGCCAACTTGATGCTGCCTAGCTTGCCGAGACTGTCCACAGGAGACTGACTTCCTGGAACCTCCTGCAAGAATCCAGTTGGTGAAGTCAAAGTTGCAGTATTGTGTTGAGTTTTGGTCACCCTGCTATGAGAAGAATGTTGTTAAGTTGGAAAGAGTGCAGAGAAGGTTTGTGAGGATGTTGCCAAGAATTGAAAGGCTGAGTGGTTGAAATGAGAGGTTGGGTAGGCTAGGACTTTATTTCTTGGAGCGCGGGAGGATGAGGGGTAATGTTATCATGGTGTACGTGAGGGGGAATAGATAGGGTAGATGCAGTCTTTGAACCAGAGGACATAGGTTTAAGCTGAGATGGGGAAATTGCCGTTAGGGGCAATGTTTTCACACAGAGGGTGGTGGGTATGGAACCAACTGCCAGGGGAGGTAGTTGAGGCAGGTACTATAACATAAATTTTGACAGGTACATGAGTAGAAAATGTACCTATTCCTATACATTAAGGATATTAGCCGAGCGCAGGCAGGTGGGACGAGTGTGGATGAGGCATCAACTTGGCGTGGGCATGTTGGGCCGAAGGGCCTGTTTCCACGCTGTATGACTCTAACCTTCCCGTGGGATCACTGGGTCTGTCCAAATGTCACTACGGAAGTTTGACAGCCGGCTGGCTCGGTTGTCAAAGGTTCACTCTGAGTTGCTGGACGTCTAATGTTGGATGGGATGTCTAAATGTGAAGTGAGGTTGAGTGCCCCGCATGAAATGACATCCGCGTTGCACGGCCCCCGGGCGGTATCGGTCCCGTAGTCTCCCGGCCGCCGGGCAGTTCACCGCTAACCCTTGGGGTGATAGATGGATGATCAGCGGCACTTGCAACAACCGGGTGGAGATTTCCTCCCCCCCCCCCCCCCCAACCCCGGCCGGCCCATTGACCTCCCAATGCCACAGTTGACTGCTCGCCGAGAATCGGTGGTGGTGACCCAATTTCTGGGTCAAGCGAGTGAGTTTGTTCCCCCAGCCCTGCTCTGTCTTTGAAACCTTGTAAGGGGAGGGCTCCTTTAAATGCTTTTGCGGGGGAATGTGTCTTGAATAGAAATGCTGCCTGCAGTGCTGGCGTGCTGCCACCTTGTGTTATCAGCTCTCACTTGAATCCTCTCGCCTAAATTTAAAGCGCTGCCGATGGAAGTGGGCTGTCCATCCACCTTCCGCCGAGCGGTCCTAGGCTGCTGGCTGCCAGCACCGTGCACTGAGCGCCGCCGCGCGTCCCCTCTCCCTTCTCTCTCTCTCCCTCTCTCTTTCCCACACAGTCGGTTTGAAGAAAACCTCTTGGCTTTTTGTCTCTCTCCCCTCTGCGGATGGTTGGCGTTTGAGAGTTTTTCTCTTTTTTTTTGCTTCTAATTCCTGAGTGCAAAACGAAGCTATGCTTTGAATTGGAATGGCAAAATAAACGGCCCGCAGTGTTTCATATTCGGGGTCTAACTAAGGACGTGTGGTCAGGTTGCAAGGATGCCAATCCTTAGGGTAAGTGTGTATTTGTCTGTTTTTCCGCGTTTTTTTTATCGTTATGTTTTTTTAAGTGGAAGAACAAAGTCCCAAATCTGTTTCCTTTTAAAGGCTCGCGTTGAGCTACCAAAGTAGTAATAACTGCCCTAGGCGTGCTCCCAGCCTGAATAATTGCCCCATATTTTTGGTTCATTATCCAGCGAGATATTGCACGGATGAATGATTGAGAGGAATGATGTAAAGGGACTGGGTTTTGTTTTGTTACCTCGGAGTTTTCATTTTTGTGTGTGGGTGACATCGTGATTTGAAGAAGCAATTTTCATCCGGATATTTCACACTGCATTGAGCAATCAGCTGGAAAAGCAAGCAATCTGCTTTGTCGCAGCTTTAGCTGGAAAATAGGAATGTACAAAAGGATTCCTGAAGTTTAGATTTGTTTCTGCTCGCCGGTCTTTCTCCTGGTTGTAAGAGATTTGCAAGTTTAGTGAGAAGCTGATGTTAAACCATCTAATTTTCCTTGCACCCCCTCGTCCTACATTGCTTTACTGCAGTGGGAGAGGATCCAGTTATTTCTATTCCCTCAAATGTCATTGTTATGTTGGAAAGATTATAATTGAATATAAACTGTGAATTCCATCCTTTGGGCATTGGTGACGAGGAGCTGACTCACTGCAGAAGTCACAACCCTTGTGACCGGGAGGAAAAAGGAGTTACAGACTTGAAACTTGCCAAAGAGGGTGGGAAAAGGAAGGCAATGACCTAAGAGCAAGTGCACGCCTCCCATATCCATATGTATTGTCAGAAGGAATGTGCACGTATGTGGTATCCTTGATCTGTGATCAGGCTCGGAGCAGTATCCTCACAGAAAACATCATTGTGGCCTTGATTCAACAACTATTTGATGGTATGAACTGGTGATATGGAGGGAATGAAGTGCCTCTTAAAGTGTAAAAAGTTTCCATTTTTCAGAACCTTAATAGGCTGCTTGCTAGACCTGCTGAAAGTAAGATCCAGGGATTGTTTTGAAATTGATGCTTTTTGATGATACTCATCGTTGGGTTAGTCTAGACTTTATTTTTGTTGGCCTCAAATACTTTGGAAGGTGCCAAATATCAATGTCAGCCACGGTTCAGCAGGTCATGACTTTGCTTCAAAGATGAGGGTTCATGTCCTAAGTCCCAAGACTTAAATGTTCCTTTGGTATTTGCTATTCTATCGTCACAACTCTGGCACCTCGCACTCCACATTGTGTGAGAGAGAGAGCTTCCAGATTTCACCACCACCAAAAGTAGCTTTTTAAATGGATTGACACAATATGCTGGAGTAACTGTACCAGGCAGCCTTTCTGGAGAAAAAGGACGGGTGACGTTTTGGGTCGGGACCTTTCCACAGACCCAAAATGTCACCCATACTTTTTCTCCAGAGATGCTGCCTGACCCTCTGAGTTACTCCATCACTTTGTGCCTATCTTCGGCATAAACCAGCATCTGCAGTTCCTTCCTACTCAGCATTTTGAGTGGACTTTGGCTCTTGATCATTGAGTCAGCTTCCAGCAAATATGTTCAGTTGAGACAGTGCGCTCATTTTCATTGTTTGTGGTGCCGCCAAAAGATTGTGTAACTCAGAAGGATTATAGAAGACAATTTGGAAGCATGGATCATATTTATATTGTCTAAATTAGAGCAATTACAGCCAGGTTATCAAAAAAAAAAATTGGAGGAGGCTGTCAAAAGCAAACATGGTAATGTTCTCTTGAAAAGGCTAAAATTGCATATTTCAATCATTCAAAAGCATTCTAGCATTCCTCGGTTAAAATAGTAATTTAATGCTCAATTTAATCAGTAGATACAGCGATTTTGAAAATAATTGCCTTCTATTCAATGTCATTTGTAAATTGGTGAAGAAGACACAGTGCTGGAATAGATCAGCGGGCCGGGAGAACATGGATAGGTGATGTTTTGGGTCGGGATCCTTCTTCAGATTGATCCATTTCTTTGTTTCCACAGTAAATTGGTGTTAGGCAATCAGAGTGGAGAGAAGAAACTAAAACATTGAAGAAGGGTCTCAACCTGAAATGTCCACATTCCTTCTCTCCAGAGATGCTGCCTGTCCTACAGAATTACTCCAGCATTTTGTGTCCATCTTGTAAACCATCATCACGATCATCACCATGATGGTGTAAACCATCACCTGCAGTTCATTCCTAAACAAGTACTTTTGAAGTGCAGGCGTTGCAAAGACTGTGGTTTTGCAGGCAAGCTGTACAGAACAAGATCTGACAAAGAATGATGTGATAATGATCAGATCATCTTTATTGGTAACCAAGAAATAAATTATAGCCAGGGAATGGGGGAATAATACCCATATGCTTGAACTCTTGGGATCATTTACAACTCCCTTGGGGAGTGGGGGCTGGAGAAGCAAGCAGAGTATTGAATTAATGTATCATTTAGAAGGCAGCATCTTCAAACAGCATTGAACTCCCTTGGCATTGGATAGGAGAAGTTGGCCTAGATTTTATGCACAAAGTGCTGGAACTTTGGGTTTGCAGATGTTACTGACTGACCCAATGTTGTCTCTTAAATCAGGATTAGTTTGGAATCTTCATCGTCAATATAAACTTGGGACTTTTCCATTTTGCATTACTCATTTATGAGCTGCTGAGGACAAGTAGCAATTGGGAGAAATGGCCAGCAATAAAGAATAGCGTTGTTAATGTCTCATGTTAACGTTGTGTGAATTGGAAGTGATATCATCAATCTTCTTGCTGGCAGAGATTCTGAGTTTGGGGATATAGTGCAGAATCTGCTTCCTTCTGGTCTTCGTCTTCCACCAGCACAGTGGTGCAGAAGTAGAGTTGCGGACTTACAGCGCCAAAGACCCGGGTTCCATCCTGACCACGACTGTCTAAAGTTTAAAGTGTCAAACATTTGAAAATGGCAGGCTACCTGCTGATTGTGGCATGGCTGTCAGTATCGCTGCTTCAGTCCTCCCGAGGTCCACGGTTCAATCTTGACCTCCGATGCAGTGTGTGTGCAGTCCAGTAACCAGTGGTTTTACTCCAGGTGCTCTGGTTTTTTTCTCTCTTGGCAAAAATGTGGTAGTAGGTTCATTGATCACTGTAAATTACCTCTCAGTATAGGTAAGTGGACAGGAGCAATTTGCAAGTCATCGATTGCAAGAAGAGCATAAATATTATGCAAGCAGCATTTGACTCCTGTAAATTTATCTAGAATTTCTCCTTTTGGTCGGGGCCAGACAGCGGTAGAGTTGCTGCCTTACAGCGCCGGAGACCCGGGTTCGATCCTGACTACGGGTGCTGTCTGTCTGGAGTTTGTATGTCCTCCCCATGACCACGTGGATTTTCTCTGGGTGCTCCGGTTTCCTCCCACAGTCCAAAGACGTTTGTAGGTTAATTGGCTTTGGTAAAGATTGCAAATTGTTCCCTAGTGTGTAGGATCGTGCAAATGTATGGGGATCACTGGTCGAGTGGACTCGGTGGGCCAAAGGGCCTGTTTCCTCATAAAGTTTAGTTCTAAACTAAACTTAAAATAAGGTGAGAGAATAAACTGCAGTACAGTGAAAAAAGGTGAGGGAAACTGTTGGCATTGTTCTTCTGGGAGGTCTCATGAATCCAAAAGGTCTTTGGTGCATTATAAGTAAATCGTTTCTCAGTACATCTGTTGAGTTGTTGGCATTTTGTAAGGAAAGTTGATCTAAGTGACTTGTGGAGACTGGAGCCTTTCAGAATCTGGTGCTTTGGTCTCTTGTTCTGTCTGTCAAATATTGCTATTTCTCTCTTTGCATACAATGATTCCCAAATCGTACTTACTCCCAAAGGAAGTCAGATAGAACCCAGATGCTCCTTGGCTCAGCTTTATTTTCCTTTAAAGTACCTGGTTTCTGAAGGTGCATGATGTTTGTTAAATGGTAGATGATAATACTACATATGGTGCTTGCCGTTATTTAATATATCAAATGCATGCACTAGCTTTTAATTTGATGATCTCATTTGCAGTGCTGGTGGTGGTCTATAAAAGGCACAAAATATTAGTTCAGCTTGCTCTCTGAATTGCTTCCCAAAATTCAGATAAATGCGTCAAATTGGCAGAACACTATTAATATTCCAAGAGTTTTTTTTTTAAACCCATTATAAATAGTTTTCCTGCTGGATAAGCCATTTGATTAATTTGTAAGTCATCAATTGCAAGAAGTCCATAAATATTATGTAAGCAGCATTTGACCTTGTAAATCTATCTAGAATTTTTACTTTTGGTTGGGGTTGTTATTTTGAGATTGACCAATGATGTCATTAAGATGTCTACCGTGAGTCTTTTTGGTATCTTTCTTGTGTGAACTGGATTACAGTCAAATAAGACAGTTGAGACAATCCCACTGTTAACCAGTTGAGGTGCACTTTTTGCAATCTACGTCATAGATTATTGAGGTAGGGGTGGCACAGTGGTGCAGCGGAAGAGCTGCTGCCTTACAGCATCAAAGACTGGGGTTTGATCGTGCTGTCTGTAAGGAGTTTGAACGCTCTCCCTGTGACCATGTGGGTTTTCTCCGGGTGCTTCATAGAAACATCGAAACATAGAAATTAGGTGCAGGAGTAGGCCATTCGGCCCTTCGAGCATGCACCGCCATTCAATATGATCATGGCTGATCATCCAACTCAGTATCCCGTACCTGCCTTCTCTCCATACCCTCTGATCCCCTTAGGTCAGTTTCCTCCCACACCAAAGATGTACAGATTTGTAGGTTAATTTACTTCTGTAAATATTAAATTGTCCCTAGCGTGTAGAATAGTGCTAGTGTACAGGTGATCACTGGCCAGCGTGGACTTGGTGGGCCGAAGGGCCAGATCCCATGCTGTATCTCTAAAGTCCTTTGAAAAACACTGAATGTTCACTCTATCCATGCCCTTCATGATGATGTGCCCTTCAGCATCCTACGCTCCAAAACAAAAAAATCCCAGTGATGCCATCCCATCCCTGCAACTCAAATCCTGGTGAATCTTTTCTGCACTCTTTCCAATTTAATGACATAATTCCTATACCTAGGCAACCAGAACTGCACACATAACTTCAAGTGTGGTGTAACCAACGACTTGTACAGCTGCATCATGATGTGCCAACCTTTGTACTCTATACCCTTCCCACCACATTCTCCACCTGACGTCACCTTTAGGGAACCATGCAAAAAGCTGTAGATCTCTCTGTTCAGCAACCATCTCCAATGTTTACTGTACAAGTCCTGTCCTGGTTTGAAAACCCTCCCGAGTAGCACTAGTACATCTATCACCCTCCCAGGATATTGGACGCCTCCAGTTCAGATGCAACACGTCTCTCTTGTACTCGTCCCCAGCAGATTTGCCAATGATCCCAAAAAATTGAACCTCTGTCTCCTGCATAGTTCCTCAGCCATGTATTCACCGTACCTATCATTCTAATCTAGTCCTTACTAGCATGTGGCATTAGATGTAATCCAGAGATTACCACACTTGAGAACGTGCTTTTAAACCACTCTCAGCTCCCTATATTCCCTCCATAGGATCTACCTTTATCTACCTATGTCGTTGGTAGATAAAGGTACGCGCACAACAACCTCTAGTTGCTCAACCTCTCCCATGAGAATGTTTTGCAGCAGCTTTGAGAAATCTGCTCCCAGACACCAGGAAGGCAACCACCATCCTAGAGTCCCATTTTCAACCATAGGATCTACTGTCTACCCCCCAACTATAGATTCTCCTATCTTTACAGTTGAGAGATACAGCGGGGAAACAAGCCCTTTGGCCCACCAGGTCTGTGTACATGAGCACTAGGGACAATTTACAATTTTACCGAAGCCAATTCACCTGCAAACCTGATAGTCTTTGGAATGGGAGAGGTAACCGAAGCACCCAGAGAAAACCCATGCGGTCTCAGGGAGAACGTACAAACTTCATACAGACAGCACCCACAGTTAGGATGGGACCCGGGTCTCCGGCGCTGTAAGGCAGCAACATAACCGCTGCGCCATTGTATTGCTATAGTGATAGGAGAGTCTGTAGTCAGCGGGATTTCTGGCCATTTGCATATCTCCTATTTCCAAGGCCACGTGCATATCTCCTATTTCCAATGCTAGAGCCTTCTCTGTCTCCATCTCTGTCTCGAACGTCTGCAGCCATCTGACATACCCTGAAAATTGTCATTTGGCTAACTTTTGGTTATCTACCAATTTGTTTTTAACCAAGTGGCAATAATGCATATGGGCCTTTGAAGGCTCATGGGATGGTTTGCAATTGGTTTCTCTCTTGCTTTTGGGTTTTCTATATCACCAAAAGCCATTCCAACATTCATTGTGACAGCAAAGGCTCAATTATAAATGGCGGCCTATTCTACTGACAGAGGGCTTTCGCGTTAGCAGTGGATGCTGGGTTTTTCCACTTCCATTGTTGCAAAGTAATAAATGCAATGCACCATTTCCCATTTCTTTGCGATTTTTATCAACAAATGGAGACCAAATAGATTGTCATTGTTGGGTCGTGTTATTAATTCATCTTTTGTCATTGGGTTTTTGGATTCCCAGCCACAAAGTTCTTTGGGTTTATCAGTAACTCACTACTCTGGATACTGCTGGGAAAATCGTGGACCATAGCCACCATGACAACACTAAATTAAAAAAACTGGAACTATAGTGATTTGCTATTTGTTTCCTTGTGTTTGTAGACCAGAGAGACATGGTGAAAGAATACATTGTACCTATATCAAATGATTACGCTATAAACAGTGTTCTTTAAATCCTGGCACAATTTCATCCAAATAGTTCCAGTGTATGGGTTACGGGGGTGCAGAGGGAATGTGTATGTCAACTTCCTTTGAACAAGCTGTCCACCAGAATAGAGATCAGAAGTGTTAGAGTGCAAGGGAGAGAGAGGTGAATCAAGAAAGAGTTAAATGGAGGAATTGCAGATGCTGGCTTACACGAAAGGACACGGAGTCTGCCATGATCTACACGATCTTCGGGTTGCCAAACATTTTAACTTCCCTTCCCATTCTGACCTTTCTGTCCTGGGCCTCCTCCACTGTCAGAGTGAGACCACATTGCAAATTGGATGAACAGCATCTCATATTTCGCTTGGGCAGCTTACAACCCAGCGGTATGATATTGTTTTTTCTAATTTCAAATAACCCTTGCATCCTCCCTCTCTCTCCGTCCCTCCCCCACCCCGGTCGTCCTGTTAGTTTCACCGTTTGTATCCTTTCCTTATCACCTCCTCAACAACCAACAATAAAGCATTGTGTAGGAAAGAACTGCAGCAGATGCTGGTTTAAATCGAAGATAGACACAAAACGCTGGAGTACATCAGCGGGACAGGCAGCATTTCTGGAGAGAAGGGATGAGTGTCGTGTCGAGACCCTTCTTCAGACTGTTAAACCATTGCGAGCGCCTTGGCCACTGGTGCCGGCTCTGAATTGTTCTGTACTCGTTTTTTGCGTCTATCTTTGGTGTAAACCAGCATCTGCAGCAAATATCCTATAGGGAGCAGGCAGCATCTGTGGGGAACATGGAAATGAACATGACCAAAGATCTTATAGCGGATAAGATCTTTGAACATGACTACCCGAAACGGCACCTATCCTCGTTCTCTGGAGACGCTGCCTGAGCCGCTGTGTTACTCCAGTAATTTGTGCCCGAGCCGAGAGGTGAATCGAGGTTGAGGTTGAGAGATGAATGGGATTGCATTGCACCTCTCCCCGTCCCAAAAGCCTGGGGGGAGGGGAGAGGGAGGTACGTGCAAATGTGGCGTAGACAGCCTTTACTTCTTTACATCGTGGAGAGAAGACACTCGTTATTTGTACCAACAGAAAGCAAGTCTCCCCCCTAAAAAGATTATGCAAATGACAATCAACAATTTCAGATCCAGTTTTCCTTTCCAAATTGACTTTGTCCTTTTCCCCCTCTATGGCGAGGTGAGGGATAGGGATGGGGAATGGGGAATGGTGCTCGGTGATTGACCCTCACCGCTGTGCGTTAGTCTAGTGAGCTGGAGTTGTAGTCGCCAGTGTCCGGGGGGGGGGGGGGGGGGGGGGGGGGGGGGGGGGGGGGGGGGGAGCGACTCCACTCCGTGACCTTCGTCCCGTCTCAAACACCCGGCGGCTGAGGCGGGCTCGGCGCAGTCCCCCCCCCCCCCCCCCCCGTCGCCAGTGGCAACGGCTGCATCGCTGCTCTTGAGGCCAGCCGCTAGTGCTAGTGTTGGTGCTTCCCCCCCTCCTTTCTCCTCTCCCCCTCCCGAGTCCTTGGCTGAACAAAAGCAACGAGGTTTGGGTGATCCACGGCGCCGGCTGCTCATTGTGTGGAAGCCCCACGTGGGGTGAGTGCGGGAGAGGGGGAGAGCTTTGGTCACCAGATGCCATTGTCCATGAGGGGGGTTCTTCAATGTTGTGTCTTCTCTCCACAAGTTAGTTGCATTGTATCATTGGAGAACTGACGGCGCGGACGCTGTGAGGAGCGAGGTATGTCAGCTTTCGTGACAGGTGGCCGATTTAGGCAAAGGGCATCTCTAGAGAATGCCTCTGACTAGATTATTATTAGTGCTCAAATGTCGCCGTTCTTTCATTGTGAGCATGTCTTAACGGTATAAATGTGCCGTGTTGTGAGATGGCACACACAGCCGGAGACTTCTCAGCCTCTGTTCAAGGAGACCCCATTTCCTGCACTTTCCTCACAGCGGTGTTTTAAAAAAAAAAATCTCAGATTATTTTCCCAAGACCCCTCTTAAAAAGAGGTTTCTATTGAAGTTTCTTTTGAAACTCGTGCCACTCGCTCGCCTGCCACATCCTACTCGGCAGTGCATTGCAATTTATTATTCCGTCCCCATTAATCCGATGTCCTCTGTCTCTGCTACAAGCAGAATCCACCAGTGCCACCAGACTTCCCCTCTGTTATCAGTCTTTTGAACGGCTCCTTGATTCACCTCCTCCTCATTGGACTTTGTCTCTGGAACTAGTGCATTAGGGAAAATACAGAGTGCAGAATATAGTCCTTAGTACGGCAATGCACTAGCTACCGTACTAAGAACTATATTCTGCACTCTGTATCTTCCCTTTTGCTCGTTCAATAATACTTGAGTTCGGCTTGATGCATTTATATATAGTCTTATCTGATTTCATATGTATAAACATAGGTATAAACAAATGTATAAACATAGGTACCGAGGTCTAAGCGGAAGTTCAAAAGGGATAGAGCCTTCTCTGTTGCTGTTTCGGCGCTATAGAACACTCTGCCGTTGCACATCAGACAGGCCCCCTCACTGTCCATCTTCAAAACCAGTATTAAAACACATTTATATTCCTTGGCTTTTGACTCTGCTTGAGACTTTGCTCCTGTTTTAGTGCTTTTAATGTTTTTAATTTGATTGTTTTTACTCTCCCTTTTAATGTTTTTATTGTCGTGTAATAATTTTTTGTCCATGATTAGTCATGTACAGCACTTTGTTGCAACAGTGGTTGTTTTTAAAGTGCTCTATAAATAAAGTTATTATTATTATACAATATTTCTGTTTACTGCTGCAAGTAAGAATGTCATTGTTCTATGTGGGACATGACAATAAAACACTCTCTGGACTCTTCATATAATTGGATAGCATGCAAAATAAATGTTTTCACTGTGCCTCAGTGCACATGACAATTATAAAATTAAACCTAAACCTAAACCTAAATGTATTTTTATTCAATGCACCAGAATATTTCTCCAAAATAACTGTTGCAAGGAATTGGGGGGTGGGGTGGGGTCAGGGTTAGGGGAACTATTATTCACATGCCCAAATCAATTAACAATACCTTTGCCTTGTTACCGGTGACTGGAAAATAAGGCCTCGGGCAGGCGTTCTACCTGAGTGCACTTTCAGGAATAGAGCGCCTCAAATCATTGTCAAACTAGGCAGGCGAGAGTGAAAAGTGGTCCTATCAGCTGGAGGAGGGTTAAAAGGCTGAGCAGCTACTTTTCCTTCACAATATGAGATGGGGTGTTGAAGGGAAATGTCAGACCTCCAGATTGGTATGTTGCTCTAGCGCTCTGCTTAAGATCTGTTGAAAATCTCTTTGTGAATCGATTTTGAAAGCCTGTAGTTTTTTTGGGGAATATAGAAACTGTTACTTTGGAGGAGTCAGAAAAATAATGCTCTTCTGCATCTGTATACCGTTTCTCATGTGAAGAGAGCTTTTGTACATTGTATAATTCAGAAATGTGTCTCTTGGCATCCGACAATTCTGCTACTGGCAGCAGCTGAGAATGACAGTGCAATGATTTATCTGGTAAATCTTTTTTTTGTCAAAAAAAAAATTGGGAGGGCAGTTTCCAAAAGTCTGCCTGTTTTTTTTAATGGCACTTACTATTTCTGGATTAAAAACTAACCACTACCTTGGCCCAATAATGCCATAATGTCTGAAAAAGGGTCTCAACCTGAAAGGTCACCTATTCCTTCTTTCAAGAGATGGTGCCTGTCCCGCTGAGTTACTCCAGCACTTTGTGTCTATCTTCGGTTTAACCAGCATCTGAAGTTCCTTCCTACACAATGCCATTCAAATGCAAGTTGGAAGATTGAGCTGAAGTCCCAATGACTGGACTTGACAGACAGATGTGTTGCAAGAATACTTGCTGCTGTAGTGATTTGCATCTCATTTGATCAAATATAAGCATTAAGTATAGAAGTTGGGATAGACACAAAGTGCTGGAGCAACTCAGCAGGTCAGGCAGCATCAGCGGCACTGGGCCTGTACTCGTTACTGTTTTGGAAGGATGAAGGCGGACCTTATTGAAACTTAATGAATAATGAAAGGCCTGGATAGAGTGGGTGCGGAGAGGATGTTTCCACCAGTGGGAGAGTCTAGGATCAGAAGCCATAGTCTCAGAATAAAAGGATGTATCTTTAGAAAGGAGATGAGGAAGAATAACTTTAGTCCGAGGAAGGTGAATTTGCAGAATTCTGTGTCACAGGACGCTGTGGAGGCCAAGTCAATTGCTATTTTTAAGACGGAGATTGATAGATTTTTGATTAGTACATGTGTCAGTGTTATGGGGAGATGGCAGGAGAATGGGGTTGAGAGGGAAAGATAGATCAGCATCAGCCTTATTCCGCCTCTATAACTTATGAACTTATCTCTGGGGAAAAAGAATGGGTGACGTTTTGGGTCAGATCCTTGATCATTTTCTTTCCACCAATTGTTGTCCTTCCTCAAGCTAGATCAAGATTTGCCTTGATGGACTAAAGTGTGGATACATTGATGAATTGCCACAGGCATGTCTTTGGGATAAGATGCTTCTGCGTTCTCCAAGATTGCTTTCTCGAGTGGACAGAAAAGTGGAAAAGTAAAGATAAGGAGCTATCTGGGTCCCTCGTCAATATTTATCTCTTGGTTAACATCACCAATGCAGATTACCTAACTGTTATCATATTGTTTGTGGGACCTTTGGTGTGCAAATTATCTGTCATGTTCCACTACAACAACATTGACTACACTTAAGGCCTTCATTGGCAGTACAGGATGTTAAGACGTCCTGAGGTCATGGAAGGTGCTATAGACGTGGAGAAGTTCTTATCAATAGGAATACAATGAGTCTGTCCCGCTGAGTTACTCCAGTATTTTGTGTCTATCGTGAGTATAAGAGTTTGTGGCCTGGCAAATATACTGCTTGCGATTTGAATGTAACCTGAAAATACTCAAGTTTCTCGGTCATGAGGGTAAAATGAAAAGCACTATTTTTCTCTGCAGTTCATGTATGCAATAAATTATGCAGGCAATTCACCTCATCAAATTACCATTTTACAGAAAATATCTTCACTTGCTTTTGAGGTCTGTTTGCTGATTATTGCTGTCCTTTGTCATCAGTCAGAGAATTGAATATAAAAATTGGGAGGTCATGTTGCAGTTGTATAAGATGTTGGTGAGTCTGTATTGTGTTCTGTTCTGGGCACCATATTATAGGAAAAATATTGTCAAGTTGGGAAGGGTACAGAGAAGATTTAAGAGGATATTGTGAGGACTATAAGGACTGAGCTATAGGGAGAGATTGAGCAGGCTGGGATTATTTTCCTTGGAGCGCCGGAGTTTGAGGGGTGATCTTATAGAGGTGTATAAAATCATGCGAAGAATAGATCGGGTAGATGCCCAGATTTATTTTGCCTAGAGTAGGTGAATCAAAGACAAGAGGTCATAGGTTTAATGTCTATTTCAGAAAAGTGTGAGGTGTTGCATTTTGGGAATTGAAACCAGGGCAGGACCTTCAGAGTGAACTGGGAGTGTTGCAGAGTAGAGGGATTTGGGAGTACAGGTAAATAGTTCTCTGAAAGTTGCATCACAGTTAGAGAGGATGGTTGAGGCTTTCAGTACATTGGCCTTCAACATTAAGTATAGAAGTTGGGATAGACATAAAGTGCTGGAGCAACTCAGCAGGTCAGGCAGCATCTCTGGAGAAAAAGGATGGGTGACGATTTGTGTCGGGACCCTTCTACAGACTGGACTTTGGTGTAAACCAGCATCTGCAGTTCTTTGTTTCTACATAGAAGTCGGCATGTTATGTTACAGTTGTTCAAGACATTGAAGTGAGTGTACAGTTTGGGACACTTTGCTATAGAAAATATGCCATTAACCTGGAAAGAGTGCAGAGAAGATTTACAAGGATGTTGTCAGGACTCAAAGGTCTGAGTTTCAGAGAGGTGTTGAGCAGGATAGGATTTTATTCCTTGGAGCAAAGGAGGCTGAGGGGTGATCCTATGGAGGTGTATAAAATCATGAAGGGAATAGATAAGGTAAATGTATAGTCTTTGTCCCAGGGTAGGTGAAACAAGAACTCGAGGGCATAGTTTTAAGGTGAGAGGGGAAATATTTAATACAAACCTGAGGTGCATCTTTTTCATTCAGAGGGTGAGGGGTATATGGATTGAGCTGCCAGAGACAGTAGTTGAGACAACATTTAAAAGACATTTGGACATGTACATTGATAGGAAAGTTTGAGAGTGACATGGGTCAAATGGGATGAGCTTAGAAGGATAATCTTGGTTAACATGGATGAGTTGTGCTGAAGGACCTATTTCATTCTGTTTGCCTCTGTGACTCTACCCAGACATGGCTCCAACCTGCTGCATGGGGTTGAAATGCTGGAAGAAACGATTCCTGTCTCACAGAGCAGCTGCCATTTGTTTGCCTCCTGATCCACATTTTCCTCTGTGAATTGGAAAAGCGATGTCTTAACACATCCAGATCTTTCTCACAACATATGCCCATCGAATTTCCAATGTTGACGGGTTGCAGATCCTGATAAAGGTAGCAATGTGTTTAGATGTAAAGGCCGATGCAATGCAGCTGTGTTTTAATAAGCACTGCTCCTTAGGAATTAAAGTTGCCCTTTGCATCAAAGCATTTTGACACGAGGATCTTGTGTTCAATGCATTTCATTTCTCAGAAACCGATTTGCCACTGGCAAGGCCATTATTTAATGATTCGCCCCAGGTTCCTATCCCAGATTCATTACCCGAGCAGTTTGCAAGTCGGAAAGAAGGCTCTGCAGAGAGTAGTGTGTTCGGCCGAACACACTATGGGAACTTCACTCGTCCCTCTGCAGGAACTATACATTAGGAGGCGCAACTCCAGAGCCAATTAGATCATGGGAGACCCCTTCCACCACTGCAACGGACTGTTCCAGCTGCTACGTTCAGGCAAACGCCTCCGTTGCCATGCTGTGAGAACGGAGAGGTTGAGAAGGAGTTTCTTCCCAGAGGCCATAAGGACTGTAAACTCCTATCTCACCAGGGACTAATTTACTGTTTTTTTTTTAAATTGCTGTTTTTCCCCTTTTTCCTTCCGCCCACGATATTTAACATGTAAAAGAATATGTGATTCTGTTTGTAGTTTGTCTGGTTGTTTGTTTGTTTGCCTTTTTGCACAAAGTCCGCGAGCATTGCCACTTTTCATTTCACTGCACATCTCGTATGTGTATGTGACGAATAAACTTGACTTGACTTGAAATGTTGTCGCCTGGCAATATATTTAAGTAAAAACATTGGCCAGTCAAGGACACTGGATAGTTAAACCAGGGCGTTTAGCTCAATCATTTAGATAATGCTGAGAACAGAGTTTCCACACAGCAGAAGATGTCCGCAACCCGGCAACAACCAGCAAATCCATCCCGTCAGTCTCCCAAATGGTTGTTAGTATGTATGGGCCTTGTGTAAGTCAGGTGTTTGTAACCTCGGAGGACTTGTATTGTTTTAACTCCCAAGTTCCCTAATGTGCCATTGATCTGCAGCCTTAAACTGCTGCAGTCCTACTGGTGAAGGTTCTCCCACAGCTCCATTGAGAAGGGATTCCATGACTCAGACCCAGGGATTAAAAATGTGCAAATTACAATGGTGTGCAACTTGGAAGGAAACCAGTAGGTTGTGGTCTTTGCATGAGACTGCTGATCTTGACCTTCTAGGTGGTGGTGGGTTTGGGAAGTGCTGAAGGAGTAGTTTGGGTGAGTAATGTGATGCCTTTGGTAGATGGTGTGCACCTCAGCCATTTATGTGCTTGTGGTGGAGAGGATGAATAAGGTGGAGGACGGGGTGCTTTTCAAGGACTGCTTTCTCCTGGATGATGTTGAGTTTCCTGTGTCGTTGGTACTGCATATAGCCAGGACAGTAGAGTGTATTTAACCATGCTCCTGACTTGCCTTGAGGGAGGTGGGAAATGCTGTAGGTTTTGTGGTTTGTCCAGTTGAGTTTCTGGTCAGTGGTAACTCGAAGGACGCTGATGGAGTGCCATTGGCAATGATCAATCACCCTCTGAGTGAAAAAGATGCTTCTCCCGTTCCTATAAAATATTTCCCCTCTCACCTAAGCCTATCCCTTCTAGTACTTGATACACCTACACTGGTGGGGAAAAAGACTATTCATTTAGTTTATCTATTCCTCTCATTATTCCATTTGAAGTTCAAGGCTAAGAGGTTAGATTCTCTTGTTAAATGGTTTGTTGCCTAGCATTTTTGTGATGTGAATATAAATTGCCACTTCAGCCCATGCCTGTTTGCTATCTAAATTTTGCTGCTTGCTGCCCAGGCTTTGCTGCTTGCAGCCATGAGTTACTTAATTTGCTGAGTTGCAATTAGAATGGAATATTGTACCTTCAGTGAAGGTCCCTTCGTCTGACCTTGTGGAGAAGGGAGGTTATTGAAGCAAACAGAGATGGTTGATCCTGGGGCATTGTTTGAGGAAAGCCTACAGTAAAGTACTGGGAATGTGAAGATTTACCCAAATATCATCCTTTGTGCAATGTACGATTCCATTGATTGGAGTATTTTCTCTTTAATGCCTAATGACTTCTGTTCTACCAGGGCTCGTGGAAGCCACAGTCAGTCAAATGTATTTGTATCGTGTCTTTCACGTCCTTGGGACATTGCAGAATTGCACAGAATTGTGTACAAAGAGCGAGCCCCGTAAATAGCAATGTGACTATCCAGCTGATCCATTTAAGGAATTGATTAAGGAATAAAATACTGCCAATATATCCAGGACAATCTGGATGTTTCTCCTATTATTACTTGCAAAGTCTTTCCCTGATCTACAATGTGTGCAATTTGAGACTCTCCACTTGCCTGGATGAGTATAGAGACATGGAAACATAGAAAATAGGTGCAGGAGTAGGCCAGTTGGTCCTTCGAGCCTGCACCACCATTCAATATGATCATGGCTGATCATCCAACTCGGTATCCTGTACCTGCCTTCTCTCCATACCCCCTGATCAATTTAGCCACAAGGGCCACATCTAAATGTGAGGTTATCCATTTTGGTGGCAATAAATGTGAGGTTATCCATTTTGGTGGCAAAAACAGGAAAGCAGGCTATTATCTAAATGGTGGCCGACTAAGAAAAGGGGAGATGCAGCGCGACCTGGGTGTCATGGTACACCAGTCATTGAAAGTAGGCATGCAGGTGCAGCAGGCAGTGAAGAAAGCGAATGGTATGTTAGCTTTCATAGCAAAAGGATTTGAGTATAGGAGCAGGGAGGTTCTACTGCAGTTGTACAGGGTCTTGATGAGACCACACCTGGAGTATTGCGTACAGTTTTGGTCTCCAAATCTGAGGAAGGACATTATTGCCATAGAGGGAGTGCAGAGAAGGTTCACCAGACTGATTCCTGGGATGTCAGGACTGTCTTATGAAGAAAGACTGGATAGACTTGGTTTATACTCTCTAGAATTTAGGAGATTGAGAGGGGATCTTATAGAAACTTACAAAATTCTTAAGGGGTTGGACAGGCTAGATGCAGGAAGATTGCTCCCGATGTTGGGGAAGTTCAGGACAAGGGGTCACAGCTTAAGGATAAGGGGGAAATCCTTTAAAACCGAGATGAGAAGAACTTTTTTCACACAATGAGTGGTGAATCTCTGGAACTCTCTGCCACAGAGGGTAGTCAAGGCCAGTTCATTGGCTTTTTATTGTACCTTGGTAAGATGGGTCTTGTGGGAGGTGGAAATGGTGAGATTGCCAAAAGGGAAGAAGAAATGGATGTTTGCCTTTGCCTATGTCGGCGGTCCCCGTGCTGGTAAGACCAGCATTAATCACATATCCCTGGGTGCCTTTTGTAGTGGATGGACCTTGATCACTACAGCACACACGACACGCATAGATACATAGACAATAGGTGCAGGAGTAGGCTATTCGGCCCTTTGAGCCAGATCACCATTCAATGTGATCATTCAAGATTTAAGATTCAAGATTCAATTTAATTGTCATGGCTGATCATCCACAATCAGTACCCCGTTCCTGCCTTCTCCCCATGTCCCCTGATTCCACTAGCCCTCAGAGCTCTATATGACTATCTTTTGAATTAATCCAGTGAATCAACCTCCACTGACTTCTGAGGCAAAGAATTCCACAAATTCACAATTCTGTGTGAAAAGGTTTTTCCTCATCTCAGTTCTAAATGGCCTATCCCTTATTCTTAAACTGTGGCCCCTGGTCCTGGACTCTCCCAACATCGGCAACATGTTTCCTGCATCTGGCTTGTCCAATCCCTTAATAATTTTATATGTTTCTATAAGATTCCCTCTCATCCTTCTAAATTTCAATGAATACAAGCCCAGTCGCTCTATTCTTTCATCAAATGACAGTCTCGCCATCTTGGGTATTAAACTCGTGAACCTACGCTGCACTCCCTCAATCACAAGAATGTCCTTGCTCAAATTAGTAGACCAAAACTGCACACAATACTCCAGGTGTGGTCACACCAGGGCCATGTACGACTGCAGAAGGACCTCTTTGTTCCTGCACTAAACTCATTATAAAGGCCAACATGCCATTAGCTTTCTTCACTGCCTATTGTACTTGCGTGCTGTCGGTGACTGATATACAAGGATACCCAGGTCTCGTTGTACTTCCCCTTTTTCTAACCTGACGCCATTCAAATAATAATCTGCCTTCCCGTTCTTGCCACCAAAGTGGATAACCTCACATTTATCCACATTATACTGCATCTGCCATGCATCTGCCCACTCACCCAACCTGTCCAAGTCACCCTGCAACCTCATAACATCCTCTTCATAGTTCACACTGCCACCCAGCTTTGTGTCACCTGCAATTTTGCTAATGTTACTTTTAATTCCTTCATCTAAATCATTAATGTCTATTGTAAATAGCTGCAGTCCCAGCACCAAGCCTTCAGTCACCCCACTAGTCACTGCCTGCCATTCTGAAAGGGACCCGTTAATCCCTACTCTTTGTTTCCTGTCTGCCAACCAATTTTCTATCCATGTCAGTACCCTACTCCCAATACCATGTGCTCTAATTTTGCCCACTAATCTCCTGTGTGGGACCTTTTCAAAGGGACTGAATTTCATTCCTTACCAACAGAGCTACCCCACCCCCTCTGCCCATCTGTCTGTCTTTTCGATAGGACGTATACCCCTGAATATTCAGTTCCCAGCTCTGATCCTCTTGCAGCCATGTCTCTGTACTTCCCACAACATCATACTTACCAATTTCTAACTGCTCCTGCAACGTTGAGGAAGGAATACTTACTGTTCATACTTCCATACTTGGAAGGGTGGTAGATCAGATATGAAAGAAGACGTAATGGCATTCACATTCATATCTGCTGCTCTTGGCTTCCTACATGATGGTTGTTGTGAGCTTTCAAGACTTTGTTAAAGTTGGTGAGTTGCTGCAGCATTTAGTTTAGTTTAGAGATACAGCACGGAAACAGGTCCTCCGATCCACCGAGTCTACACCGTCCAGCGATCCCTGCACACTAACACAATCCTACACACACTAGGGACAATTTCAAATTGTCAGCGCCATAGGTGGACACTATTTGCAAACCATGGGTATGCAAACTAAGAATTTCACCGTGCCTTGTCACATGTGACAATAAAGTATTCCTCAAACCTGTACGTCTTTGGAGTGTGGAAGGAAACCGGAGCACCCAGAGAAAATCCACACAGGTCACGGGGAGAACGTCCAAACTCTTTAGAGACAGCGCCTATGGTCACGATCGATCCTGGGTCTCTGGCGCTGTAAGGCAGCAACCCTACCGCTGTGCCACCATGCCGCCCCGAATATACGTCCCCACTATACGGTCAATAACAACCACAAGAGGATGGAGAGAATATTTAATGGCTCATCTGTACTTAACGTGTCTCACTTTAGACCACACTGAAAATGCCGTGCACCTGTTCAAATCTCCATATTATAAAAAGAATGAGCCAGTTGAGAATTTACAAGAAATATGTGCACAGACGACACTGTGGTGTCCTGCCATCTGGACACACAGAACAGTCTGGGCCTTTTAACTTTTATCAGAGCATCTCCCTTATTTCTAGATGTCTTTGAAATGATGCAAGGATTTTAAGCAGGCAAACATGTCTATGTTTCCACTTGGATAGCAACCAAACTAGGCATCATAAGTATAATTTATTTTTTCTACCTTATGATATTGCTGGAGGCCATGTGGCCCATTGGAAGTGTGCAAGCTCTCCGAATTCTCATCAGTCTCATTCGCCGCTTCCCTATAACATAATTTTCTCTTGCTTGCTCATCAACTCTGCCCCCCTCCCCCCCACCCAATTCAGGCAATTTACAGTAATCCAGTAAACTACCAACAAGATGTTTTGGGTGTTATGTGAGGGAACTGGAATATCCAGGAGAAACTCATGCGTTCATAGAGAATGCGTAAACTCCCCGTGGAAATTACTTGAGGTCAGTGTCATGCATTCAGTGGTGGTGGTAGTCCCAAATGAATCCGTAAGAAATCGGGAGAACCTGGAGACTAGTGAATGCAAAAAAATTGCTACCACCTGAAGTTGTCGAGGTGAACTGTAATGCATTCATAAGAAAAAAGGTTCAGGATATGGCATTAAGTATTTTGATACAAAGGTCTGTGCCAATCACTGAAGGGTAAAATCTAACTCGGAACAATAGGTCCAAGTGAGTAGAAGCAAGTGACTTCTGGCTGATCTTAAGCAACTGGAACAGTGGAGCTTTCTTCACAAAATAGTTTTGTATTCTGGTAATCCCTATAAGGATAAAGCCTTCCAGTTTATCCACCGATTTACCAGGTCACACCAGGTTCACTCCATGGTGTGCATTTAGTTAGTTGAAATCAGGTGAGTCAGTTATTTTGTAGAATTGTTCAGCATGGACATGGGCCCTTCAGCCCTGACGATGATTAAAATAGATATCTAAACTAATTCCATTTGCGTTTCCTATCCATGTACGTGTCCGAATGATTAATATACGTTGTAATTGCACCTGCCTCTGCCACCTCCTCTTGTGACTTATTCCATAAATCCGCCACTTGTGATCTGAAAACTGCAGCAATCTCAACCCCCTGAGGTCCCCCTGAGGTCGTTGAGATTTTTTAAGCATTTTTAGGTCACATTCAATGAACCAATCTGCAGTCTGTTGCACGGGTGACAAGACTCGCAGTTTAGCTGTTGAAGCTCGGCAGCTGAGCTGGCACTGTATCCCTAAACTAAACTAAATGCTGCAGCAACTCACCAACTTCAACCTTGAAAGCTCCCAAGAACCGCCATCTGGTAAACCAAGCGCAGCAGATGCAAATAACCATATAACCATATAACAATTACAGCACGGAAACAGGCCATCTTGACCCTTCTAGTCCATGCCGAACACATAATCTCCCCTAGTCCCATATACCTGCGCTCAGACCATAACCCTCCATTCCCTTCCCATCCATATAACTATCAATATGGGAATGGGAATGCTATTACCACTTCTTTCATATCTGATCTCCCATCCCTCCATAATGTTCTTATCTCCTGAACTATGGAAAGACAGGTTTATGACCAGAGGGGGAGTGCAACAAAAATCGACCAGATTGATTCTTGCACGGCTTCTTCATTCAGTGACGAGACTATAGGTCAGTAAGCCTGACATCCATGGTAGGAAATTTGGAGAGGATTCTGAGGGATAAGGTATACATGCAATTGGGAAGATATGGGTTGATGAGGGATTGTTTTTTTGTGTGTGAGAGATTGTGTTCAGGAAAGGTTTAGAAACAAATAGACCAGATGTGGGCAAATGGTGCTAGCCTTGATGGGGCGTTTTGGTTGTCGTGGACGAGTCTGTTTCTGTGTTGTATGTCACTTTCTCTGGCAAGGCCTCTATTGTTGATCTTAGGACATAGGGTGATACCATGGAAATACTGTAATTTCTTACAGGGTGTGACGTTAAGGTTGGAATTATATTTTCAAGTCAAGTTTATTGTCTTATGTATGGTGAAGTACAGGTACAATGAAAATCATGCAGCAGCATCACAGGCACATAGACCCAGACAACACATAAATTATCCATAAATTACACACAAATTCTGCAAGACCATGAAAAGAAGAAAGACTGTGGCAAAGAAACAAGACATCAGTGAAAAACACAATTATAACAGAAGGTCGATGGTAGTTGGGGAAATGGTCTCGACCTGAAGAAGGGTCTCAACTCGAAATGTCACTCATTCCTTCTCTCCAGAGATGCTGCCTGGCCCGCTGAGTTATTCCAGCTTTTTGCGTCTATCTTCAGTTTAAACCAGCATCTGCAGTTCCTTCTTACACAAATTGTCCACAGTGTTCATTTGCTGAGATAGGATTAGGGTTGTGCAGATTGGTTCAAGAACCAGATAGTTCTGGGCATGGGTGAACTAGGGGTCAGCATCTAAAAGTAAGTGACTAACTGTTCAGGACTGAGGTAAGGATCTGTTTGCACCCACAGAGTAGTGAATCTGCAGAATTTTCTAGCCAAGGGTGCCGTGGAAGCTTTGTCATTGAGTATGTTTGAGCCAGAGATTGAATGAGTGAATGACATGAAAGAATGTGGGATCAGTTTAGGAATCTGGCCCTTGCGTAAAAGAGCAGCAATGTTTTTTTAATTGTAGGATCAGATACCAGGTGCCAAATGTCCTACTCTTGTTTCTTGCATTCTTTTGTACAATCTGGTTATGAAGCATCAATGGGCTTTAGCTGAGTGCACAAAATTGGATTGGGATACAAAGCCCATTGTAGTTCAGTAGCTGGCCACCACTGGCTGATGTGGTGTACGAGTAGATAATGGTCAAGGTAATAGGGGCCAACCATATTTAAAAGTACTAGGGGCCAACCATAATTAATCAAGGAGTTAATGCCTTTTGAGAGCAGCAAATTGTCCCCAAGGACTTGGTCCACAACATCTTATCGCCTTGTCATGATGGAAAAATTGGTTATCCAAAGGAGGCACAAAATGAACTCCTACAGCTGATCCCAAGTGGAAGATTAGGGTTTTGCAACACCAGCCAAGGTTGTTAGGCCCTTTAGCTAACTTTCAAAAGATGAACAACCATTTGGCTCCTCGCTATTCTTTCCCTGCTGCTTCAATTCAATACTACAAGTACACATCCCAAAGATGCAGGTTGGTGGGTTAACTGGCCTCTGTAAATTACCCTTAGTTGTATGGAGTGGTTGCAAAAGTAGGATAACATAGGACTAGTATGAATAGATGATCAATGGTCCGTGTGGACTCAGTTGGCCGTAGGGCCTGTTTCCATGCTGTATCTTTCAATCAAAAAAGCCCCAGATTTTCTGGGAAACAATATGCTGTTTAAGTCTAATTTTAATTAGGAAAACCACATTATGCTCCTCTGGTTTCTTTACATTTTTAGTTCTTGTGATCTGTATGTTGCTGGTAAGGCAACGTATTTCATCATTTCTAATCCCCCTTGAACGTGATGGTGATCTGTTGCAGTCTTTATGGTAAAGTCTGCAATTGAGTAAGGGGTTAAATTTTGGTTAGGATTTGAATGGTGGTGACTTGTAAATCATAATGGCGTGCAACTTTGGAGGAGGTCCGTTTTAGGTGGGGTTTAAGCCATTGAGAATTGTTGGCGTTGTACTCATCCAGATTATTAACGGAGAGTATTCCACCACACTCCTGACTTTGTAGATTGGGGAAACGTTTTTGGGGTGTCAGGAGGTGAGCCGCTTATAGCAGGGCTCCCTGCCCCTGACCTGCTTTGCAGCCATAATGGTCATGTATAGGAATAACTCAGCAGGTCAGGCAGCATCTCTGGTGAACATGGATAGTTGAGGTTTTGGGCGGAGACCCTTCCAGCATTTGCAGTTCCCTGTTTCTATATGGTCAAGTACAGGTCTAGCTGAGTTTGTATTCAGTGGTTATGGTCAGGAACCTGCTATGGTAATTGCCGATGGTTGTTGCCTGACACTTATGGAATGTTTGTTACATGGCATTTACCAGTTCATGCCTGAATGGTGCATGCCATTATGATTTGCAAGTCCTTCATCACCACCATCCAAATCCTAGGGCAGTTGCATCAGGCATGGCCTTCTTCATTTGCTGAGCACAACACCAAACATTGGCTTGTTGTTCCCTTAGATTCCTATGAACCTCAATTTTCCTTGATATCCATTGCAGAGGGTGGTGAAAATTGCCCAACGCATCACCGGTTCCTCGCTCCCCTCCATTGAGTCTGTCCAAAGCAAGCGTTGTCTGTGGAGGGCGCTCAGCATCGCCAAGGACTGCTCTCACCCCAACCATGGACTGTTTACCCTCCTACCATCCGGGAGGCGCTACAGGTCTCTCCGTTGCCGGACCAGCAGGTCCAGGAACAGCTTCTTCCCGGCGGCTGTCACTCTACTCAACAACGTACCTCGGTGACTGCCAATCACCCCCCCCCCCGGACACTCCTCCCACAGGAAAAACACTATGTCTGTATATATGCTAATGTAAATATTTATTCAAATCATATGCTATGTCTCTCTTCCAGGGAGATGCTAAATGCATTTCGTTGTCTCTGTACTGTACACTGACAATGACAATTAAAGTTGAATCTGAATCTGAATCTGAATCATATCACATCTGGAACTTTCTGGAATGTTCTTGATCTGGAACTTTCTCCAAGTCTGAGATTAAGTATTCCACACTGTGTTGGAAACAAGAGCAAAGTGATCCTGATAAAACCCAAAATGGGCATTGGTTGTTAGTTAGTAGAAATTCTGAATTCTCTGGGGTGGAACCCTCTCCAAGACAGACGTGAAGCTCACCGTTTGACCTGTTTTTACAAAATGTTAAATGGTCAGCTCGACGTAGACTACAAGACCTACACCAAACCCAAACCAATTAGGAGCAGACGAGGGTATTCAATCCAATTTGTGATCCCAGCTACAAAGACAGATGTATACAGCAATTCGTTCTTCCCCCGCACAATTAAAGCATGGAATAATCTCCACCCAACTATAGTTACCCAACCAGATGCAACTAAATTTAAAGTAGCTCTTTCTTCCCAATAACCCTTTCTGGCTTAAGCCCTCCCTTCACCACTTCCAGTTTAAATTCCATTTGGAATATTTTGGAGGACCAAGAAACCAAGAACCAAGAACTAATGATGACGATGGCTTCCACCAAAGTGAGTGGGAATAGATGGGGTGATAATTAAACAAATTGGATTAGTCCCGTTTTTTGTGAGCAAAGCATACCTGGGCAATTTTCTACTTTGACAGGTAGATTCCAATGTTGTAATTGTGTTGGAGCAGCTTAGCTAGAGGCACAAATGGTTCTTCAGTTACTATAGCTGGGATGTTTTCTGGTCTCATAACTTTGTTGCATCCAGTAGTCTCTGATATCTCCTGATGAACTAAATCAGATTGTCTGCGAAGATGATGGGCAATTCTAGGAGGAGACTGAGGTGGATCATCCACTCTACTCATCTGCCTGAATGTGATGTGAGAGCTCTTCCATTGATTGTTTAAAATTGTACATCTGCCACAAAAGCCCTCGGTTTTATTAGATACAGTATCAAGGGATTCAAAGTTGCCTCGAGCATGATTTCTTGGCTGATCGTTAAGTACACATTGAACTGTTTGGATTAAATGATACATACTTGACATTTTCCTTCCATATCTTCTGAATGTTGGCCTTCATAACAAGAGGATTTCAGTATAGGAGTAAAGAGGTTCTTCTGCAGTTGTATAGGGCTCTGGTGAGACCACATCTGGAGTATTGTGTACAGTTTTGGTCTCCGAATTTGAGGAAGGACATCCTTGTGATTGAGGCAGTGCAGCGTAGGTTCACGAGATTGATCCCTGGGATGGCGGGACTGTCATATGAGGAAAGATTGAAAAGACTAGGCTTGTATTCACTGGAGTTTAGAAGGATGAGGGGGGATCTTATAGAAACATATAAAATTATAAAAGGACTGGACAAGCTAGATGCAGGAAAAATGTTTCCAATTTTGGGCAAGTCCAGAACCAGGGGCCACAGTCTTAAAATAAAGGGGAGGCTCATTTAAGACTGAGGTGAGAAAAAACGTTGTCACCCAGAGAATTGTGAATTTATGGAATTCCCTGCCACAGGGCGCAGTGGAGGCCAAATCACTGGATGGATTTAAGAGAGAGTTAGATAGAGCTCTAGGGGCTAGTGGAGGCAAGGGATATGGGGAAAAGGCAGGCACGGGTTATTGATAGGGTACGATCAGCCATGATCACAATGAATGGCGTTGCTGGCTCGAAGGGCCGAATGGCCTCCTCCTGCACCTATTTTCTATGTTTCTATGAATAATGGTAGTTAATGTCCAATTATTCTGCATATGTCATGACTTTTTTCTTTCTCTCCTCTTGCAGATGAGTACCATGAGTTCCCAGATATCCTCCCACCTGTTCGAGATACTCCCTCCCACAGAGCAGCCTTGACTGGACCCAGGGAGAATCGACGCTACTTTGGAATGAGGAGCATGGATTCGTATGATCGGGACCGCCCAGTCAGCTACAGCTCCACTTCGTCCTCGGCCTCCTCCAGGGATAGCCGTTGCTCCTTAAGCAGCGGCATGACTCTGGTCTCCAACAGTCACTTGGGCCTCGCAGGCCAAGAGAAGGAAGCCGGCGCCATCCGGCTGGAGTTGATTCCGACGCGGCAGTTATCCGCAGAGGAGCCGCATGGTAGGGGCAAGGCGGGGTGTGTGAATCCTGGGGAGGTGGCGGAGAAGAGGCCGGCAATCGGTGGGATTAAGAGACTCGACTCCAGGGGAATCCCGAAGAGCCGTGCAACTTCTCCACTGGCGGCATCTGGAAGTCCCAAACTGCTTTACGTGGATAGGGTGGTGCAGGAAATCCTGGAGACAGAACGGACCTATGTTCAAGATCTGCAGAGCATTGTCAAGGTATTTACCTAATTGCTGATTAAAAATGAAACGAAGGTCATTGGACTCACTCCTTCCCAGGCTGGTAGTTGATTGCTTATTGGTCATATACCGTTATAAAAATGTCAGTTGGATAATTCTCCTTATCAATATTAAAGGGGTATTAATTGAGACATTTCCATCCTGCTATTTTACAGCTTGAAATGCCATTGGCAGCCAATTAAATGTTAAGCATGAAGAGTAAGGCCATCAATGGAGGAAGAATGGCCTGCTGATTGTAGGGGTGTAGCAGGTTACTGACAGGGTCATGGCAACATTTCAGAAGAGTGGTGAGACTTCTGGAGTTTTTTCTGACCTCTGTGTGGTCGATGCCCACTTTGGATGAGGGTTGGTGACGATCCACAACTTCAGGAAAGGACGAGGTATATCGTAAGGTGAAGAGTCATTGGGGCGGGTGGATGATGGGGAACTAGTTGCACAAGAAGTGTAAATGTGGAGGATTTAAGGTGCTGTTGGCAACTGTGTCATGACCTGGTATAATGAACGCCTGTCACTGCCACCAGATTCCACTGTAGGATCACCTGCGATGTGTTTTAATGTAGATATTGCCAGCCTCCTTCGTTTAGAGAAACAGCACGGAAACAGGCCCTTCGGCTCACCGAGCCTGCTCCGACCAACGATCCCCGCACATTTTTTACACAATCCTACATACACTAGGGACAATTTACGCTATAACATGCCAATGCACCTACAAACCTGCACGTCTTTGGAGTGTCGAGGAAACCGAAGATCTCGGAGAAAACCCACGTGGTCACGGGGAGAACGTACAAACTTCATACAGACAGCTTAGTTGGGATCGAACCCGGGTCTTGGGCGCTGCAAGTGCTGTAAGTTGCAACTCTACCGCTGCGCCACCTTGCTGCCCCGATACTGTTCTCTTAGTACAATTTTCGGGAAACCAACCACAGGTTTTGGTTGGGTGCTGAATTGACTCGATCAAATCTTTATGCTGTTGGAGCTTGTTTTTGGACGATATGGAAATGTTCTCCTGCTGGAAACTTAATAATTAAGGCTCTGATGCAATACAAGTGGTGCAATGTGTTTTCTAATTCCATGAACATCTCATGATTCTTATAACTTATAATGTACCATCCCAAACACTGCTCTTCCCCCACTTCATAATGATGTTGGAATTGCTGTATCTTATTAACATGTTTCTTACTGCGGATATCTACATTTGAGATTTTTTCATTCATAATGCTATCGCATTCCGAAGAGTGCACGTTTGCTCTCTGAATTAAGTTCTTCATGGCTGTGACATCGCCTATTCTCCCCTCTCTCTCTCCCTTCATTTCTTCGTTCCTCTGCCCCTCCCCTCATCAAAAAAAGGGATGGTCACATTTGCAGGCATTGATTGGGAGGTAGTTGAAATCATGGACTTCTTTCCTCTGATTTTAATCTGAAGGGCGACAAACTTTTACAAGGAACCCTGCCACTTTTGCTTGGGCTCCATATGGTGGCTGCAATTAGTGAAAGTAACGTAGGCAACCCACTTATAACCATATAACCATATAACCATATAACAATTACAGCACGGAAACACGCCATCTCGGCCCTACAAGTCCGTGCCGAACAACTTTTTTTCCCTTAGTCCCACCTGCCTGCACTCATACCATAACCCTCCATTCCCTTCTCATCCATATGCCTATCCAATTTATTTTTAAATGATACCAATGAACCTGCCTCCACCACATCCACTGGAAGCTCATTCCACATCGCTACCACTCTCTGAGTAAAGAAGTTCCCCCTCATATTACCCCTAAACTTCTGTCCCTTAATTCTGAAGTCATGTCCTCTTGTTTGAATCTTCACTATTCTCAAAGGGAAAAGCTTGTCCACATCAACTCTGTCTATCCCTCTCATCATTTTAAAGACCTCTATCAAATCCCCCCTTAACCTTCTGCGCTCCAGAGAATAAAGACCTAACTTATTCAACCTATCTCTGTAACTTAGTTGTTGAAACCCAGGCAACATTCTAGTAAATCTCCTCTGTACTCTCTCTATTTTGTTGACATCCTTCCTATAATTGGGCGACCAAAATTGTACACCATACTCCAGATTTGGTCTCACCAATGCCTTGTACAATTTTAACATTACATCCCAGCTTCTATACTCAGAACTTGGATGAAGTTTTGTTTTGGGGTCAGTGCAACAGGTGGTGACTGTCTCAAGAGCCCTTCAGTGAGCTGGTGGTCTGCCTGCCTCTGTCTCTGGGCAGAGTACTGCAAGCTGTGCAGGACAATAACCTGACTGATCTTTCTTGAGTTATTAACCTTTGCGAAGAACGGTGGAATGCTTGATTTTTGGTGAGCCCTCGGTGTAGTTAGTTGAGTTTAGTTTATTGTCAGGTGTACCACGTGTACTTATTTCAAGAGGGCATGTATACAAAAAACAGGGATGTAATGCTGAGGCTCTATAATGTGCAGGTCAGGCCACATTTCGATTACAGTGGGCTGAAGGGCCTGTTTCCAGGCAGTATCCCTAAAAACTAAACTAAACTGATTGAGTGCCTCATTTCCACCTGAAATTGGTTGTAATATTGTGGGTGTATTACACGTTACAATGGAGAGTACACTTAAATCAGTTAAACATTTTTGTAGGAGAAATCATAAAAACACAAGTCAATAGACAATAACCAATAGGTGCTGGCGTAGGCCATTCGGCCCCTCGAACCAGCACCGCCATTTAATGTGGTCCTGGCTGATCATCCACAATCAGTATTTAAGAAGGAACTGCAGATGCTAGAAAATCAAAGGTACATAAAAATGCTGGAGATACTCAGCGGGTGCAGCAGCATCTATGGAGCGAAGGAAATAGGCAACGTTTCGGGCCGAAACCGTTTCGGGTCAGAAGAAGGGTTTCGGCCCGAAACGTTGCCTATTTCCTTCGCTCCATAAATGCTGCTGCACCCGCTGAGTTTCTCTAGCATTTTTGTGTACCATCCACAATCAGTACCCTGTTCCTGCCTTCTCACCCATATCCCCTGACTCCACTATCTTTAAGAGCTCTAGCTAACTCTCTCTAAGTTGGTCCTACACAAAGCTATAAAGTGTACTGACAAGTGTACTGTTATTTTGGAATAAATAATTGCTGTCCTTTGGTCACGAACGCCACCACAGCATCCACATGACTCCCAGACAGAAGTTTTAAAAATACTCAGAGGGTAGTAATCTCTATAATTGGGGGTTGAGGCCAGATCGCTGGATACACAAGATAGTGATAGATAAATATTTGAAAGATCGAGAGTTGGGAACTGGCACAGAAGAGGAGTTGAGGCCTGTATAGATCGACCATGATCATACTGAAACATGGGCAGGAATGAGTGGTTGAGTGGCCTACTGCTCCTACTTTCTTGTGTTTTGTATGTTGTGTCTCTAAAGTTGCTGTGCAAAAATCATTGAGGCAGCTTTGTATTTAATTCTGGATATCTGGTGTGTGATTCCTCTCGTCAGGTTTTCTGGCTGAAAATCTGACTTAGTCTAAACAGTAAATGATGACTGACCTGTGGCACATATTCAGTTTGGATTCACACCATCTCCTTCACCCACATTCTTTCACATTCACAACTCTTCAATTCTTTTCTTTCACACCTTCTGTTCTTTCTTGCCCTTTCCCCCCCCCCTCCCCTCACAACCAGTCTGAAGAAGAGTCCAAACCCGAAACTTGAACTATCCATATTCTGCAGGGATGCTACCTGACCCATTGAGTTACTTCAGAACTTTGTGTCTTTTTTTGTAAACCAACCTCTGCAGTTCCCTGTGCCTATACTAGGTGGGAAAGATAGTAGCATCAACTGGAGTAGCAGTTTATTTGAGAACACTTGTGACTTGTGTACTAAGCCATTCAGAGGCTGAAGCTGGTTGATATGAAAGTCTTTATTCATCAAGAGAAATAGACATTCTTTTGGAGACTCATTCGGTATAATCTCCAAATTCAAAGTACATTGAGTTCAAATATATTTTAAATGCAAAGACAACAATAAATGATTAACTACAGTTTCAATGGCTCCAATTGTCTACTAAGCTTTACCATTTTGATTGTCGACAAGTAAACTGCATAGAAAGTACATATTTACAACGGGAGTATATTGTTGCTGCCAAGATTCCTCTGAATATCCGAAGCTTTCCTGGGCAAAGTGATTCATATGGATGGTCTCGAGGCTTCTGGGGACAGTGAATGCAGACATCCAGAATTAGTGTTGTGAGAGCTGACTCTCTTGAGTGCACAAATACCCCATCTATTGATAGATTGACAAATATGGTAATAGATAGATAGATACATACATACATACCATCAAATGGATTTTTAGAAATCGCTGCTTTTATAAAGGCAGCCAGCATCATCAGAGACCCACACCACCCGGGCCACACACTCATTTCACTCCTGCCATCGGGAAGAAGATGTAGGAGTCTGAAAACTAACACACACTTATCGTAAGAATTCCATTAATCTATTTGGGGCATTTAACAATAAAACACTCTTGAATATGCCTATTACATGCTGGATGTGCCAAGAACTCAATAAGTCTGCTCTGGAAGATTCCTCCATCTGTATCATTGTGGCGTAAAATAACTTGAACTGAAGATTTTATGATTTGATTTAGGTCAATTAACATACCCCATTATCTTGCGTTTGGCTTATGAATACTAGAACCAGTCATGGTCATGTGAGTTGCCAGTTTGCAAAGCTGTCTTTTTAATCTCAAATTGATTACAGCTTTCAATATACATTAGTACAGATATTCAGAAGACTGGTTCTTTTGTTTTTTAATTAATGGCCACTGCTGCCACATAATTCTATAACTGCTGAATAATCCACAACTAACTCCATCTGTGATGGGCCACTTCGGTTTGGCTTTACTCCATCGGGAGATGAGAAGGTGAAGTGGGGCAGTAGTGACAGGGATGAAACCAGATGAGCTTACGGGTTAAAGCCCTGTCCCACGGTACGTGTTCATTCCAAGAGCTCTCCCGAGTTTGCCCTGATTCGAACTCGGAGATTTACGGTAATGGCCACTCGTCGGTACTCGGGGCTCTTGAGGACATTTTTCAACATGTTGAAAAATCTTCACGAGTCTTCCCATGCTTACCTGCCATTAATGAGTCTTCCTGAGTACCTGCCGTTAGCGTTACGTGCCGCTAAAAGACGTCCCCGAGCTCCGACGTACCCGCTACGTTCATTCTCCGTGCTTACCACGAGTTTGATTTTTTTTTAAACTCGGGAGAGCTCTTGGTATGAACTCGTACTGTGGGACAGTGCTATTAGGATTGCACTTGCAGATCTATAATGGTAATAGGTATTACAAAGAAAGGGAGACCTGAAGTATTTTCAGAGACAGTTCTTCATTCATGGTGTATTGCGGGCAAGGTTGTGTTGGCATTGTTACTTGACGCCCAGCAGACTGTGGTGAAGATGCACCCATGCTGCTGCTGCGTGGGAAATTCCACAACTTGGAGCCAGAGACGATGAAAAAAATGGCAATATATTTCCAATCTGAAGCACTGCTTTTATTCAGCTGAAATTGTTGGAAATAACATGCTCAACAGCAGAATTATTTGGACACATCCCCATTCTCTCATCTTTACCCAGTCCAATTTGTCCACTCTTTGACATCTCTCCCACTTCTGGTGATAAGTGAGTGAATGGTGGAGTGGGCCGATTGGCCTACTTCAGCTCCTGTGACTCATGAACTTATGCAATGAGCAACGTAATCATCCCACTGATACCCACAGACTTGGACATTTTCCTAATCCTATTAACTGTAAGGATTCTGTTCTGTTTTCCTGGTTTCTTTGTCGAACGTGCTCTGATTATGCCACCTTCTATAATCAGCATTTTAAACATTTATCTTATTTATACTTCTTCTTCTTCTTGCGTTTGAGGCAGCAGAAGTCTGCAGCAGGGTGATGCCATCCGGTTCGACATCCGTAGGTGCCCGCCCTAAAGAGGGCGCATGCTCCGGGTTGGCGCCAAGCTGCGGCGCTGCGCTGTCTCTGTTTGTTGTCGTTCGCCTGACTGAGGTCAGTTGACAGGGCTCACCACGTGGAGGTCGACAACATGAGCCCCTTCTTTATATTGAACCTATTTGAAAAAAACCATGGCTATGTCCATTCTATTTCCTTAACTTCTCACTTCCTTCCAGAGCAGAGTTCCCCAGATTCTTGCTCGCCCTTCACCCCTTATCTTCATCCGTGGGACTTGCTAGTGCCCGCCGGGGGCTTTGACTTTGACCGGGAGAGGAATGGAGAGCAGGGGAGAGACAAGACTTTGCCTTCCATCACAGTGAGGAGGAGATTCACTCTGATGGATGTTTGTGTGAATTGTGTTGGTGTGTGTCTTGGTTCTTTTCTTGTATGACTGCAGAAACCAAATTTCGTTTGAACTTCATGTGAGGTTCAAATGACAAATAAACGGTATTGTATATTATTGTATTGTATTATATCCTTCATTTCCAACAACAACATCACGAAACACCATCATCTCTGGACATTCTGAAAGGACATCTTGTGTTATGTAAATTACTTTCCATTCATTCCTGATACACCGTCCTAATCCCACTGCAACCTTCCTGTATACATAAATTGATGAAGCACCTGCCCATTCACCTGGTTCTCACAATATCCGGGGCCTCAGTGCTTTACCGTGCAGGGGCACTGTAGCAGGGAGGGAGGAGGTAAAAATGATGAAGTAGCAAAGAACGGCAGGTGCCGATCTACCAAGAAAAGAACCAAAATGCTGGAGTAACTCAGCGGGCCAGGCAGCAGCTCTGAAGAAGGGTCTCGACCTGAATCGTCACCTATTCCTTTTCTACGGAGATGCTGCCTGACCCACTGAGTAACTCCAGCATTTTGTGTCTATCTTTTGCGTAAAGCAGCATCTGCAGTTCCTTCTTACACATATTAATATTGTGTCTGATTATCGCTCCCTTTTTGCCTCATGCTGTTAACAAACCCTGCCTCCAATCTGTCATAGATATTCCCTGTGTGTTTATCTTTCCATCTCTATCTTTTCTTTCCATCACAATTCTCTTCACATTTCTAACTTTTCTCGATCTGGAGAAAGACTTTCCTCGGTAGACAAAAGTGCTGGAGAAACTCAGCGGGTGCGGCAGCATCTATGGGATCGAAGGAAATAGGCAACGTTTCGGGCCGAATAAGTCTGCGATAAACTTTCATCCACAGATCTGCATGACCATTTTATAGCGTCTGCAGTATTTGGCTCGTGCATTTGGAATGGTGTTGAAATTTGCCAGTCGGCACTGCAATGTCCTCAAGGGGGTCAGATTGTCAAGAGTTTCACTGCATTTTGGAAGAAGTGCCGATTGTTTCAACATTTTCAGCTGTAAACTTGCATTGCCAGCTTGATGCTGACACAAATGAACTTGGAGTGATCTGGAGCCGTGTTTGTTTCTAGCAGCGGCATGAACACAAATTTGTATTTTGATCTTCAAATGAAAATAAGGGCATTGTTTTCCATTTCTAATTCTTTCCATTGTACTCAATAAAATGTAAATGGATTTATGGGACGGTGTAATTATAATGGAACTTGTGTTTTAGAAGTAGAAGCATGCTTGGTTAAAATCCGAATGTTTTAACTTGATACTTGATTAATCGTGTGTGTATCTGGATGTTTGTTAGTGATGTATATTGTTCCCCAAAGAACTCAGAATTTCCCTTCAGACTCTTTGGGTCTGGACAAAGAATTGTCATTGAACAGCTGGTTGAATCCTATCCAGTCTAAGACTGGGTGATTGTCTTTTTGGCACCGATTCCTCTCTGCTTTGGAATTGAAAATTTTCCATTTTGTCACCGATATTTAAGGACCTGGAAGAATCTTCTTATGAAATGAAGTTGATAAATGAATTTACATAACCTTAAAATGGAGGAGGAGGTACCTTCTTTGACCCAAGGTACACAAAAATGCTGGAGAAACTCAGCGGGTGCAGCAGCATCTATGGAGCGAAGGAGATAGGCAACGTTTCGGGCCGAAACCCTTCTTCAGACCCATCCTGTCTAATCTGACTGCTGATATATTGATGTAGTTCCCTATTGCTGTTACCTTGGAATCTTTTCTTTGTGTATAACCAGATCTCTTGCAAATCCTATTGAACCTGTTCGCATTATTATTTGTCAAAATGTGAATTCAATGGTTTTAATTCTCGTCTTTTAAGTTCTTGTTTCTCCCCAACCTCTTGCCTTACAATCCTTGCCCAATCCTGGCTCTTTCTAATCTGTCTGATCTTTACTGAGTTTCCTGCCACCGAGAGTTTGCTTTGTCTACGCTATCAAAGCCATCATTAGTGGAGAAATAAACAGAAATCCTGTTCCTCCCCTCTGTATCTGGCTTTGACATTAGCCAGATTGAAATCAGTGGAAGCTGGGAATGCTCTTGAATTCCATTCTCCTTGTTTCCTCCCCGCAAATCACTCAGTGCAAGCCTGTTGGTTTGAGCTGCATAGAGTTTTAGCACCCAGTGGTTTATCAGCATGGTTGGATATCGGTGAGGTGTTAGTTAGTGTCTGAAAACCACCACATTACATGCAAAGCTGATGAACTACCAGTTCAAATAAGTTCAACTGTTACATGCCTGAGTTTCAAAATTAGCAAGGTTTGCTGTTGGGTAATGTTGGCACAATCTTTGATCCAACTTGCTCAGCACAAAAGGAGGTCCAAAACAGCAGTACTTCTAATATCCCAGGCAATGATTCAAACTTGTAATGGACCCACCACACCTGTGTTAGTGCTTAATCCTCTGCTAAAACCTTTATGCTCCAGATCCTGTTCCTAATTCCATTGCCTTGGCTTGGATCTCAATGGTTAAGTGTTTGGCTAATTCCTTTTTAGATTACATGCCAGAACTATCTGTTAATGCACTCCGTGTCATGGAGACATGCAGCACGGAAACGGGTCTTTTTGGTTACCGTGGCTGTGCTAATCATTTACAGTAATCCTACATTAATCCCATTTTGGTTCACCCCACATTCTCATCATCTCTACCTCTCCAACCCAAATGCTCTTACTCACCTATGTTTCAGGGTAATTCTACAGTGACTAATTAATAACTATGTGCAAACATTTTCTTCTGACCTCTAATGAAGGTGGTAATACTTGCCCATGGAAAACAATTCTCCATTTGAAAACTTGGGACTAGGGTTTGTTTTCATACCCTAGTCCCAAGCTTTCTGTTGTCTCCCAGTTCTGAGCTTTCTGTTGCCCCTTCATTTGACTCGCTCCTGCTTGTTTGAATCCCCCACCCCTCCCCCTCTTTCTCATGCCCATCCACCTATAATTGTATGCTCAAAATGGCATGCAATATTCCAATAGAGCATTCACCAATGTTTTCTATACATTCAACATACTTTCCATTCTTATACGTGTGGATTAAAATTGTGAATTAAAATCCCAGACTGGTTATCTGCTGTGGATCAGTTGTAGCACTCCTGTAAACTGGAGTTGTAGGTTGTTGTGCTAATATCACAAACTTTGGTTTAGTTTAATGTTGCATTTACCAAGGTACAGTGAAAAGATTTTGTTGTGTGCTAACTAGTTAGCAGAAAGAAAACACATGATTACAATCGAGCCATCCACAGTGTACAGATACATGATAAAGGGAATAACGTGAGGGGCAATGTTGGAACTGCATTACTGTGTGCATGTGGCTCTCTTTAGAATGGGAGTTAAGTTTAGAAATGTGGAAACAGGCCTTTCCGTCCGCTGAGTCCACGCCGACTTGCGATCCCAGTCCACTAGCACTATCCTACACTGGGGATTACCTAAGCTAATTAACCTCCAATGCTGTACATCTTTGGTGTGTGGGAAGTAACCAGAGCACCGACTAATTAAGGAGAAAGCCGACGCGGCCAAGTTCAAGTTCACGTTCAAGTGAGTTTACTGTCATGTGTCCCTGTATAGGACAATGAAATTCATGCTTTGCTTAAGGACACAGAACATAGTAGGCATTTACTACAAAACAGATAAGTGTGTCCATATACCATAATATAAATATATACACACATGAATAAATAAACTGATAAAGTGCAAATAACAGAAAATGGGTTCACAATAATCAGAAAATTGTCCGAGCCAGGTTTAATAGCCTGATGGCTATTACGGAGAGAACATGCAAACTCCGCATAGACAGCACCCTTAGTCAGGATAGAATCCGGGTCTCTGGCACTGCAAGGCAGCAACTCTACTGCTGTGCCACCATGCCGCCTCAATGTCATGGGCATACCAATCGATGGGGTATTTGTGTACTCAAGAGAGTCGGCCCTAATTTTGGGTGACTGGATTCTCTGCCCTTAGAAGCCTTGAGACCATCCATATGAATCACTTTGTCCAGCAAAGGTTTTGGATATTCAGAGGCAGCTTGGCAGCTGCAATATACTCCCATTGTAAATATGTACTTTCTATGAAGTTTACTTGTCTACAATCAAAATGTTAAAGCCTAGTAGACAATTAGAGCCATTGAAACTGTAGTTAGTCATTTATTGGTGTATTTCTGTTTAAAATATATATAAACTCAATGTACTTTGAATTTGGAGATTATACTGAGTGGGTCTCGAAAAGTATATATTTTGTCAGGATCTAACCCAAATCTCTGGCGCTGTAATGCAGCAACTCTACCGCTGCACCACCATGCCGCTCTTCAATAGTGTTGTGGGAGCTTCCACATCCTTTATGTCTTGACTTGTAAGCTGGGCCTTACTAGATCTGAAGTTTGTGCAGGTTAGCTAGCGAGGATCAGGGATGGGAGGAGAATGGGTCGGTGGCATGGTGTGATATCAGAATACAGGGTGCACTAATTCTGAGAGAATCCATCTATACAGCTGTTCTATTTTTTTTAGTTGGCTCCTTGCCTGGAATAGATGTCAGTTGGAATGTTTGACATAAATGCTTTTGTTTTGGCACCATAGACAGATTGAATCCAATGTTTTCATTACACAGCTATGGCATTTTAACCCCTTAATTAAGGACACTTTACTGGATACTGCAAACTGTTAATGAGCGACATCTAAAGTGGAGCTTTCAGACTGCATAGTGCATGTTAATGCTCACCAGAGCGGCAACTGGGGTATTTATGTAGTCTTTGGATGGCTGAATTTTAGTGTTGGCACGTTTCAGTTCAGTTTAATTTATTGTCACGTGTACCAAGGTACAGTGAAAAGCTTTTGTTGCGTGTTAACCAGTCAGCAGAAAGACAATACATGATTACAATCAATTCATTTACAGAGTGTAGATACATGATAAGGGAATAACTTTTCGTGCAAGGTAAAGCCAACAAAGTCCGATCAAGGATCGTCCGTGGGACATCAAAGAGGTAGATAATAATTCAGCACTGCTCTCTGGTTGTGGTCGGATGATTCAGCTGCCTGATAACAGCTGGGAAGAAACCATTCCTGAATCTGGTGGTGTGTGTTTTTTCATCTTTTGCCAGATGTGAGAGGGGAGAAGAGGGAGTGGCCAGGGTGTGATTCGTCCTTGATTATGCTGCTGGCCTTGCAGAGGCAGCATGAGTTATAAATGGAATCAATAGATAGGAGGTTGGTTTGTGTGATGACATGTGCTGTGTCCACAATTCGCTGCAGTTTCTTACGGTCCTGGATGGAGCTGTTCCCAAACCAAGCTGTTATGCATCCTGATAAAATGCTTTCTATAGTGCATCTGTAGACGTTTGTGAGAGTTGTAAGGGACATGCCAAACTTCCTAAGCCGTCTAAGGAAGTAGGTGTTGGTGTGCCTTCTTGATCATTGCTTCAAATTGGAGTGGTCCAGGAGAAGTTGTTGGTGATATTAACTCAGAGAAATTTGTATTTTTCGACCATCTCTACTTCGGTACCATCAATGCAAACTGGAGTGTGTGCACCGTTTGGCTTTCTGAAGTCGATCACCATCTCCTTTGTCTTGTTTATATTGAGAGAAAGGTTGTTGTCTCGACACCAGGTCACAAAGTTCTCATTCCCCTTCCTGTACTCCATTGCACCATTATTTGATATTTAGTTCAGTGGGCAGCTCTATGCCCAGAATATCATGGCTTCAAGCTCCACAAAACAAATGGTTAATAGGGCACACCAACACCTTTGCTTCCTTCGGAAGTTTGGCATATCCCCAACAACTCCCACCAACTTCTTGTAGCGATTTAACGTTGAAAGCATTTTATTGGGCTGCAACACAGTTTGGTTTGGGAACAGCGCTATCCAAGACTGCAAGAAATTCAAGAGAATTGTGGACACAGCCCAGACCTTCACACAAACGAACCTTCTTTCCATTTATTCCATTTGCACTTCGGCAAGGCAACCAGCATAATCAAGGCTGAGTCACACCCACTTATCTCCTGTCCCATCAGACAAGAAGTAGAGTAGTACAGGGCTCTAAATTAACGGTTGCCCGGGTGCCAATGGCCACCTGAAGTCCCGCCGGGCAACCTAAAAGCCGTGTTATTTTGTCCGGCTTGGCAAGCACTCGGGACACCTATCGATAGACTCTGAGCGGGCCCCCCTCTCTATCTCTCTCTCTCTCTCTCTCTCTTTGTCACTCTCCGTCCGCCCGCCATCCATGTCCGGGCCACCGAGTGTCCGCACTCCGGCCTCTCCTCATCCGCCGGCACGGCCGGCCGCCTTGCACATGCGCACTGCCACGGCCAGCACATCATCAGCCGCCCTGCACATGCGCATTGCCACGGCAACTGGTCGGCGCCGGGCACTTTCTCCCTCCCTTTGCATTGTGGGAGATCTGGTCGCCATTGCTGTCCGGTCGCCGCCTCACCGCGATCGCTGAAACCCAACGCAGATTCACTCCCTGGAGTTGGAGTAACTCCCTGGAGTAACACTTGCATCTTGGTTTCCTGGTCCTCCAAAAATATTCCAAATGGAATTTAAACTGGAGGTGGTGGAGGGTCCACCACCAAACTCCAAACTCTGAACAATAACAGCCTATTGTACTTTATCAGTTTATTTATTGTGTATATATATATGGGAAATGGTATATAGACACACTGAAGTTTTATCTCCTGTTCTGTATTATGTTTACATATTATGTTGTGCTGCAGCAAGCAAGAATTTCATTGTCCTATCTGGGACACATGACAATAAAACACTCTTGACTTAGACTTAAGCAAAAAAGGGTTCTTGGGGAAAAAAGAGCTACCTTAAATTTAGTTGCGTCTGGTTGGGTAACTATGGTAGGGTAAAGACTATTCCATGCTTTAATTGTGCAGGGGAACTCCATGGAACAGCCAGCATCTCTGGATAGAAGAAATTGGGTGACGTTTCGGGTAGAGACCCTTCTTTAGACTCCCTCTGGTTTTAGTGTTTTTAGTTTAATTTAAAGATACAGCGTGGAAACAGGCCCTTTGACCCACCGAGTCCACGCCGACCACTGATCACCCGTACACTAGTTCTATCCCACACATTAGCGACGAGAGTCAAGAGTGTTTTATTCTCTCACATCCCAGTTAGAACAATGAAATCCTTACTTGCAGCAGCACAACAGAATATGTAAACATCGTACTCTGTGAACAATGCTATAAACGAGAAAACAAAACAGTGTATATTTATATATGAATATATAACTATATAAATATATATACATATATTATTATTATATAAAACTGTGTGTGTGGACACACACACACACACACACACACACACACACACACACACACACACACACACACACACACACACACACACAATTTCCCTCCTGGGATTAATAAAGTTCTATCGTATAGTATTGTGTGTGTAGGAAGGAACTGCAGATGCTGGTTTAAACTGAAGATAGACACAAAAAGCTGGAGTAACTCAACAGGTCAGACAGAATCTCTGGACAAAAGGAACATATTACGTTTTGGGTTGGGTCTGAAATGGGTTCCTGCACACCTTTGGAATGTGGAAGGAAACCAGAGCACCCGGAGAAAACCCATACGATCAAAGGGAAAAGGAGCAAACTCCATACAGACATCACCCATATTCAGGATCAATTCCGGGTCTCTGACACTTTTAGGCAGCAACTTTATGGCCAATGTACTGCCCCATAGTCTTGAACTGAATTAAACCCCACAGTAGCTATAAAGGGGGACATAAAGTGTCTTAGAGATTTAAGACTGAAAATAGATAGTTTATTCTTTTTAGTAACCAAAATTATCAACATATAATTGTTTGTGTGTTGGAAAACAAAATATAGTGGCATAGCTGGTAGACTTGCTGCCTCACATGCCAGAGATCTGTGTTCGATCCTGTTCTCCAGCACTGTCTGTGTTGAATTTGCATATTCTCTCTGAAAGCGTGTAGGTTTCCTCCCACATCCCAAAGATGCATTGGCTTTGTAGGTTAACTTGTCTCTGTATAATTGCCCCTAATGTGTAGGGAGTGGGTGAGGAAAGTGGGATAACAGAACTTGTGTGAATGGGTGGTAGGTAAAAAAGCTGGAGAAAATCAACGGGTGAGGTAGCATCTATGGAGCGAAGGAATAGGTGACGTTTTGGGTTGAGACCCTTCTTCAGACTGATGTTGGGATGGGGGGGGGGTGGCGGGAAAAAGAAAGGAAGAGGTGGACACAGTAGGCTGAGGGAGAGCTGGGAATGGGAGGGGAAGGAGGGAGAAAGCATGGACTACCTGAAATTGGAGAAGCCAATGTTCATACCGCTGGGGTGTAAACTACCCAAGCAAAATATGAGGTGCTGTTCCTCCAATTTACGGTGGGCCTCAATCTGGCCATGGAGGAGGCCCAGGACAGAAAGGTCGGATTAAGAATGGGAGGGGGAGTTGAAGTGCTGAGCCACCGGGAGATCAGGTTGGTTATTGCGAACTGAGTGGAGGTGTTGTGCAAAGCGATTGCCAAGCTTGTGCTTGGTCTCACCGACCGAGCTTGATCACACGCTGAATAATCCAACCACATTTTTGTTTGGAAGTGGAAAGAAATAATAAAAATTGCATTCATTGCAACGTGTAAAAAGAGTTGCGATACTGTTTTGTAATTTTGCTGCATGTCATTTATCATGTCTTGTTTGGTGAATATGTTTAGATTGTGACTTTATTTGAAGCAGAAATAATATGTGAATGCTTCATTGAGCATAATTCCAACTGGTAACTACGCACTTCGTCCGAGAACATTATCGCACGTGTCATACAAGCAGTCTTAAATAACCACTTAAACTGCCATTTGGCAACCTAAAAAGCTGCCTAGGTTGCCCGGCTGAAAAAAAGTTAGTTGAGAGCCCTGAAGTATGAAAATGCACATCTCCAGATCCAGGGACAGTTTCTTCCCAGCACTAATCGGGCAACTGAACTGCCCTATCAACAACTCAAGAGTGCTCCTGAGCTACTATCTACCTCATTGGAGATCCTCAGAGTATCAGTAATCAGACTTAAAAGGACTTTATTTTGCACTAGACGTTATTTCCTTTATCATGTGTCTGCACATTGAAATGGTGCACAGATGTCTTGATTGTAATTATGTATAGTCTTTCCGTTGGGTGGTTAGCACGCAACAAAATCTTTTCATTGTCCCTTAACCTTGGTGGTCCAATCTGAAGAAGGGGCCCGACCTGGAACGTCACTTTTCATGTACTCCAGAGATACTGTCTGACCCACTGAATTACTCCAGCATTTTAGGTTATTTTTTCCAGATGACTTTGACTCTTTCTCAAAATCTTTTGAAAATTGGTTGCAAATCAAATTAAAATGTGCTCTTGTGCATTGTTCAATGAAGCAGCATATGTGTCAACAAATGGGGTCAATGTCATCGGCATAGTTGGTTTTGATCAGTGTAGAATTAAAGCCAAAGCAAAAAGTTGCATAAATTCCTTGTGAATTATCACACTGCAATTGACTGCATGTTGTGGGTCATATTCTAAAATGCTTACTGCAATGTAGACCACACAGTTATAAAAGTTGTCAGAAATTGCCCTTGGTAGTTGTAATGAACTCAAATCGGAATGCATCATCTTCTTTAGTTCCTCTTTTCTATTTACTGCCAACTCCACACCCATAACCAAAGCAGTAATCAATCCAGGTCTCCAACTCTTTTGAGGATTGACACTTTATAAACCAGGAACTGCTCTTTCTTTTTAAACAGAAAATGGTTATAAAGAACATGAGGAAAATCAATTGGACAAAAGAAGTTTGGCAAAAAACTGAGAAAGGAACAATGTGGCATGATTGATGTTGAATTGTTAATCAAAGTCCCAGGTTCAATACTCAGAAGCCACCGAGGAGTCTAGACAAAGTTTGCAAATGATAAACTAAACTTAATGTTGATGCATGAAAGATCTTGTACATTACAAGTAAACTTGATGTAGAAGAACGCCTGTAAAAGATGTGGAAGTAATTATAAATCCTAGACGAAATAAGTTGGAAGGAACAATTTGTTATCAGAACAGACTGCGAGGCTGTCATCTCTGAAACAGTAAAGCAGACTTAAAGCCTTGTGTCCTGCGCAGTGCCTTTCATGGTAATCCCAGAGTGCTTCACCGCCAATGAAGTACTTTGAAGTGTACTCGCTGTTTTTAGGAAGGAAACTAATTTGTACGCAGCTCGCTTTCCAAACTAAGGCAAGATGGTGCCCAGATCAAGTGTCGGTTAAATGATAATAAATTGGTGAGAGGACTTTGAACTGTATCGAGGGAGATCCTGGATCCATGGAGGGGGGGAGATTCTTACCAAAAACGGACATCCCTAACGCTGCGTGATGCTTGCTCATGAGTGCATAATGAACCCGGGTTGGGCACCGAGAATGCAGGGAGAATGTTCGGTGAATTTTTGTAACTTTGTCACCGCCAGAAACGTGGCAACACTCGCGTACTGCCTAGGTGAGGTCTGCTATATGATTTTACTGGGTTGTATGCAAAACAAAGCATTGCATAATAAAGTATAATTGAATTGAATAATGGGGTGCACAATAAAATTGTGTATTTCGACTCCACTCCATACCAATCCTCAGCCCTTGGCTCTGGGCCGTGCAAGAACCCCTATTGTTGTGTGCAGGCCTGATACACTTCATCATTGCTTGCTCCTTTCTGGACTGATTGGCCTTTATTTCCATCTTGGCAGCTACCTACTTCCACCAGACAACTCATTGGATTGCTCTTCAGAGAGCCAACACAGACTTGACGGCCTGATTGACTTTCTCCTTTTCTCGCAATTCTATTTTGGGTTGATCCAGTAAATGAAACCCAGCTGTGTCATCTGGAAGCAAACATTGAACCTTGGCGAGCTCTTGAATACTCTGCATAGTTCTGGTCTGCAGATTTAATAAAGGATATAGAAGCAAAAGGAAGTTGATTCACAAGGGCCAGGCGGCTTGTAACTTCTTGATTCCAGCAGACAGCACTGAACACGCTGGGCCTTTGTTTCTCTGGATTTTCTTTTAAAGGTTATCTAAAGAATTTTTAAATTATGAAAGGATTTGTTTGAATGGACATTAAATTCCTCAAGTAAATTGAAAAGTATTGCTAAAATTAGATGCAGGAGAAGCTCCTGAATTCCGAATGGGGAATGTAAAAGTTGTTCATTTTTAACTGAGGCAAATAGTATTGATCCATTATTGAAGAACGTGGGCAAGTGTGTGGAACAAAGAAATAGAAGGGTGTGCAGACAAAGAATGGGAGATTGCTGGTCTGAACTTAAAAATTGATCGACCTGTTGGTTAAATAGCCAATTTCTTCAGAATAAATTCTGCAATACTGCAAGTTCAGGATGGACTTAATCTCTTTAATTGATGTTTGACATTGGTTCTAGTTGGGTAGAAGGATAAAAACACTGTTAGAGAAGGGAGGGGGTGAGGGGAAATAGAAGAAAGTTTGAAGAACTAATTACCCATTTGTCAGGGGACAGTGATGGGAGAATGCAATTTGGAAGAAACCAGGGTCATTCGTTCCAGTCTGAAGAAGGGTCTTGACTCGAAACGTCACCTATTCCTTTTTCTCCAGAGATGCTGCCTGACCCACTGAGTTACTCCAGCTTTTTGTGTCTGTCTTTGGGAAGATAGCATTGTTAGGTTGGGCCTGGGTAGTGTCATGGTCTGTATCTTGTTTTGTCGTAATACCCTGTTCTTGTGTTCTTTAGGACTATCTAGACTGCATCACGGAACAGTCAAGGCTCCCCCTGGGGATAGAAGACCGCTTGGCCTTGTTTGGGAACATTGGGGACATCTATCGTTTCAACAGGTAAGCTATTCCCAATTTAACAATCCGCTTCAGTGCTTTTTATGAATCTGCTCAAGGGCTTAAGTAATCCCAATTGATGTTTCTACTATTCCCCAACCAAATGAGATGCAATGGCAGGCAACCCAAGCCTGGGATTCAAAAATGGCACCCAAGCCTGGCGACTTAAGAATAAGGGGTAAGCCATTTAGAACGGAGACAACAAAACACTTTTTCTCACAGTTGTGAGTCTGTGGAATTCTCTGCCTCGGAGGGCGGTGGAGGCCAGTTCTCTGGATACCTTCAAGAGAGAGCGCGATAGGACTCTTAAAGATAGCGGAGTCAGGGGATATGGGGAGAAGGCTGGAACGTGGTACTGATTGGGGATGATCTGCCATGATCACATTGAATGGCGGTGCTGGCTCGAAGGGCCGAATGGCCTACTCCTGCACCTATTGTCTATTGACTCTCTTCATGCTGGTCCGAGGTGGATGTGCAATTACTCATTGCAATCGCTCCACTCTTTGAAACCTCTTTTCAAACAACAGCATTTCTAACTATCTGTAGCCCCTTTTATTTTGTGTTTCTTTTAATTCTTTGAAACAGCGGCGATTGTAGATTCAACTTCATTGCAACAACTGTTCCATAAGGTCATGGGATAGGAGTATTATTAGGCCATTTGACCCATCAAGTCTACTCCACCATTCAATCATAGCTGATCTATCTCTCCATCCCAACCCCATTCTCCTGCCTTTTCCCCATAACTTCTGACACCTGACATTTTATTGAATCTGATATAGAGAGAGCCATGCAGACTGATGTTGGTTCTGTGGAGGTAATCCCCTCCACTGTCTTTGCCACATGCTCCCTGCTCATTGTTCTTTTGAGCTTTGTACAATCCATTTTAGCAAATCTACTTTTAATTTGCTTCTGACACACTTCCCGTAATGACTGCCAGATTGTTATAACTTGCTGAGAACTTAAATGATCATTTATAGTTGTGCTCTATGCTGTGACTTTGATTGAGCCACAAGGAGATTTTAAAAAAGAGTATTTATGCAGCACAAGCAGATATTGAGGAGGAGACCGGGGGGAAGAATCTTCCATTAGATTCTCTGGGAAGAATCTCTCTGAATGTAAGGTACATTGAAGTATTGTGCTCCAAGCACAAATGGAACAGCAGGTGATTAAATAGTTGAAGATGCATAGTTATCTTCCACATCTGCTTGAACATGGAACAACGCATCACACAGACCCTTCGGCTCATGATGCCTTTGCCAATCAAGATGCCAAACTAATCCCACCTGCCTATCGAACATAGAACAGTTACGTTCCAGATTAAGGTCTTTTTAGGAAGACTCCTCCTCCTGCTCCCGCAGAACTTTCTCACCACTACACGAACATGTGGAATCAAGCGTACAAGACTAATGGAATAAGGATTGAATTTTCAATTTTGTGATTTGGGTGGGAGAGTGGGGCAAAGCTGACGTTGAAAATATAAAACAGATTGTTGTTTTGAACATGTTGATACATGTGGAGAGCTGGAAGACTGGAACATTAAATAACAGGTAGACAAAAATGCTGGAGAAACTCAGCAGGTGATGCAGCATCTATGGAGCGAAGGAAATAGGCAACGTTTCGGGTCGAGACCCTTCTTCAGATTGATGTGAGGGTGGGGGGGGGGGGGGGTGGGGGGGTGGGGAGGCGGGAAGAAAGGAAGAGTGGGCTGAGGGGGAGTTGAGAAGGGGAGGAGAAAGCAAGGACTATCTGAAATTAGAGAAGTCAATGTTCATACCGCTGGGGTGAAAACTGCTCAAGCAAAATATGAGGTGCTGCTCCTCCAATTTACGGTGGTCCTCACTCTGGCCATGGAGGAGGCCCAGGACAGAAAGGTCTGATTCGGAATGGGAGGGGGAGTTGAAGTGCTGAGCCACCGGGAGATCAGGTTGGTTATTGCGAACTGAGCGGAGGTGTTCGGCAAAGCGAACGCCAAGCCTACGCTTGGTCTCACCGATGTAGAGCAACCGACACCTAGAGCAGCAGATGCAATAGATGAGGTTGGTGGAGGTGCAGGTGACCCTCTGCCGCACCTGGAAAAACTGCTTGGGTCCTTGAATGGAGTCAAGGAAGGAGGTAAAGCGACAAGTTTAGCATTGCAAGGGAAAGTGCCTGGAGTGGTTCGGGTGGGAAGGGATGAATTGACCAGGGAGTTACGGAGGGAACGGTCTCTGCGGAAAGCAGACAGGGGAGGAGATGGGAAGATGTGGCAAGTGGTGGGATCACGTTGGAGGTGGCGAAAATGTCGGAGGATTATTTGTTGTATGTGACGGCTGGTGGAATGGAAGGTGAGGACAAGGGGGATTCTGCCCTTGTTACGAGTGGGGGGGGGGATGGGGAGTGAGAGCAGAATCACTGGGTATAGAAGAGACCCTGGTGAGAGCCTCATCTATAGTAGAAGAGGGGAACCCCCGTTCCCTGAAGAATGAGGACATCTCCCATGCCCTGGTATGGAACACCTCATCCTGGGAGCAGATGCGGTGTAGATGGAGGAATTGGGAGTAGGGGATGGAGTCCTTACAGGAAGCTGGGTGGGAAGAAGTGTAGTCCAGATAGCCATGGGAGTCAGTGGGTTTATAGTGGATGTCGGTCGGAAGTCTATCACCTGCAATGGAGATAGTGAGGTCAAGAAATGGTAGGGAAATGTCAGAAATGGTCCAGGTGTATTTGAGTGCCGGATGGAAGTTAATAGTGAAATGGATGAAGTCAGTGAGTTGTGTGTGGGTGCAGGAGGTAGCACCAATGCAGTTATCGTTGTAGCAGAGGTAGAGTTCGGGGATAGGGCCACGGTTCGTCTCGAACAAGGATTGTTCGACATACCCTACAAAGAGGCAGGCATTGCTACGCCTTGTATTTGGAGGAAATGGGAGGAATCAAAAAAAGGTATTAAGGGTAAGGACCAGCTCCGGAGAGTATTAGTAGACGGGGATTGGTTGATTCTACAGTCTAAATAACAGACTGAGAGGCACCTGATTCCACCAGTATAAACTGTTATAATTAATTGAAATCTGAGCACTGCTTGGAAAGCAAACCCATTTACAGCTGTGCCGTTTTAATGGTGGCAGTTTGGGTTCTTTCACGATCTGTTTACAGTTGCACTTCGACCAAACCTTTTATTAAAGTTTTCTGCAGTCTGCAAAACCTGTGTAATAGTAACAGCACCTCAGCTGGAACCATGTCTCCCTGAAGAATAACACTGGGTGGGGTGGAAACTTATGAGTTGGCTTTAATAGGTTAATTCGCCAATTACACGAGGTACCACAAACATCTGTGCTGGGGCCTCAGGTTTTCACGCTTTTCTCAAGTGACATAAACAAAAGAATGGAAATGCCGACATCACAACAATGGCTGTTCAGTAGTTAACGTAATGGGCAAAGAAAGTAACAAAGCAGTGCTACAAATTTGTGCATGCAGAAAAATATAACCAGACACATTCTTTATGGGCAGATGCTTTGGAGCTGAAGTTGGCTGATTTCCACTCCAGTGCTCAGTTCTGAAATGACTGAATGTGGAGCTCTGCCCGAGGTGCAGCTTCACAGCAGTGCCTTCCTGAACACCTGTGTTTTGAGCGATTCCTAAGAATCATTTGCGCTGTGAAGAAGGAGCTAGCTATTGACGTCTGGCAGTGAGGTGGTGCACGTGCTTCCTTCAGTGTCAATGGTGCCAAAGTGGAGATGGATGAGTGCTTCGGGATCCACTTAACAAACCAACATCCCTTTTTGCAAGTTCTTTGTTTCTTCTCACAACTTGCTAATCCATCACTTTGTGCCAAATATTGATTGAGTTAGCTCGTGAAGGTAAATAGTATTTAATTGTGAATATTCGCCATTGGAAAGGGATTTATTCATTTTTCAGGGAAATTAATGTGGGAATTACTCCAAAGGCTACCTTCATTTTGCTGAATCATAATTGATCTTGAGAAACTGGTAGTGACCTTCTGCTTTATACTGTTGTGGTCCTTTTGGTGAGGATGCTGCAAGAATGCTATTTGATGTGGTGTCCCATGGTTTAAACCCAGCAGTGACAAAAGAACGGGCAATTATATTCAATTTGGGATGACGTGTAATTTAGAAGGGAGCACAGGTGGTGTGGTATTCCTTTCCTCCTGCTATCCTGTCCTCATTGACGGTCGGGTTTATGGGTTTGGGAAGTGCTGTCAATAGATGGTGCTTGGACAAATAACACTAGTGCATCTGGATGAGGGCATTGAAGGCAATATCTCCAAGTTTGCGGATGACACTAAGCTGGGGGGCAGTGTTAGCTGTGAGGAGGATGCTAGGAGACTGCAAGGTGACTTGGATAGGCCGGGTAAGTGGGCAAATGTTTGGCAGATGCAGTATAATGTGGATAAATGTGAGGTTATCCATTTTGGTGGCAAAAACAGGAAAGCAGACTATTATCTAAATGGTGGCCGATTGGGAAAGGGGGAGATGCAGCGAGACCTGGGTGTCATGGTACACCAGTCATTGAAAGTAGGCATGCAGGTGCAGCAGGCAGTGAAGAAAGCGAATGGTATGTTAGCTTTCATAGCAAAAGGATTTGAGTATAGGAGCAGGGAGGTTCTACTGCAGTTGTACAGGGTTTTGGTGAGACCACACCTGGAGTATTGCGTACAGTTTTGGTCTCCAAATCTGAGGAAGGACATTATTGCCATAGAGGGAGTGCAGAGAAGGTTCACCAGACTGATTTCTTCATGTCTTATTGTATTCTTATTATGGGGAAGTCCAGGATAAGGGGTCACAGTAATGACTGCTGCAATTTCTTTCAGACTAAGTCTGAATGACAATACAAAGGCTATCTATCTGGCTATCTAAAGACTGGATAGATGTGGCCCTTGTGGCTAAGGGGATCAGGGGGTATGGAGAGAAGGCAGGTGTGGGTTACTGAGTTGGATGACCCGCCATGATCATATTGAATGGCGGTGCAGGCTCGAAGGGCCGAATGGCCTACTCCTGCACTTAATTTCTATGTTTTGCAGATGGTGCAGTCTACTGTCGTAGTTCACTGGTGGTGGAGAGGCTGGTGGATGGGAAACAAAATGGGGTGTTTGTCTTGTGTGATCCTGGAATTAAGGTCATAAGGAATAGGAGTACAGTCCAGGACAAGGGGTCACAGCTTAAGGATAAGGGGGAAATCCTTTAAAACTGAGATGAGAAGATTTTTTTCACACAGAAAGTGGTGAGATCTCTGGACTAAAACATTTCATCTCTGCCACAGAGGGTCTGTCGAGGCCAGTTCACTTGGCTCTATATTTAAGAGGGAGTTTCAATGTGGCCCATGCTGGAGTTGTGGGCGAGGTCTTTCATGCTGCTAATTGGGGCCTTTGGATGGTCAAGGGTGATGTGATAGAGAACCCAGCTGCCGATACTGAGTTGGATAATCAGCCATGATCATATTGAATGGCGGTGCAGGCACGCCAGCACGCCATTCATTGTGATCATGGCTGATTGGCCCCAATCAATAACCCGTGCCTGCCTTCTCCCCATATCCCTACATTCCACTAGCTCCTCGAGCTCTATCTATCTCTCTCTCTCTCTTAAATCCATCCAATGACTTGGCCTCCATTGCCCTCTGCGGCAGGGAATTCCACAAATTCACAACTCTCTGGGTGAAAAAGTTTTTTCTCACCTCAGTCTTGAATGGCCTCCCCTTTATTCTAAGACTGTGGCCCCTGGTTCTGGACTCGCCCAACATTGGGAACATTGTTCCTGCATCTAGCTTGTCCAGTCCTTTTATAATTTTATATGTTTCTATAGGACCCCCCCTCATCCTTCTAAACTCCAGTGAATACAAGCCTAGTCTTTTCAATCTTTCCTCATATGACAGTCCCGCCATCCCAGGGATCAATCTTGTGAACCTACGCTGCACTGCCTCAATCGCAAGGATGTCCTTCCTCAAATTAGGAGACCAAAACTGTACACAATACTCCAGATGTGGTCTTTCCTCGAAGTTTTGAGGTAAGACCACATCTGATATGAATCAACCTCAAAGTTTTCTCACTGACTGCATTGTAATATAACTGTACATGTGACTGACCCATTGTGTTTTTTGGTCAATGTTGAACCCCCCCCACCAGGTTGTTGGTGTTGAGAACTGTGGTGATGCCATTGTCGTCCAGGGTAAGTGTGATGGAACTCTTGTTGGAGATAGTTATTACCGCTCACATTATGCAATCTTGAGTGATCTAATATTTAGCAAGCACATTCCCTCCTATCTACTGGTCAACATTTCTCTCAACCAAATGGTTGTGAAATGCTTGATGTTTGTGAAACTTGTGGCCTGCAAATTGGCAGCATTATAACACGTCTGTAGTTTCAAAATATTTCGGGATCACAAAGACCAATGGCTTCCTTGAGGTTATGAAAAGCGCAGTCGTCGTATTTTTAAGATGGTGCTTCAAGCATCTGATTCAGTACCGAGCTCCAGACTGCTGATCAGGAGCCACCTGCAAGATCTGTGGGTATTCATTTAAAACTTGGCTTTGCTTTCTATTTACAGTGAACTGCTTCGAGATCTGGAGAGCTGCGGCAGTGACCCAGTTGGAATTGCGGAATGTTTTGTAGCGAAGGTAAATGTCACCGTGCCTTCAGATTCAGTGTGCAAGCCGGAAAGAACAACAAACCCTACTTTCAGGTTCACTTTAAATTATGTGTGAGCGCAAGACTGCCGTAAGGGTTAATTCCTTTGCTTACTACATGCATTTTGCTACCATATAACAACAGAGAAGAAGATTATTGATCCAATGTGTTCCTGCTGTTTCCAAAAGAGACAATCCCATCGTTCTCATTTCCCATCTCAGTTTCTTGTAGCTCTGCAACTTATTATTCATAAGTTCATAAATGATTGGAGCAGAATTAGGCCTTTTGGCCCAACAAGTCTACTCAGCCATTCAATCATGGCTGATCTATCTTTCCTTCTCAACCCCATTATCCTGCTTTCTCCTCGTCACCCCTGATACCCATTTCTCATAGATCCCTCCCCTCAAGGTGTTTGGAAGAGTATTTTCCCATACTTTAGGTGGAAATGTTTACTGATATTACCCCTCAACATCCTATCTCTAAATCATAAATAATGTGCCTGTGTTCTGAATTTGCCTACCAAAGGAGATAGTATTTTCTCCCCACCCCAATGGGATTGCGTTAACCACCTTAGGCACATCAGTTTAATGTTGAAGCCTATTCTATCTAGCCTGTTGCTAGTCCAGTATAGTTGAACTAACTGAAATCCTGGCCGTCTAATCTTGATGTGACCAAGTCTTCACTGGCAGTAGTTTGTTTAAAACCTGTCATTACCGATCTGCCAAAACGAATCGAACTAGTGGAGCTTTTGATAAATGAATAGGGTCTGATGTGTTTGTGTTTTTTTCCTGATTTTCAGAGTGAAGAGTTCCACATTTATACACAATACTGCACAAACTACCCCAGGTAGGTCAGCATCACAAGTGTGAAGGCCAAACATGCGTTGCACTAAAGCTTTGAAATCATCAGATAGTACTGAGGTTGTTGCTAGTTTGTAGGGAAATTGCAACATAAGGAAGCTGCTGCATCAGTGGATGCTGGTTTTAATATTCCACCTAGTTTTAATTTAATGATGAGTATTATTGTTTCAACCTGGGTCAAAACCAATCTTGTGTTTCCCAGCTATTCAATTAGATTAAAATTGCCCCCAAAGTATCAAGGAGGCATTCTGTAATTTGAGCTGTGCATCGGTTCCTTTTGAAGAAATAGTGAATTTGTCCATGGGAGCTGTGCCATAATTTATCCTGCATCCTTTCCATTCTCTCAGTGCTGCACTGGGGCTAAACGTGACACTCAGCTGATGGAATAATGATAGATTCTGGAACAGTTTGATTTCATATTCTCAAACATGGGAGGAGGCCATTTGGCCCACTGAGACGGTGTTGACTGGGAGCAATCACACATCCCCATTCCTGCACTCTTTCCTTTGTAACTTCTTTCTTGCATGCCCGTCAACTCCACCCTTTATTCACTTGACGCTCACTTACATTAGGGGTAATTAACAGCGGCCAAAAAACTACCATCATGCCTTTGTGGTGTGCGCGGATGGGTGGAGGAGTACTACACGTTCACAACGAGAACTCAACGCAGACAGCACCTGATATAGAAGAATAGATTGAACAATGCTCACTAACTGCTGTACCACTGTGCAATGATTATATGGTTGGTTGGCTATTGTCTAATTTATAGTGTCATACTGTGTGGAAACAGGCCTTGCGACCCAACTAGCCCACACAAACCAACATGTCCCACCTACCCACACATGTGCGCTTGGCCCATATCCCTCTAAACATGTCCTATCGAGGTACCTGTCTAAATGTTTCTTAAACATGCGATAATACCTGCCTCAACTACTTACTCCTCGCCACCCTTTGTGTGAAAAAGCTACCCCTCCCATTCCGATAAAAATATTCTCCCCTTCACCTTAACCCTATGCCCTCTTGTTTTTGATTCCCCTACTCTGGGGAAGAGACTCTGTGTGTCTACCCAGTCTATTCCTCTCATGATTTTGTACACCTCTATGACATCACCCCTCATCCCGCTACGCTTTAGGGAATAGTCACAACCTGCTCGCTATAGTTCCGACCCTCGGGTCCTGACCGCATCCTGTAAATCTTATCTGTACCCTTTCCAACTTGACAACATCTATCCTATAACATGGTGCCCAGAATTTCTAATTTTTAAAAACAAAACAACTGATACAGCATGATGTTTGTTAAATAAATGGTGGAAAATATTTGGATAAATGATTAATATGCAGATCTATCAAGGTCTTTAATTGTGTACTCAGAGTTTAGAATGTGCACCCTGTCATGGATTTCGCCTGATTTGGAACTTGATGTTCTGCAGCTCTTGAGGGAAACAGTGGCACAAGAGATCCGGTGTTCTCCTTGCCCATGAGCAGCAATGATACTGCTTATATCATTTAATATATTTATATCTGGTGTTCCATGTCCCAGCGACAAAGCAAAATATCGAAAGAAGGAAAACAACTAAACAGCGTCTCTGGAGAGTAGCCATCACAGAAACATAGAAAATGGGTGCAGGAGTAGGCCATTCGGCCCTTCGAGCCTGCGCCGCCATTCAATATGATCAAGGCTAATCATCCAAGCCATTCAATATGATCAAGGCTAATCAGTATCCCGTACCTGCTTTCTCTCCATACCCCATGATCCCTTTAGCCACAAGGGCCACATCTAACTCCCTCTTAAATATAGCCAATGAACTGGCCTCAACTACCTTCTGTGGCAGAGAGTTCCAGAGATTCGCCACTCTCTGTGTGAAAAAAGTTCTTCTCATCTCGGTCTTAAAGGATTTCCCCTTTATCCATAAACTGTGACCCCTTGTCCTAGACTTCCCCAACATCGGGAACAATCTTCCTGCATCTAGCCTGTCCAACCCCTTAAGAATTTTGTAAGTTTCTATAAGATGCCCCCTCAATCTCCTAAATTCTAGCGAGTACAAGCCGAGTCTATCCAGTCTTTCTTTATATGAAAGTCCTGACATCCCAGGAATCAGTCTGGTGAACCTTCTCTGTACTCCCTCTATGGCAAGAATGTCTTTCCTCAGATTTAGAGACCAAAACTGTACGCAATCATTAGGAATCATTATGACATTCAAGATGAAGATTAGTCCAGATGTCTTGTACAAGAACCAAGGTTTTACCAGAGCCTCTGATCATTTTATGTTACTTGCAGGTCCGTAGCTGTGTTAACGGAATGCATGAGGAACAAAGTGCTTGCCAAATTCTTCAGAGAGCGACAGGAGACCTTGAAACACTCACTCCCATTGGGATCCTACCTTCTCAAGCCTGTGCAACGTATCCTAAAGTATCATCTTCTCTTGCATGTATGTGGTTACCTGCTGTTTTTTCTCCATGTCCAACACTTTGCAATGACTTTAGTGGCAATTGATGCTGCCTTTCATTTATAAGTTATCTTGTCATTAGAAGCGTATGAGGAACAGGCCCAAATTAATAAATGTCTACCTCTTCGTCCCCTTTTAACATACAGCATTTGTAGGGGTACAGCAATGTTAATAGTACAAGCGATCAACACAGCCTAACTTAATTTACCTCATTTATCCTTGAATGTCTCTCGAGCTTTCATCTTTTAGAGGTTTCAATCATAATCTGGGTATTTATCACTATGTGTACAAATGTTCAATATGACATGTCGGTACATATCCTAAACATGAATCAGTCTGTCGACAGCAAGAATGTAAAATCCAAAATGCTATTTGTGTTACTTATTGAAATGCTTAGTAACGGCTTCATAAAAAATATCTTCATACGACCATAAGACATGGGAGCAGAGTGAGGGGATTCGACCATCGAGTCTGCTCTGCTATTCAATCATGGCTCATCTATTTTTTCCCCTCAACCCCATTCTCCTGCCTTCTCACCGTATCATTTGATGCCCTTCATCAACTGTCTATGGCTTCTGACGCCTGAACCAATGTCATAAATGTGGAGATAATTAGTTACCCTTGAAGATTAGTATGACAGTTTGTAACAGGGTCATATTGCCTTCATGGAGAAGGGGAAGTATTTTGGTTTCCTTGCTTTTGAAGTAGAAAAACAATTAATCACCAAAGAGGAAATTGATTTATTTGTGTATGGTGCTGTAAAGGGAAGACATTTATTTGATATAAAAAATGTCTACACATCCACATAATCTTTTTTGAAAGCATATATATTACCTTTTGCCAGATTCCAGATTTTGTCAGACAATGATCCTTTTTCTCCAAATGCAAGTTGGCTCCAGAGTTCTGCTGGCCTGTTATTTTTTCTCTGCATCCGCCTACACACCCCCCCCCCACCAAACACCACTCCTGGCACAGACCCCCCCCCCCCCCCCCCCCCCCCCCCCCCCCCCCCACCTCTCTCCAGATTCCATCTCCAATCAAAACCTATTTCTTGTTTATCTGCAACAAGCTTATTTCCCTTTGAACGTGAAGTAAATGTCATTGCTCATTGGGCACCCTCAATAGTGTAAGTCATCACTGGACCAACACACACACTATGATAAATTGTCTGAGAACTGGTCGTCATTGATTTCAGTTCTATGTTGTGATGTTTCTTTAATGGTCTGTTTTATCCTTTGGCTATTGTTTACAGGAAATAGTTAGTCATCTGGAGAAGGATACAGAGTGTTATGATGTGGTGCAGGATGCCATTGACACAATGCAGAGGGTGGCTTGGCACATTAATGACATGAAGAGGAAACACGAGCATGCAGTAAGACTGCAGGTAATCGCCAACAGGATTTAAAGAATACATTCAATGTGAGGGGATAATGCTGCAGACAGAGTTTATTGCCCGTACCCATGCCCCAGGAGCCAGTTGTTAATTTACCAACAGGTGAAGATTAAGTTCCCAGTTTCTAGTTCAGGGTTGGAAGATACTTATCTTCGATGAGCCTCAGTGGCCTTAGGGATTGGGGGGAAATTAAATCAACCAGAGACAACCTCCTCTCCGAAAGACGTTGTCGTTTTGCCGAAATGTCTCAGAGTGGCAATTATCTGAGAGATTAATATTTAGCTGAAAAAACACAGTAAGCCTGTCCATCCAAAAATGTCTTGTCTCAAGGATCCATCCATTTAATGTGAGTAATAGAGAGCAGCAATGGGGATAATCTAGGAAGGACACTTTTCATTGAGTGCCTGTCAAGTCAAGGGTCAAAATTTTTTTTATTGTCATATGTCCCAGACTGAACAATGAAACTTTTACTTGCAGTAGCACAACACAATATGTAAACATGGTAACATGTAACCCATCTTATGGGTCATTGCAATAACTAGTAGAGAGATGTCATAGGATTCATCAAACAGCTTGAGAAACCACGGTGCAGTTAAACTGCAAGAATAAATTGCAAATTAATAACAGGTGAGACGAGATGGGTTTGTGTGTAATTCCCAAAATACAATGAGAATGTGGACTTCATTTCTCCTTTATTATTGTTAATAGGAGTTCTGGTTAAATCCTAGTTGGAATAAGTGTTCAGTGCTAGACATGGTGGGAAGGATACCACGGGCAGTGCAGATTGTCATAATGTACGCTAGATTGGATCTAAAAGAGACTGAGTACAGCTGAGTACAAACTAAACTTGCATTACCTTGAGCATAGATTTTAAGGGCCAGTATTAAGGATGCGTTAAAAGTGTTTGAAGAATTGACACACTTTTCTCTAGAGTCCAGAATAAGTGGATGGAAACTTAAAATATGAATTTGGCAACCCCTAAATGTAAATAATATGTCCAGCTTCAAACCGACACATTTTCCGTTCATGGGTCATAAAAAGCCTTGTACTGTGATTAATCTGCTCGGTGGCTTCCTGCAAAGCCTAGCAGAGGAATAAGATCCTGGCTGCAGTGGATCTTCAGATCCAGATTCACATTTATTGTTACATGCACCAATTGAGGTCCAGTGATATTTGAGTTACCATGCAGCCATGCAATTAAAAGAACACAATACAACTAAAAAGAATGATGGAACTTAACATAAACATCCACCACAGTGATCACTGTGATGGAAGGCAATGAAGTTCAGTCAGTCTTGCTCCTTTATGGGCAGGTTGGTATGTTCCATGGTTTGGGAGCTGATTCCACCAAAATGTGGAGTCCTGTGTGTGCTATTTCACTCAATGCACCAGTGAATGCCATCAAAATCAAAAGATCATACGTAAGTGATAGGAGCAGAATTAGGCCCTTCGGCCCTTCACGTCTACTCTGCCATTCAATCATGGCTGAAATATCTCTCCCTCCAAACCCCATTCTCCTGCTTTTTCCCCATAACCTCTGACAATAATAAAAAGCCACACATAAACATTCTCCCAGTTCCAAAAGGAAAAATTAAGCACTGGGTAATAGATTAGCTGCTTAAATGTTTTGCAGATTTCAAAACTGAGAACATTAGATTTTAGTAGGATAATATATAATATATTTAAGGAATCTAAAATCAAGGAAAGTAATTCACTTGAAGATGTAGTTTGGTCTTGATCTTACTAAACGATGGAATGGGCCTCTGATTCAGATTAGATTCAGATTAGTTGATTGTCATATAAACCACAGTGCAATGAAATTCCGACTTCACACGAAACCTGCAGAGAAATGAAAGGTAGAGCAATAGATAAAATAACAAGTGCAAACTGGTGAAAGATGGTGGGGCAGGACGGTGGCGCAGTGGCAGTGTTGCTGCCTTACTGGGCCAGAGACCGAGCTTTAATCCTGACTACGGCTACTACCCGTATGGAGTTTGTATATTCTTTCTGTGACCGCATGGGTTTCCCCACATTCCAAAGATGTGCAGGTTAATTGCCTTCTGTAAATTTTCCATAGTGTCTAGATAGAATTACAGCGTATGGGTGATCACTGTTGGCGTGGACATGGTGGGCTGAAGGGCCATCTCTAAACTAAATTAAACTAAAAGTTCCGTATTTGATAGCGGTGGTGAAGAAGCTACACTGAGCATTCAAGCTCCTGTACGTCTCCCACAAAGTAGAAGTGAGAAAGTGGAATGGCTGCGGTCGTGGGAATCCTTGCCCTATGACCAACCTTCCTGAAACAATGCACCGTGAAGAGAGACTGGATGGAAGGAAGTGATGTAAACGTGCTGGGCTGGGCTGTATTTGCCTCTCTGTAGGTTCGGACAGTCAGGAACAGAGCAGTTGCTATTGAGGCTGAGGGATATCCCGACCGAATACTTTTTACAAAACATCAAGCGGTTCGAGAGTATTCTTGTGAACACGTTGAATCTTCTCCGATGCCTAAGGAAGTAAATACGATGATGCTCTTTCTTGATCACCGCATCATTGTGAACAGACCATATTATGTTACCAGTTATATGGTTCCTGAAGAACTTGAAACTGTTGTCCATCGCTACAGCAGCTCCGCTGATGACGAGAGGTTCACCCCCTCATTTCCTCGGGTCACCAACAAACTCTTTTGTCTTGCTTACATTAAGGGTTGGGTTGTCGGCCTGACACTAAGGCACAAGGTTCTTCCTGTACTTTTCTTTCATTGTTATTGTTGATCTGGCAGACAATAGTGGTATCATAGGTGCATTTAAAGATAAAGTTGGCATTGTACTTGGCCACACTAAAGTTGGTGGTGTGCAGGGAGTTGAGCAAGGGACTGGGCACACAATCCTGAGAGGCACCTGCATAGAGGAAATGTTATGACCAATTCTGACTGACAAAGGTCTGCTGGTTGGGAAGGGTTACTCCAGTTGCAGTGTTTTGATTGCATTAGATGATCTGTTTTATTACTGCTGTTGTTTGATTATTTATCTGTGTTCTTGTTAAGGAGATACAAAGCCTGCTGACAAATTGGAAAGGTCCAGACTTGACCAGCTATGGAGAGCTGGTCTTAGAGGGAACATTCCGCTTTCAGCGGGCCAAAAATGAACGCACTTTGTTTCTTTTAGATAAACTTCTTCTCATCACTAAAAAAAGGGAAGAAACTTATGCTTATAAAGCTCATATTTTGGTAAGAACTGTTTTATTTTAATATGGGTCCTTTACTTTTTACCTGAAAGTTCGATGGTTTGCTTTTGGAAGTACTATCCTGAAATGTTCCCCTGAAAGGCTTGCTTTGCAGTCATCTACAACATCAGTAAGCAGAGTTCCACCCTCATATTTATTCTTTCATCCCACATTATCCATTTAAACAATAGATAATTCACCAGCTTCTGGTAACTGAATGCCCACACACAATATCTGGATACGATATCGGGGGAGCCCAATGAATCCATGCTAGCTTATACAGTACAGGCACTATCCAGGTTACAAATGCACATCTTGTGTATAGCCTATACATATGAACAAAGTTTTGAGAGACCATGGGATGGATGGATTACTGGCTGCTTTATGCTTGCAGACATCTTCAGCCACGTGGGGACACAGTTTGTGACTGCATCTCCGACTTGGATTACAAAGAGCTCTCAGGAATGGAATCCTGTTGTACACTGGGGAGGACCTGTGATGCTATTCCAAATTTACATATAACCTATTCTCCTCACATCCGCACCCATTCCCCATGGGGGGATATGCAGCGGCCAATTATCCCACCAATCCACACATCTTTTGGGATGTGGGAAAACACTGGAACATCCAGATGAAGCGTAATGGTTCCAGTGGGAGAGTGCAAACACCACACACACGGCTTTGGAGCTGCGAGACAGCAGGTTTTTAGTTTAATTTAGAGATACAGTGCGCAAACAGGCCCTTCGGCCCACCGAGTCCGCGCTGACCAGCAATCCCCGCACACTAACACTATCTCCACACTCTAGGGGAGATTTTTACATTTACCAAGCCAATTAACCTACAAACCTGTACGTCCTTGGAGTGTGGAAGTAAACTGAAGACCTCGGAGAAAACCCATGCAGGTGACGGGGAGAACGTACAAACTCCGTCCAGACAGCACCCGTAGTCAGGATCGAACCTGGGTCTCCGGTGCTGCATTCGATCCAAGACAGCAGCTCTACCCCTGCGCCACCATGACCGTCTGCTAGCTGTGCTACTTTGCTGCCCAGCCCAGTCACCCCAAATTTAAGATTTTCATCCTTTGCTCAAATGCTTATTGCACCATCAATGGCTTATATCTGAAATAACATGTGAGGCCTGAAATGTTCTGCGATTTTGGACTCTTCTAAACCCACAACTTTATATGCCACCACTGGCAGCCATGCTATTAGCCATCTGCACTTTCCCCCTGGAATCCTACCTCTCCTTCCTTCCCCCAAAAACAAAATCTACAAAGGCCATGGCAGGTCACGTAGTCTAATGTGGCTTTGAGATGACTTTGGTCTGAGTGTTCCTCCTAAGGACACGCTGGGATATGTAAATGCACAATGTAAAACCAATACTTTTGACCTTGATGCTCCGATTTTATGCTACTTGTTGGATTTTTTTTCTCAACTTCCAGTTCCAGTTGAGATGTGTATGTGTGTGTGGGGGGGGGGGGGGGGGGGGTAGCTAATAATATGTGTAAATAAAATATTGAGCTCTGGTTGAATTAAAGTTGTCATGTTCTCTCCCTTTCCAGTGTTGTAACTTGATGCTGGTGGAGGTTATACCGAAGGAGCATCTTGGTTTCAGTGTTTTCCACTACAAGAATCCCAAAATGCAGCATACAGTTCAGGTAGGACAACCTCGCGTTGTGTTCTACAGGGTAAGCGTGGCATGGCTTCATGAATAAACAGCAGGCAGGAGATGAGAAGGTGTTTCCTGGCAGCAGCTGTAGATGTGCTATACAAACATTGACGCGACAGCCAAGAAAGCATACCAACGCCACTTCTTCATCAGAAGATTAGGGAAATTTGGCATGTCTCCAATGCCTCTTACCAATTTCTACTGACGTGCTGCAGAAAGCATCCTATCGGGATGCATCACAACTTGGTTTGGCATCTGCTCTGCCCAAGAATGCAAGAAGTTGCAGAGTATGCAGCCACCCACCCCCTCAAAACCATCTACATTTCACGATTCCCCAGGAGAGCAGCCAACATAATCACAGATCACTTACCTCACCCCCCAGCCATTACCTCTTCTTACTCTCATCGGGCAGAAGATACAAAGCATGAAAGCATGAATTATCAGATAGATGAAAAGCTCTTTCCCGCTGTTATCAGACTATTGACAGGACCCCCCATGCTCAGGCTGTTATCCTGAGCTCCCAATCTATCGCATTGTGACTCTTGTTCTTCTTTCTACTGCACTTTCTGTGTGGCTTGTAATTAGATATTCTGAACTATTTTAAATTTTTTTAATATCTTTTGCACTACCTAATGTACTCATCAGATGATGAGTCACTCATGAATTATTCACTCACTTGATCTTGCACGCAAATCAGGTGTACATTGTATCTCATTACATGAGACAGTAAAGAACCAATACCAATATTGGAAAGCTTAAATTACTCACCCTGAAGCATGCATAATAAGTTCCTTCACTCAGCATTTCAGCTTGTTTCTCCAATCTTTTTTCTGATTTAGTGGTCACATTTTGACATTTTTTTGTAATTTTTCTAATGTATGCAAGTTATTCCACAAAAAGGACTGTCTGGCCTCTTATATGGGTTAAAGTACGAAGATTCAGCTACCAGTGCTTCATGAAGTGGAAAAGGAAGTCCTGATTGGGTTCCAGAAATAGGCCAGGCATTTACTTGAATGTATATATTTTATAATAATAATTCAAATCATAAGCTGGGGGAACTCGGTGGGTTAACTGTGGAGGGAACTGGACAGATGATGTCCAGACGAAAAAGAAATATTCAGTCTGAAAAAGAGCCTTGACCCGAAATACCGTCTGTCCGTTTCCCTCCACAGATGCTGCCTGAATTGTTAAATTTCTCCAGCTCTTTTTTTTTGCTTAAGATTCCAACATCTGCAGTTCCTTGCGTCTCCAAAATTGAAATCACATTTGCATAAGAGTAAGAACAGGGTATTTATTCCCTTAGACGTGACCTAGCATTGATTAGATGGTGGTTGATCTGTTTCCCAAATCCAATTGCCTTCCCTTTTATCTACAATCCCTTGGTATACTTGTGGAAACAAGGAACTGTAGAAGTTGCTTTATATAAAAGGACACAAAGTTCAAACCTGAAACGTCACCTATCCATGTTCTCCAGAGATGCTGCCCAATCTGCTGCAAAGTCCAGCGCTTTGTATCCTTGGTATGCTTGTAATATCAAAAATATACAAATCTATGTCTTAAACTTTTGTGTGGGGTTATGATTGGTAAGTATGAGGAAAGGGCCAGTTGAAGAGTCCCTTAGTTCTGACAAAATGTGATGTGGAATTATGGATTAAGTTTTTCAAAAAATACTTTCTGAAGGTGTTTCTATATGATATCAAGTCATCCCAAATTCTCTTCATGCTTGTCATATTTTCTTGCAGGCCAAGTCAATGCAGGACAAGAGGCTTTGGATTCTTCACCTGAAGAGGCTTATTCTTGAAAATCATCCAGCCAAGATCCCTGCCAAGGTGTGAAGTAGGATAATCCTAGGTTCTCATATTCTTTAGGGACCTTTTATACTCATTTTAAAGTTACTAATCTGTTCTGGCACCAAATGCATCAAAGAGTCTGAATGTGAAAATGTGCCTGAGTTGTGTTGACAATAAGGTTTAGTTAAATTTTATAGATACAGCACGGAAACCGGCCCTTCAGACCACCAGGCCTCCACGGACCATCGATTACCCGTTCACACTAGTTCTATGTTAGACCACTTTCACATCACACCCTACACATTAGGTAGGGGCAATTTACGGAAGCCGATTAATCAAGAGACCCGCACATTTTTGGGATGTGGGAAGCATCCAGAGGAAAGCCATGTGGTTAAAGGGAGAACGTGCAAACTCCACACAGGTAGCACTGTCGGCCAGGATTGAATCTGGGTGTCTGGCGCTGCGAGGCAGCAGCTCCACCAGCTGCTCCACTGTGCCGCACATGTTTTCTGAAATAGAGATTCACTTTGGTTCTTTGCAAGCTTAGCGTAAAACAATCCTCTAATTACTGTAAATGGTAGTTAATTACTGTTTGATATATACTGGCTCTGACCTATGCTCAGATGAGGCAGCTGGTTTGGGTAGTGTTCTACAGTAACCCAGTGAAATTTGACACCTTTAAACTGAATCCAAATTAATTTCAGCTGTAGGACAGAGTAATTTTGACAAGGTTCAGCATGGTAGGCTCTGGAATGTTAGATTGCATTGGATCCAAGGCGAGCTAGCCGGCTGGATAGAAAATTGGCTTCATGGAAGGAAACAGAGGGTGAAGGTGGAAGGTTGTTTTTCAGACTGGAGGCCTATGACGTGGTGTTCCTCAGGGTTGAGTGCTAACCCATTGCTGTTTGTCATCTATATCAATGTTTTGGATGAGAACATACCAGGCATGATCATTAAGTTTGTAAATTATACTAAAGCAGGTGTAATTGTAGATAGTGGAGATGGTTGTTAAAAATTGCAGCAGGATCTTGATCAATTGGACAGGTGGGCTGAGGAATAGTTGATGGAGTTTAATACAGAGAAGTGTTGCATTTGAATGACAGCGAATGGCAATGGCAATGGAGGGATCTACGAGTGCAGGTGCACAGTTCCTTTAAAATGGCATCACAGGTAGATAGGGAGGCACATTGGCCTTCGTCAGTCAGAGTATTGAGTGTAGAAGTTGGGAGGTCATGGTACAATTGTACAAGGCATTGGTGAGACCAAATTTGGAGTATTGTGTTCAGTTTTGGTCACCCTGTTATAGGAAAGACGCTAGATGCAGGAAGATTGCTCCCGATGTTGGGGAAGTCCAGGACAAGGGGTCACAGCTTAAGGATAAGGGGGAAATTCTTTAAAACCGAGATGAGGAACTTTTTTCACACAGAGAGTGGTGAATCTCTGGAACTCTCTGCCACAGAGGGTAGTTGAGGCCAGTTCATTGGCTATATTTAAGAGGGAGTTGGATGTGGCCCTTGTGGCTAAGGGGATCAGTGAGTATGGAGAGAAGGCAGGTACGGGATACTGAGTTGGATGATCAGCCATGATCATATTGAATGGCGGTGCAGGCTCGAAGGTCCGAATGGCCTACTCCTGCACCTAATTTCTATGTTTCTATGTTTCTATGTTAAGTTGTAAAGGATGCGGAGAATATTTACGAGATATTGCCAGGACTAGAAAGCCTGAGCTACAGGAAGAGGTTGAGCAGGCTATGACTTTATTACTTGGAGCACAGGAGGAAGAGGGGTGTTCTTATAGGCCATGTGAGGAATAGAAAGAGTAAATGGAAGAGTAGGGGAATTGACAACTAGAGGACATAGGTTTAAGGTGAAGGGGGAAAGATTTAATACGAACCTGAGGGGCAACATTTTTACACAAAGGATGGTAGGTATATGGAATGAGCTGCCGGAAGAGGTAGTTGAGGCAGGTGCGATCACAATATCACAATGTTTAAACAACATTTGGCAGGTACATGGATAGGACAGGTTTAGAGGGATATGAGCCAAACGTAGGAAGTTTGGACGAGTGTAGATGGGGCATGATGGCCGTTGTAGGAAAGTTGGGCCGAAAGGCCTGTTGCCACGCTGTACAACTGTATGAGAAGCAAATGACTTGGGTCAGACTTCAACTGCTAGTCCTCATTGAGATGCACGTACCACGTTCTTTATGTGAGCCATGAATACCTGTGTATCTAAGAACCAAGAATACACCCAATATGGTGAATAATTCTGGCTGAAATTACTTGATACTGGCCATTAGAAGATGTGGCCAGTTTTTTTGTGTGCAGAACCTGCCTTTGCGAAGGACCTTTTGTACCAATATAAAATAGCAAAGGGAACACTGGTGTATGGTGTGTGGCCTTGCCTCACTCACACTTAAAATTCCACAGTCTTTACAACAATTGCATCTGTTCTCTTGCAGATGTCACTGGCAGCTATTAATCAATCGTGTGGAAATGTTATTACCTGGCTTGCAAATGACAGGTTGATCCAGATTAAGTCTTTCTGGAATCCTTGCCTTGAACCTGGTGGGAACCGCAGATTGAGTTTGCACGTAGACTAGTTATGCTGTAGGAGTGAAATAAATCTACTATGCACCAAGACCACAAGCTCTGGCATGAACACAGGCAGAACATGGTGTCTGGAGTCTTAGCTTGTTATTCCAATTTGTGAAATGATGGCTGCTAATTGCGCAGCCAAAGGCAAATTATTTAGGAGACCTTTGTTCCACGTAGGATTATGTGTTTGCCGCATCCACCTGGCTATAACCTCTGGTTATAGTTTATCTAGTAATTATTTTTGTCACTAACTTGATTTATTTTTAATTCCATATTGCTGGCTCAGTGTCTGCCGTGGATAGACAAAATAATCAAGGTTGTTGCTGATACCTCTTAATGGTTTTTGGAATTGTTCGCCTTTTTAAGCTTTGTTTCCATTCAAGTCTGGCCTTGTTTCCTGAGCTCTGTTTACTCACTTCAAACCCTTGCGTCTCTTGTATGTTTCCGAAGGGTGGGATCTGCACAAATGTAACTATACGGCTGCTTTCAGCTGCTCCTGTTTCTGACGTCAGCAACTTGCAGTTGATAGTTGGCTCAGTTTTGTTTAGTGGCTAAATAATGAATGTTTTTATTTACAGGCTAAACAAGCAATTCTGGAGATGGACGCCATCCGTAAGTATTGTTTGAATCGATTTGTTTAACGGGTGCTGCTAAATTATTGGTTGGCTTGTACTTTAACTGGATATTAATGTTGACCTAGTTTATGCATTGAAGGTGAACAAGTCCCTGTTTATATTACGTCAGAGTCACATCTGAACTGTCACACAGCCTGACTGCAATACCCAATTCCCAGAATACACAGCAACGCACTCTTGGGGAAACATTCTCCTTCGGAATAAGCCTTAGTTATTATGCTTGGTTGAGATCTAGCTGCAGAAAAAGAATAACCATGTCAATTGGGTGGTCCATATATTTGAATGTTAAGCACAAAATGCTGGAGGAACTCAGTGGGTCAGACGGCATCTGTGGAAGGAATGGACAGATGGTTTCAGGTTGGAACCCTCCCTTAAACCGATGAAGGGTCCCAAACCAAAATGTCGTCTGTCCATTCCCATCACAGATAGACAATAGGTGCAGGAGGAGGCCATTCGGCCCTTCGAGCCAGCACCACCATTCATTGTGATCATGACTGATCGTCCCCAATCAATAACCCGTGCCTGCCTTCTCCCCATATCCCTTGATTCCACCAGCCCCTAGAGCTCTATCTAAATCTCTCTTAAATCCTTATTCAGTAACTCCCCACACCAAGCATAAAGTGATTATCCTCGGCAAAGCCAACTTATCAAAACACTCAGTACCACTTTGCTAACATAAGAAAATGTTGTAAATATAGCAACAGATTACAATTAAGCTTTTTTTTCCATGTTGATTTAAGTGCAGACCCACAGAATAAATCAATTTGAAGAAGTTATAACCTCAAACCTTGCACTTCATAAATCGCATGCCATATTCTATTATAAAATGGTTAATTATTTTATTTTAATACCAAATAAGGTACATGAATAGATGGTAATTGCCTAATGAGAACAGTTAGACGAATATTTACGTTACATTCAAGGGTGGACACAAAATGCTGGAATAACTCAGGGGGACAGCAGCATCTTTGGAGAGAAGTTATGGGTGATGTTCTCAAGAGATGCTGCTTAACCCGCAGACACTGCATGACCATTCAGTTCCTCCAACACTTTTGTGTTTTGCTCCAGATTCCAGCATCTGGAGTTTCTTGTGACTCTGTACGAGTGTTTATCTGTTTGTCTCACAATCAGTCAGTAGACCCTTGTGAGTTTATCTGGTTCTAGGTATTACATTGTTCCTTTCACATTTGTGGGAACCAATTTTAGCTGCAACGGACGCAACATGACTAAAACCTGCTTTTTATTTATTTATTTATTTAATCTCAATAACATTTTCCCATGTAGTTGGCAGATTGCAGAAGAGAATATTGGGAGGGGGAGACACAGCAGATTCTCAAGAGGACTTGGCCAAATAGGAGTTGAGGTTATGTGGTTTGGTGTGTAGTCTTCCACTGAAGTGACAGTCGCCAGTGATTGGGCAAAAAGGTGGCGGCATTAGAGTCAAGAGTTGGAGGAAAGCATATAGGATATAAGAATCGGAAGGCGTTAGTACCTTTTTTGTCAGGGGTTGTTGGAAGGGGAGGAATGAACTGACCTAAGCAAGAGGACTAGAATGAGATTTTTTATTCTATTCTTAAGGGATTATCAAGAAGGAAACTGAATTATAAAGTGTTAAGGGCAAGCAGTCTGGACAATTTGCTTCCAGCTGTATGGAAAGAGGCCAGGCCACTTGGTGGGTCTTTTTGTTCCGCAGAGCAACAGCCGCAGCGGACTTTGCATGATATGGGGGTCAGTTGACCTACTACCTTGATTTTGTTTTTTGTCAGAACAATTCAAAGCTGATTATCTGTTTCATCCAGGACTGGGGTGGCTTCAATACATATCTGCCCTGCGGTATGATAATGGTGTTTCCTAACTCGGATTCACTTTATGATATGAAAATAATTATATAGGAGCAACTAGTTACCATTGAACCATTAGATTACAGATAACCATCATCACCAAAATATTATGGTCACAAGAGAGCAAGAATTAGGACAACATCAGAGTTGCTGACTAATCCATCTTGATTACCAGACGCTGAAAATTAAAAAAAACAATGGTAGAACATGGATTCAAAGTCATTTGTTTCTCTCAAGCCTGCTTTCTACATCAAATATATATAACATGTGCATATGCTATACATATCAAATCAATTGGATGTTTCTCCCATTGATCAATTATCTGCCCAATACATAATATAAAATATGAAAATAATATATAGGAGCATATAGTTACCATTGAACCATTAGATTACAGATAACCATCATCATCAAAATATTATGGTCACAAGAGAGCAAGAATTATAAAATCAGAGTGCTGTCTAATGTTGATTACCACACACACACAAACACAAAAAAACACACACACACACATGGATTCACACACATTTGTTTCTCTCACACACACAATCTACAAATCAATTTCCTGCATATGCATACATAAAAAATGAATTGATGGCATGATGGATGATCAATACATAATGGAGGGTTATGGTATGATTTAAGTGCAGGCAGGTGGGACACACACACACACAAAAATGTGTTCACACACGGACACACACACAGGGCCGAGATGGCCTGTTTCCGTGCACACATTGTTATACCTTATATCAATTTCCTGCATGGTTAATATTACTACTTAAATTTTCACGAATCACTTGATGCTGTCTACTTCTAATCCAGTGGAGTTTAGTTGGTTTTTTAACCAGTAGCAGGCGACTAAAGATTAAGCGATCCTGGGCTCTTCTTCTGATCATGATTCAGCCACGGGTAGAAAGTGCGGTGAGTTGGTTGCAGGATAAGAACAGCACCAGGTACAACTGCAATCTGCAACTCACTTTCGAGGGACCCACACACAGGACCCCTGAAAAGAAGAGGGAACTATGAAAGTGTCTCTCACTTTGGTTAGTAGCTTCCATTTGGGGAGGAGAAAGGAAAGTTACAAACTTACAGCACCAATTTCCATCCAGTTTGTGAAATCACTATTTCCAAACATCTTTCCTTTAACTCTGTTTAAACGTTACTACACTTTTTTTTTTTCCCTGCATCCTCCTCCTCTTAAGTTATAAAAAAAACCTGTGGTGGGGTCCAGCTTGGTACATGAGTAAAACTGGAAGGAAGAAATCAGGAGTAAATGTATTCATCACAATATTATTTCTATTGCAGATCACCCTGGTTTCCACTACAGTCCAGAGGGCGAGAGGAAGGCAGACATGGAGGATAAAATCACGCCTCGCAGAGTCCGAAGGAAGTCCGGTATAACACTGAAATCTTGCACAAAATAATGAGTGTTTGGGGTGGCTTGCATCTGTTGTTTACATAGTTAACCTGAGATGCCTTGCCACCCGTGTGCTGAGGCATGTGACTCACTTGTGTACTAGTTCCCCAAAGGCAGGAATGGGATTTCCAATGATTTGTGTCTGGAATGGGTCTCAGCTTAAAGTTGATTCTGGTGAGACTTAAGAGGTACTGGGCAGTAGTACTGCCCTCTGTACCAAAGGTCCTATAGCGAGCAAGATGGTCCACTCGACGAAAAAGACATAGTACGGTCATGGGCAGATTCATGGGTAATTTAAGGCCCCATTTCCGTAACCGACTTCCGTCTCCGCACCAAAGATCCCATAGGATACTAATGCATTGACGGAAGCCGGTTACAGAAACATCCTCGTAAAAATAAAAATTATTTGGTAAAAATCTTCCCCTCATTTTCAGAATTTTAACTTATTAACACAAACTGTTCCCCCGCAACATTGATTAAACTGCGAGTCGGGTCGGGTCCGGTCCGGTCCGGTTACGGAAATGGATCATAAAAAAGGGCCACGTTCCGTTCCGTTGCATACTACACATCAGTCCATTGCATTTAGCAGGAGTGCTCTATCTTGCTCCGCTATAGGATCTTTGCTCTGTACTGTCAAATGGTTGAAAATGATGTGTAGAGCCATGGCAGTCACCATAGTATCAAGGTACTGCCCCAAACTCATGAACTCCATCAATTGGGTGAGTAAAGATAAAAAGTACTGTACTCTCAAATTTGCAGCATAAGCTCGTGGTTGGAGCAGAATTAGACCATTCAGCCCATCAAGTCTACTCTGCCATTCAATCCTGGCTGATCGATCTTTCCCTCTCACCCCATTCTCCTTCCTTCTTTCCATGACCCCTGACACCCATACTAGTCAAGAATCTAACTATCTCTGCCGTAAAAATATCAATTGACTTGGTCTCCACAGTCTTCTGTGGCAATGAATTGTACAGATTCACCACAGATTCAACAGACAGCATCTTGATTTTATCAACTGTCTTGAATCAAATAATTTTAACTGGAATTTTAGAATTCAAAGATGTATCATTTAAAAATACTTTGCATTATGGCATTAGAAAATCCCTACCTGCCCAGAAACCAGACAAGACAATTTGTCAATCTCTTTATTATTGCTGGGCCAATCTCCTGGAGCTCCCTAGTAACCTATTGCATGCAACAGCATTTGCAATTGTCAGCAGTTGACAAAAGTGTCTTTCCACCAGAATGAATGTATATAGGAATGGGCAGTAATTAACAGTCTGCCAATGATGCCACGTCCCTGGAGTGCATTAAAAAAAAAAGACGTATAAATACTCCCAATGAAAGTATATGACCGTAGAAACAGCTGTACGTGACTGGGAACATGCTACAGTTGACTGCAGAAGTGGATGCGTACTGGAGCCGGTGCATTAAGTTGAATGCAAATACCTCTATTGATCCTAATTTTCTTTCTTTGCAGAACCATCAGCAAGAATGAAAACTCCCAAACAAGCGGGTCAGTAACAAAACTTCTAATTTGTTTGTTATATTGTAATCTACAGTACCTTCTGCTAAACAAGTTTACACTTGTAAGCAGTTAAATGCTTGCACATATTAAGTTGGGCCTTCTAACAATTCTTCTTTTTCTTATTGCCCTTTTCCTAATTCAGCAACAAGACAAGACAAGGTAGGCCTGTGTTTACTGATTTATTGAATCTTTTCTTTAAAAAGATGGTAAACTGGGGAGGTTTAGGAATTTTTTTATGCCATAATACAAAGTATTTTCAAAAGATGCATATTTGAATTCTGACATTTCAGTTAAGATTGTTTGATTCAAGACAATTCCTATTATTCAAATAGTAGAAAGTAGTCGGAAAAATAAAGATGATTTGCATTTGGACTTTACTTTAGAGATGCAGCACAAAAACAGGTCCTTCAGCCCACTGAGTTTGTGCCGAGCAGCAATTACCCCATACACTAGCACTTTCCCACAGACGAGGGACAATTTACAATTTTGCCGAAGCCAATTAACCTACAAATCTGTATGTCTGTGGAGTGTGGGAGGAAACCGGAGCACCCGGAGAAAACCCATGGTCACACGGAGAACGTACAAACTCCGTACAAACAGCACCCATAGTCAGGATCGAACCCGGGTCTCTGTCGCTGTAAGTTAGCAACTCTACCACTGCACTATTGTGCAATGTGGAACTTTTCATACCTTCCAGCTGTGCTAAAAACTCATAATAATGCAAGAACCCCACCTGGACATTTTGAGTTGCCGATATTGAAAGCAAAGGTACACAAAAATGCTGGAGAAACTCAGCGGGTGCGGCAGCATCATGGAGTGAAGGAAATAGACAACTTTTCAGGCCAAAACCTTTCTTCAGACTGAAGAAGGGTTTTGGCCCGAAACCTTGCCTATTTCCTTCGCTCCATAGATGCTGCTGCACACGCTGAGTTTCTTCAGCACTTTTGTGTACCTTCGATTTTCCAGCATCTGCAGTTCCTTCTTAAACACGATATTGAAAGCAAGTTGGGACTAAAATTTAATGGGTGCAGCTGCATTTATTTTAGAAATTAATGAGCATTCCATATTGGTATTGAGCCGCCCCGCAATCCCTTAGAGATTGTAAAATCGTTGATTTTGTGTGAAGATATTTTCATGCCAAAATTTGTACTGTCCTGTGACAGTTTCTCATTTCTTTCCTCATTCTCCATTCCTCCTCCCTTCCACCGTTGTTCTTTTATTCACTGCCTCTGTCTTGCTGTACAGCGCTCACTTGCTTGACTTTATACTGCTCTCAACACTTTGATCACTCCATACACTCTGTCTTCCCACAGCCTTGGGGGCATGAGGGGTGCGGCTTGCAAAGGAAGCAGGAAGGTGGTATAATGTAGTTGAGAAAATAAAATTATTTGTATTTACCCGTTCACTATCTTGATGACCTTCAAACGTCAGTGTTTTAGTCAATGGACTATTTTGAACTGTGATCGCTGTTGCAGGAAACACCACACCCATATTCACACAGCAGGGTTTTAGAGGCGGCAATGTGATAATAGCCAGATAATGTGCTTCAAAGATAGCTGAATAATAAATATTGCTCATTTATAGCAAAAAATAGACTAAGTGGGACCCGTTGGGTCCCATGTTCACACAGGAGGGCTGGTCCCTCGACGCAATATTCCATCTCTCCATCAATTCCAATATTGGTGGCCAGAGTGACTGGCGACCAATATTGGGGGGGGTGGGGGGGTCTCCAGAGGGCTAGTGTGAACATTGTGGGCCAAATGGATTCTTGAGGCGGCAGCTCAGTCCCTCAAGCCTGATGTGCTGGCAGCTCACTCACGGCTGGTGGGCTGGCAGTTGACTCACGGCTATTCCTTGAATTTCCATTTCAAGCAAAGTGCTAGGCCACCAACTTCAAATCCATTTTCCTATCATTTCAAGCAGGGTGCAAGGCCACCAAATTCAAGTGCAGTTTCATACCACTTCAAGCAGGTGCAAGGCCACCAAATTCAGGTTCAGTTTCCTACCACTTCAAGCAGGGTGCAAGGCCACCAAATTCAAGTGCAGTTTCATACCATTTCAAGGATGATGCAAGGCCACCAAATTCAAATGCAGTTTCATACCATTTCATGCAGGGTGCAACGACACCACATTCAAATGCAGTTTCCTACCATTTCGTGCAAGGCCACCACATTCAAATGCAGTTTCATACTATTTCAAGCAGGGTGAAACCACCATAAAACCACACAGTAGACATTCGGTGTCTTCAGTTGATTCACAGCTCAGACAGAGTTGTGACCTCTCCCTCCCCCATCATGCAGAGACTGAGCCACACCCACACTTCCGGGTTTTATAATCCCTCCCACCGGAAAAGGTGTGGCCTTCATGGCGTGATTGACAGGAGAGAGATTCTCAACATTTTTTAAACACTAATAACACTTTTGTTTTTCATTGATGGGAAAACCCTCTCTGCACCTGATGAGAGGAGGGGAACTGAGTAAGATGGCCAAAAATCACAGCCGTAAGTGGTAGCGTTTTATCTAAAATCAATATAGTGCAAACAGGAAGTTGTCAAGTTTAGACAAACAACCATTTGCAGGCAGTGCCTTTTCACTTCAACCCAAACCCCCCAAACAACCATTTGCAGGCAGTGCCTTTTCACTTCAACCCAAACCCCCCAAACAACTATTTGCAGGCAGTGCCTTTTTACTTCAACCCAAACCCCCCAAACAACCATTTGCAGGCAGTGCCTTTTCACTTCAACCCAAACCCCCCAAACAACTATTTGCAGGCAGTGCCTTTTTACTTCAACCCAAACCCCCCAAACAACCATTTGCAGCCAGTGCCTTTTTACTTCAACCCAAACCCCCCAAACAACCATTTGCAGGCAGTGCCTTTTTATTTCAAACCAACCATATTTTCATTTTCAAACCACATTAAGGGCACTCACAGTTGAGTAGACATGTGTTCAGTGTTATTCAGAGCTTAGAGAGATGGCTTCCTCCATCTTGCAGAGACTGAGTGAGGCACACCACTTCCTGGTTTTATAGTCCCTCACCCTCCCTCCAGCAGGGGTAGCAGGGAGAATGGCAATTGTTTAAAAAACATTAACATCTCTCTGATGTTTCGTCCATGGGAAAAATCCTCTGGTCCCGGAAGACGGAGGGGGGCTCTGAACGAGGTGGCCAAAAATGACGGCCGTAGGTGGCGGAGTTTTCTTGGAAATCGCAGCACAGTCGGCTAAAAGCGGTCAAGATCAGACTTTTAGTAATATAGATAGATGTGCAGGGGTAGGCCATTTGGCCCTTAGAACCAGAACCGCCATTCAATATGATCATGGCTGTTCATCTAAAATCAGTAGTTTACACAAAAATGCTGGAGAAACTCAGCGGGTGCAGCAGCATCTATGGAGCGAAGGAAATAGGCAACGTTTCGGGCCAAAACCCTTCTTCAGACTGATGGAGGGTGGGGGGGAGAAGAAAGGAAAAAGGGAGGAGGAGGAGCCCGGAGGAGGAGGATCCCGAGACAGAGGGAGAGTTAGGAAGGGGAGGACACAGCAAGGGCTAACAAAATTGGAAGAATTCAATGTTCTCCCAATTTGGTTAGCCCTTGCTGTCTCCTCCCCTTCCTATCTCTTGCCTCTACTGTCTTCTATGGCAAGAATTCCACAGATTCACAACTCTCTGGGTGAAAAAGCTTTTCCTCATCAGTCCTAAATGTCCTACCCCTTATTCTTAAACTGTGACCCCCTGGTTCTGGACTCCCCCAAAATCGGGAACATTTTTCCTGCATCTAGCCTGTCCAATCCTTTAAGAATTTTATATGTTCCTATAAGAAATAATCCATATAAATAATTTTCCAGAAATAAATTTTCGTTTGGATTTTACTCACCCGATCTGAGAAGAAAGTTGAAGTTTTCTGGAGTATCTAATACGATACGATAGAACTTTATTTGTCCCAGGAGGGAAATTGGTCATAAAATACAACAAGATACTTGAGACATGAAATTAAAGTGATGAGTGGAAAACCCAGGATTGGGGATGTGCAAAGATTTATTAGGGGGGGGGGTGGTGGGGGGAGTCAGCCTACCCCACGACAGAAGGGGGAGGAGTTGTACAGATCTCCTGTGGCGTTTTGTGCCAACCACACCTCTTTTATGAGTAAAGTACAAACAGTATGGGTGACTCGGATACAGGCTTTGTGGTGTGATATTTTGTGGCTTTCTTGTGTCATAAATGCTACCATTTGAAGTTGGCATTATTTATTAAATAACCTAGTGCACACCAACTTGGTGATAGTGACGTTATAGAGCAAAATACTTAAACTTTTTAGGATATGAGAAAAGAGGAAATGATGTTATTAAGATGGTCCCAGTCATGGTTATCCATCCATGCTGAATTGTCAGATAAATCTGTGTTCAGAACTAGCTATTCTTTTAAAAAATATTCAGCATTTATATAATTATTTTCTCCACGTTTCAACTTGGAGATATTCAAAGAAGTAACTTGCTTTTACGAATTGTTCCTCTATTTGGAAATTGAATGCTCGACATGAGATCTTGTTCATTCTCTCTGGTGTAAATGTACAATGAATGTTTGAACAGTGTGTGATGGATATTTCCTTCCCCCCTGACAGCGTGCAAGCGTTGAAGGATCACTCCTTTCTCCTGTGGAATCATTATCCAATGAAACTACACCTGACTGCAAGAGCGAAGTCAATGCCCTCTCCCGTGAAGACAGTGTCAGCCAATCACAGGAGTCGTTGGAGCCGGCCTATCCAAGCGACCTCGAAGAAAGCCTCCATCTACGCACCTTGGACCAGACTGACGCTGACGATGAAGAGGAAGTTGAACAGGTTAAGAACGGCTTTATTGTTGATAATATCCAGATATTTACTCCAGCATTTTGTGTCTATCTCCGGTGTAAAGCAGCATCTGCAGTTCCTTCCAACACATACCTGATAATATCCAAGCATTCTCCTCGAGCTGTCCTATATAACCATATAACCATATAACAATTACAGCACGGAAACAGGCCATCTCGGCCCTACAAGTCCATGCCGAACAAATTTTTTTCACCTTAGTCCCACCTGCCTGCACTCGTAACATAACCTTCCATTCCATTCTCATCCATATGCCTATCCAATTTATTTTTAAATGATACCAATGAACCAGCCTCCACCACTTCCACTGGAAGCTCATTCCACACCGCTACCACTCTCTGAGTAAAGACGTTCCCCCTCATGTTACCCCCAAACTTCTGTCCCTTAATTCTGAAGTCATGTCGTCTTGTTTCACTCTGCCCTATTCTCAAAGGGAAAAGCACCAGGAGCACTCTGTTTACCCTCTCCAATTAAAAGAACCTACAGGTCCCCCCTTAACTTGCTCTATGTCTATTTTGTTTGGGACTGTGGGAGTCCTGTGGTTCAAACCGCTCCTATTTTATCTCACTTTCTCATCAGGAGGAAACCCACCAGGAGTAACCTACAAAGGGATGTCTTTGGGATGTGGTTGCAGAACACCAGGAGGAAACCCACGGGGTCACAGGGAGAACGTGCAAACTCCACCCAGAAGTGCCTGAGGTCAGGATTGAACCCGGGTCTCTGGCGCTGTGATGCACCAACTCTACCAGTTGCGCCACCGTGCCATCCCCCTTGCACTCCCTGGGTTATATTGAGGGAATGCTGTCTTGTTGGATCAACACATTAGACGAGGTTACACTATAAATGGAGATGTTATCTTCTCCCCTAGTTGAACCACAACAGATCCAAGGTCAAGGAAGAGTGGTTGAAGTGCCCCTGTGTCAGAGCCAATGCTCAGTCCTTAAGAGGTTAATTCCCGGGATGGCGGGACTGTCATACGTTGAAAGAATGGAGCGACTGGGTTTGTATACGTTGGAATTTAGAAGGATGAGAGGGAATCTTATTGAAACATATAAGATTATTAATGGATTGGACACGCTAGAGGCAGGAAACATGTTGCCAATGTTGGGGGAGTCCATAACCAGGGGCCCACAGTTTAAGAATAAGGGGTAGGCCATTTACAACGGAGATGAGGAAAAGCATTTTCGCCCAGAGAGTTGGGAATCTGTGGAATCCTCTGCCTCAGAAGGCAGTGGAGGCCAATTCGCTGAATGATTTAAAGATAGAGTTAGATAGAGCTCTTAAAGATATCGGAGTCAAGGGATATGGGGAGAAGGCAGGAACGGGGTACTGATTGTGAATGATCTGCCATGATCACAGTGAATGGCGGTGCTGGCTCGAAGGGCCGAAGGGCCTACTCCTGCACCTATTGTCTATTGTCTACCAATACCAACAGAACCAAAAAAAACACGAGGACTTGCATTGAAATTGATTGCCGTATTTCCTTGTTTGAGTAATTTATTGTTTACAAATTGCTGTTAAACATCCTGTTGGCTATAAATAGACCATGCTTTGTCTGCTTGCGTGCTGAGAACTTCATCCTAGTTTGCTGGTGCTAAATGTGCTATCCAACAGCTGCTGGGGCCGAACTTCGCAAGTAGAATGTGCAGCTGCTACAATGTACTGCATTTAGCGATATCACCCAAGGATGAATGTGTGCACGCAGACCCTCTCCTATTATGAGTTGCAGTCAAATATACCAAGGTGCTACGCAGACCTGTTCCACAACAGTTTTACACTGAGACACAAAGGCTCGATCAAAGCAGTGGCTTTAAGTTAAAGGAGAGAAGGGTTTAGGGAGGGAATTTGACAGTTTGAGGCTTAAACAGCTGAAGGCAGAGCTGCAAATAGTGGGACGATAATAATCAGGATTGCTCAGAACTGGAGGAATGCTGTAGGAGTCGGGCAGGGATGAAAATGAATTGGGAAAAGTGAGTGAGAATGTCCACGTTGAAGTTTTGCTCTCTTTGTTATGTCTTCTTTGATTGAAGTATTTACAAAAAGAGACATCATGGAAGCGGGCCCTTTGGCCCATCCAATTCGTGCTGACCATCGTTTAATCCTATTTTATTCTCCCCACATTCCTGTCAACTCCACCCATCATCCATATTCTAGGGCTAATTTACAGCAGCCAATTAAAGCCCCTGTTCCACTTCCACAACCTAATTCACGACCTCTGCCGAGTTTGCCCTTGACTCGTACTCGCTGCATGGTTGTCACGAGGTCATCAGGAGATAGGTCGTAGGTAGGTCGTAGGTACTCGTGGCATCAAGTAGGTCGTGGCGTTTTCTAGCATGATGAAAAATGTCCACGAGTAAAAAAGGCCGTGAATTAGGTCGTGAAAGTGGGACAGGCCTGCATGTCTATGGGATGTGGGAGGAAACCAGAGCTCCTGAAGGAAACCCACACTATCAGAGGGAGTACGTGCAAACTCCACACAGACAAGTGTTGAGGTCAGAAACAAACATGGGTTCCTGAAGCAGGAAGGCTGCAGCTCTAGCCCCTGCGCCATTGTGTTGCCCTTACACCACAGCATCGCCCGAAGGCACAAAACATGTCATCCCCCTCATTAACTGAACGCATCACAAACCTCTTGCTCTTACTGAGTTGGTTCTCTAATACAAAGTACAGTTCACTGAATTTAGTGCATTGGTGACACCTAGTGGTTGAAACCCCACTGCAGTAAAAGTCTGGTGAAACACTGGGCAATATTTTTCTTCAGATTACAACATAACTTAGAATTCAGTGAATTTAGTGTGCAGGGTGATCGCTGGTCAACACGGACTCTGTGGGCCGAAGTGCCTTCTTCTGCATGCATCTCTAAAGTCTAAATAGACTAGAATAAACCAGTTGAGGTTGAGTCATTGTTTTTTAAAGGTCTGGCATGACTTCCCTGATTTTTGTACTCTATCCCTCTGTCGGTTGCTCAGAACTTGTGCATCTTTTTATCCACCTACTCAATCTGCCCTGCTGCTTCAAATGAATGACACATCCTCCTAGATCCCTTATCCTATATTGTTTCTCATTCTTCTTACCAGAATGCAAATCATTAAACTTAATCTGTCATTCCAAAAGCCTATTTATATATTTCTCCAATCTTTCATTATCCCCTGTATTGCTCATCCTAATACCCTTTTGTGTGATCTGACAATTTAAAAATTATTCTACCCACCCTCCCCCCCCCCACCCTACCAAGTCCAAAACATGTTCTCTTCGATAACACATTGTATGTTTCTGATTCCCTTTTGAGTTTTGCTCCTTCATGAATTCCCTGCACTTCCATTCCGCCTAAATCTCCATGAATATCAATCCTCCTTCCTATATCCCTAGAAATTCCTCGCAACCTTGCCATCGCATGGCTGCTCCATTCCCACCCAATGCCACTTCCCATTCCACTGTTACTTTCATTGGTAGAAGAGTATGGGATGAGGAGGAATTGTTTGCTATCAGTTATGCCATGGAGGAAACTCAATCACACCTTCATTTCACCTTGTTCACTTTGCCTGCATCAATAAAACTGCTTGTCTTTACCATTCTCCTGTAATATCCACAGGCAGATCCCCAATCGTCCTTTAAATCAAATAATGCAAACTAAATATACTTAAGGTGAATAATTGATCAATTATTGCCTTGTATGGCTTGACTGTATTGAGCACTATCAGATCCTCCCAAAACAGCTCTCTCATCTAAATGATCATATGAAGAGGAAATGGCCTGGGTATAAATGGACCATGGCTACTTTCCCAAGGTAGGGTGACGTGCAGATGGAGTTGATTGAAGGGTGGGTTGGGAGAGGAGGCTGGTTTGCAAGATTTATTAACTTGACTAATTAACGTCCTTGCAAACCTGAGCAGATCCAGAATTGTGTCACTCACCAAGTGACTCAGAACTGTTGTTGCTCTGAGTCCTCCACCGCCCCCACCCCACCCCCAATTTAAGATAAAAGACATGCCTCCCTCCTTCCCTGTCTTTAAATCCTTCATTGACGTACTCCTGGCTTTCCCCCCTACATGCCTCTACCTACAATACGCGACCTGGCCTTCAAGCCTCTGTTCCCTCACTGGGGAATTTTAACTGCAGAATCTCCGCTGACCCCTTCCAAGGTTGCAGAAGATGTTTACCGGAATGCTGCCTGGATTAGAGGGTAATAGCTAAAAGGAGAGGTTGGACAATCTTGGATTGTTTTCTGTAGAGCGATGGAGGCAGAGGGGAGACTTCCATCAGAAATATATAAAATTATGAGAGGCATTGATAGGGTAGACAGTCAGAACCTCTTTCTCATGGTGAAAAATGTAAAGTACTGGAAGCTATAGGTTTAAGGTGGGGGGGGGGGGGGGGTGAAGTTTGAAAGAGATGTGCCAGGCAAGTGTGGTTTTACACAGCGAGTGGTGGGTGCGTGGAATGTGCTGCATGGGGTAGTGGAGGTAGCAGGTACAATAGTGACATTTAAGAGGCTTTTAGTTAGGCACAAGAATATGCAGGGAATGGAGGGAGATAGAGCATGTGTAGGCAGAGAAGATTAGATCAACTTGGCACCATGTTCAGTACAGACATTGTGGGCCAAAAGGCCATTCCTGAGAGATACTGTTCTATGTTGTAACCCATGGGTTTTTGTTTCTGCTCTTTTAGGTAGCGTGCACATCTCTGGTGCAGCAGGAAAGCCAACGTTTCTCCATTCACTCGGTGGGCCGACCTGCGGGATGGGACGAGGATGTAACGGTGGCCCCAGGCGGCGGAGTGGAGAGAAGCGAGCGTTTCCAGCCCACTGCAGGACGGGCCTTGTTACCCGGCAGGATGCTGGAGAAGAGCGATCGGCGGGTCTTTGTTCCGGCCGCCTCTGCCCCCGAGCTTCACTCCACGCCGGTTAGCCCGTCCCGAGGGGCCTGTGGTCGCCGTCTCCCGGGGGTCCGGGAGCATCAGGCCGTGGGACCGGACCGCAGGGTGGTCAGGCGGGCCAGCAGCGCCGGAGAGAACCGCTCGACGTACCGACCGGCGGCCCAGGGCGACAGGGGGCGCCCGGCGACGGGCCTGCAGCGGGCCGAAGGGTCGGTAATACCGGCAACCGGCAGAGCGCAGCCCCGGTCAGGCCCTGGCCCAGTTGGCCCAGAGCGAGAACGCACACAAGTTGGGATGCCGGCGCTGTCGGGCACCGCGGCGTCGCCCAAGCGGGAGCTGCCAGTGGTGGACCGGAGGCCAGCCCCGTCCCAGACGGCCCACAAGAAGCTGAAGAACGACTGGGAGGGCCTGGACGCCGAGACGGCCTGCCGAGGCCTGGGCAACTTCCCCTCCGAGGAGAGCCTGCGGTGCAGCGGCGACGAGGCCTCGGATCGCAGCCGGTCGCCGGCCAAGAGCGGGCCGGCCTGGACCGGCAGCTCCTCCAATTCCAACTCGGCGTCGCGCGAGTCGGTGCCTGACCGACTGTCGGAGGAGGTGGACGAGATCTGGAACGACCTGGAGGACTACATCAGGAGGAGCGAGGAGACCCGGCGTGACCGGCTGCCGGCCGCCTTCCCAGTCAGCCAGGACGACCTGGGAGCGTTGGCCCGCCGGAGGCTCAGGCCCTCTGCTCGCCCGCTCTCCGAGTGGCCGGTGTCCCTCCAAGTGGAGGAGAGCAGGCTCGGCAGGATGAGCACCACCAACATCGAGACTGATAGCGGCGAGCCGAGCGAGCTGGCCTCGCCGTTGGGCGCCGGAGCTGCCGCCTTCCCCGAGGACAAGGGGCTGGAGGCGGACAGCCCTCTGGGCAGCACGGAGGCGGTGGGTCCGCAGGAGCTGGACATCGTGGACCGCACCAAGCGCAAGGTCTACTATATGGCACGGCAGTACAGCCAGAAGATCAAGAAGGCCAACCAGCTCCTGAAGATGAAGAATGCGGGAGAACAGACGCCGTCTGATCAGCCCAAGAGGAAGTGTAAGGACCTGGCAGCTATTCTGGAGGAAAAGAAGCAAGGAGGCTCTGCCATTGGTGCGTAGAATCTCTCTCTGACCCTTAGTTGTGCTTCACTGGTCTCAAATAACAACAGCTCACCTCAAGAATGTAAAACATTAAAGTAGTTGGTTACCCGGCCATTCCACAGTGCAACAAAATTGTGGCTTATCTTTTTCCCCTATGGTACTTTACTATACTGTTTTTCTATCCTCTATATATACCATATATATCCAGAGATGTATCAAATTCTATCTTGAACATGCACAAAGCACCAGAAAATAACAGCATTAGTAGGTCACCTTACATTCAGGTCAACTTACAATGAAAGCCAACATACTGTGTACCATTCCTTCTCTCCAGAGATGCTGTCTGCCCGCTGAGTTACTCCAGCAGTTTGTGTCTATACTGTGTACCTTTCCATTTCTTGAAGTACTTGCAATTTTCAGAGCTGGGCGTGTTTTTATCACCTTGCCTGCCCACGCTCTTTATCAGGTCCACCCCTCTTTTTCTTATTTTGTTCATCTCTTCATTAAATAACCCAGAATAATTCCAAACTAGGCATGAATCTGGCAAGACAATTAAATCATTCCCATTTACATCTGTGTGATCAATTCATCTGTCCCTTGGTCCCCTGGTCCCCTGCCAGAAATAGCAGGGGACCGGGGGTCAAATGAGATGGAGGAATTGAGTGAAATCCAGGTTAGCCGGGAGGTAAATTGAATGGATTAAAGGCCGATAAATCCCCAGGGCCAGATAGGCTGCATCACAGAGTACTTAAGGAAGTACCCCCAGAAATAGTGGATGCGTTAGTGATAATTTTTTTAAACTCTCTAGATTCTGGAGTAGTTCCTGAGGATTGGAGGGTAGTCAATGTAACCCCACTTTTTAAAAAGGGAGGGAGAGAGAAAACGGGGAATTACAGACCAGTTAGTCTAACATCGGTAGTGGGGAAACTGCTAGAATCAGTTATTAAAGATGGGATAGCAGCACATTTGGAAAGTGGTGAAATCATTGGACAAAGTCAGCATGGATTTATGAAAGGTAAATCATGTCTGACGAATCTTATAGAATTTTTTGAGGATGTAACTAGTAGAGTGGATAAGGGAGAACCAGTGGATGCGTTATATCTGGACTTTCAGAAGGCTTTCGACAAGGTCCCACATAAGAGATTAGTATACAAACTTAAAGCACATGGTATTCGGGGTTCAGTATTGATGTGGATAGAGAACTGGCTGGCAGACAGGAAGCAAAGAAAGGAGTAAACGGGTCCTTTTCAGAATGGCAGGCAGTGACTAGTGGGGTACCGCAAGGCTCAGTGCTGGGACCCCAGCTATTTACGATATATATTAATGATTTGGACGAGGGAATTGCAACATCTCCAAGTTTGCAGATGACACGAAGCTGGGGGGCAGTGTTAGCTGTGAGGAGGATGCTAGGAGGCTGCAAGGTGACTTGGATAGGCTGGGCGAGTGGGAAAATGCATGTCAGATGCAGTATAATGTGGATAAATGTGAGGTTATCCACTTTGGTGGCAAAAACAGGAAAGTAGACTATTATCTGAATGGTGGCCGATTAGGAAAAGGGGAGATGCAATGAGACCTGGGTGTCATGTGGTACACCAGTCATTGAAAGTAGGCATGCAGGTGCAGCAGGCAGTGAAGAAGGCGAATGGTATGTTAGCATTCATAGCAAAAGGATTTGAGTATAGGAGCAGGGAGGTTCTACTGCAGTTGTACAGGGTCTTGGTGAGACCACACCTGGAGTATTGCGTACAGTTTTGGTCTCCTAATCTGAGGAAAGACATTCTTGCCATAGAGGGAGTTCAGAGAAGATTCACCAGACTGATTCCTGGGATGTCTGGACTTTCATATGAAGAAAGACTGGATAGACTCGGTTTGTACTCGCTAGAATTTAGAAGATTGAGGGGGGATCTTATAGAAACTTACAAAATTTTTAAGAGGTTGGACAGGCTAGATGCAGGAAGATTGTTACCGATGTTGGGGAAGTCCAGAACAAGGGGTCACAGTTTAAGGATAAGGGGGAAATCTTTTAGGACCGAGATGAGGAAAACATTTTTCACACAGAGAGTGGTGAATCTCTGGAATTCTCTGCCACAGAAGGTAGTTGAGGCCAGTTCATTGGCAATATTTAAGAGGGAGTTAGATGTGGCCCTTGTGGCTAAAGGGATCAGGGGTTATGGAGAGAAGGCAGTACAGGATACTGAGTTGGATGATCAGCCATGATCATATTGAATGGCGGTGCAGGCTCGAAGGGCCGAATGGCCTACTCCACCTATTTTCTATGTTTCTATGTTTCTATCTCTTGTTATGAATGCTGTGTTCATCCAAATACAATCTTCATTTTTTGTCATTATACCATCTTTCCCTGGTCTGACTAATTAGAGTATATCATCTTGTATTGAAAATGCTACCCTGACAGTGGTGTTTAAAAATGTAGTTTTATTTTGTTATCTCGTATTATTGTCTGGACCTTCAATTTTCTTCAGTTCGCCTTGCCAGTCTCCTCTCTCCCACCACTCCCAGTTCTATGTAATTAGGAAAAGAAGGGTTTTAGCGAATAGACTATCAGATCTGAGACGCTCCAACAGCACATTGTGGTCCAGGGCACCAGTTGTACATCTAATCTCACAATTCTCCAGAGAGGGGAAAAAAAGCATATGCTGACAAGGCTATTCCAAGAATAAGAGACACAATTAGATAAAACAATGACTAATCAAGCCTGCTGAATGTGTAGATGTTAGTAACTCAGTTTAAATATCCCAATAAAATACCTTTGTATCTTTAAATTCATTTGATGTATTTCTATTGAAAATAGCTGTAAGAATAATAGGGTAGTATTGGTGGGAGATTTCAACTTCCCTGATATTGACCAAGTCTCCCATAGTGTATAGTATAAAGGGTTTGGACAGGATGGACTGTTTAATGTATCCAAGCTTCCTTAATCTATGTAAAAGGAACCTGACTGGAGAGGGTGAAACACTGGACCTCCTCTTGGGGAACAAGGTTGGGGAAGTGACTGATATGTCAAAGGGGGAGCACTTTGGGACCAGTGACCACAATTCAATTAGTTTAAAGAAGTTATGCTCTTGTTAGCTAACAATGGCCTGTTTCCTTTATCATTGTTACTTTTTTGCGTATCTTTCATTCATTTGTTCTTTATCTCTCTACATCACTGTCTATATCTCTCGTTTCCCTTTCCCCTGATTAATCAGAAGAAGGGTCTCCACCGGAATGTCACCCATTCGTTCTCTTCAGAGATGCTGCCTGTCCTGCTGAGTTACTCCGGCATTTTGTATCTATCATCGATTTAAACAAACATCTGCAGTTCCTTCCTATAGGATTGGTTTAGAGAAATTAGGATTAGTCCAGAATCCAATTTGGTGGAAATTAGGACTAGGCCAGAATCCAATTTGGTGGATAAGGACAGGTTGGGAAGACCCTTCACATATAGATATGTGAAAAGAAAGAGATTAGTTAAAACAAATGTAGGTCCCTTGCAGTCAGAAACAGGTGAGTTGATCATGGGGAACCAGGATATGGCGGACCAATTGAATAACTACTTTGGTTCCGTCTTCACTAAGGAAGACATAAATGATCTGCCGGAAATAGCAGGGGCCCGCGGGTCAAAGGAGGTGGAGGAATTGAGTGAAATCCAGGTTAGTCGGGAAGTGGTGTTGGGTAAATTGAATGGATTAAAGGCCGATAAATCCCCAGGGCCAGATAGGCTGCATCCCAGAGTACTTAAGGAAGTAGCTCCAGAAATAGTGGATGCATTAGTAATAATCTTTCAAAACTCCTTAGATTCTGGAGTAGTTCCAGAGGATTGGCGGGTAGCAAACGTAACCCCACTTTTTAAGAAGGGAGGGAGAGAGAAAACGGGGAATTACAGACCAGTTAGCCTAACATCGGTAGTGGGGAAACTGCTAGAGTCAGTTATTAAAGATGGGATAGCAGCACATTTAGAAAGTGGTGAAATCATTGGACAAAGTCAGCATGGATTTACGAAAGGTAAATCATGTCTGACGAATCTTATAGAATTTTTCGAGGATGTAACTAGTAGCGTGGATAGGGGAGAACCAGTGGATGTGGTGTATCTGGACTTCCAGAAGGCTTTCGACAAGGTCCCACATAAGAGATTAGTACACAAACTTAAAGCACATGGCATTGGGGGTTCAGTATTGATGTGGATAGAGAACTGGCTGGCAAACAGGAAGCAAAGAGTAGGAGTAAACGGGTCCTTTTCACAATGGCAGGCAGTGACTAGTGGGGTACCGCAAGGCTCAGTACTGGGACCCCAGCTATTTACAATATATATTAATGATCTGGATGAGGGAATTGAAGGCAATATCTCCAAGTTTGCGGATGACACTAAGCTGGGGGGCAGTGTTAGGTGTGAGGAGGATGCTAGGAGACTGCAAGGTGACTTGGATAGGCTGGGTGAGTGGGCAAATGTTTGGCAGATGCAGTTTAATGTGGATAAATGTGAGGTTATCCATTTTGGTGGCAAAAACGGGAAAGCAGATTATTATCTAAACGGTGGCCGATTGGGAAAGGGGGAGATGCAGCGAGACCTGGGTGTCATGGTACACCAGTCATTGAAGGTAGGCATGCAGGTGCAGCAGGCAGTAAAGAAAGCGAATGGCATGTTGGCTTTCATAGCAAGAGGATTTGAGTATAGGAGCAGGGAGGTTCTACTGCAGTTGTATAGGGTCTTGGTGAGACCACACCTGGAGTATTGCGTGCAGTTTTGGTCTCCAAATCTGAGGAAGGACATTATTGCCATAGAGGGAGTGCAGAGAAGGTTCACCAGACTGATTCCTGGGATGTCAGGACTGTCTTATGAAGAAAGACTGGATAGACTTGGTTTATACTCTCTAGAGTTTAGGAGATTGAGAGGGGATCTTATAGAAACTTACAAAATTCTTAAGGGGTTGGACAGGCTAGATGCAGGAAGATTGTTTCCGATGTTGGGGAAGTCCAGGACAAGGGGTCACAGCTTAAGGATAAGGGGGAAATCCTTTAAAACCGAGATGAGGAGAACTTTTTTTCACACAGAGAGTGGTGAATCTCTGGAACTCTCTGCCACAGAGGGTATTTGAGGCCAGTTCATTGGCTATATTTAAGAGGGAGTTAGATGTGGCCCTTGTGGCCAAGGGGATCAGAGGGTATGGAGAAAAGGCAGGTACGGGATACTGAGTTGGATGATCAGCCATGATCATATTAAATGGCGGTGCAGGCTCGAAGGGCCGAATGGCCTACTCCTGCACCTAATTTCTATGTTTCTATGTTTCTATGCTCTATCTATGACATGATTAGTCTGTTTAGATTAGGAGAGGTTGTTTGATTTCTTCTGGAGCTCTTTTATCTGTTGCTAGTTGTAAAATTGATTTGTGAGCCTAGAGATACACCCTGCCCTAATCCAGAATGCTTGGTGAGACTTGTCACGAAAGGCAGACAATATGTGTGAAAAAAATCTAGCAATATTGAAAATTACTGACGTCTTAAATGAGCTAATCAACAATAAACTCTTTATGACATAATTTATTTATCTTGAGACTTTTGAACTAAAGAAATAGAAGCAAGAATAGGCAATTTGGCCCTTTAAGCCTGCTCTGTCATTCAGAACGATCATAGGTGATCTTTTGCAGCAGCACCCTGTTCTTGCATGGGCTTTGTCAGGTTTCCTCGCATTAAGGAGTGGTTAATCCCATTGCATTTCTTGGTAATTTAGGCTATAATGTCATCTCTTCATTGTTCCTGTTTTAATGAGCTTGGGCAGTGATGATGTTATCACTCCAGTGCAGATTTGGGCTGTATAAGTCAAGTCAAGTCACATTTATTTATATAACACGTTTAAAAAACAACTCTCGTTGGCCAAAGTGCTTTACATTTGTTATAAAAATAGCACAACAAAACAGACTACATACATATATACATGTAGCCCTCACTCAGAGGACGTCAGGAAAGGCTTGGGAGTATAGATAAGTCTTTAGTCTTGACTTAAAAGAGTCGATGGAGGGGGCAGTTCTGATGGGAAAGGGGATGCTGTTCCACAGCCTAGGGGCTGCAACCGCAAATGCGAGAAATGTGAGAAGACTTTTTATGTAGGTGGGGGCAAGCCCATTGAGGGCTTTGTAGACATGGAGGAGTATCTTGAAGTTTATACGGAACCGCACAGGGAGCCAGTGGAGAGAGGCCAGGATCGGGGTGATGTGGTCCCTTTTTCGGGTGCCTGTCAGGAGTCTCGCTGCGGCGTTTTGGACCAGTTGCAGGCGGGACAGGAGAGGTATAAGGAGAGAATGTACAGTTTATTTTTAGAAGGCATGAACTCTTGCGACTGATTGTGAATCAAACTGGCCCGTGGAATAAAATATAGTTCCAATCGAGAAGTAATTTGATTACAGTCCTAAATATAATTTTTTTTTTAAACTGTATAGGAAGCAATTGCAAATGCTGGTTTAAAATGAAGACAGACACAAAATGTTGGAGTTACAGGTAGCATCTTTGGAAAGAAGGAATGGTTGACGTTTCGGGTCAAGACCCTTCTTCAGATTTCTTTTAAAAAAACTGTGCATGTGCCTTAAATTCTACTTATCCTGTTTCTCTAAACCCAGATTAGCACATGGTTTAGGGGAGAAGTTCTAAATCCACTCATTGTTTGAGACAAGAGTTTGGTAGATGGTTTAATATAGGGAAGTTGAGGAGTGTGTTGGAACTCGGCAAAGGACCGTGCCGAACATTGTATTCGGAAACTAGCCTGGCCGGGTGACTGGTGTACCAATGGAAGAGCATTTTGGAAACGATGATCACAACTCCATATGGGTTAAGATTATTTTCAGCAAGGATAAATCTGGGGAAAATACTAAATTGGGGTAAAGCAGATGACAGTATTATTAGGCAGAAGCGAGGGAGAGTAAATTGTGCGCAGTTGTTATTTGAGTATAATGCCTCTGTCCCACTTAGGAAACCTGAACGGAAACCTCTGGAGACTTTGCGCCCCACCCAAGGTTTCCACGCAGTTCCTGGAGGTTTTTGTCAGTCTCCCTAATGGTCGAAAGTGCTTTCCGCTTCTTCTATGTTCCGGCGATTATTTCAAAAAGTTCAAAGCCGGCCGCAACTAAAAACAGGTTGCCATTTTAAAAATCGGGCATTTTTTAGTCAAAGCCAGTTGCGGTGATAGTTAAAGGTGGTTGCCGGAGGTTGCAGGTGGTGGAAGGTAAGAAGGCAGACGGCAGACATGGTTTTGTCTGCAGAAGGTAATTTCACACAAACGTGAATGAGTTTATTGAAGAGATACATGGAGTTTGTCAAAGAGTCTTGGCAAACGGTCATATTTTGTCATTTCAATTTTAGTGTGATTTAGAATTAGGTTTATTATTGTCATTTGTACCGAGGTACAGTAGGCTTTGTGTTGTATGCTGTTTAATCAGATCAGATAATACAATGCAATTACATACAATAGGTAGAGCAATCTGTTTAATGATCTAACATTCCCTTTTCTGCTTTCTCAGGTGCCCGCATCGCTGAATACTCCCAGCTGTACGACCAGCTCTTGTTCCGAGAAACTCCCCCAAGGTTATCCACGGCATCGACAGACAGTGAGGTGTGGGCGAGGAGCACTCCCCAAGGGCTGCTGTCCTCCTGCAGCTCCCACGGGCACAGCCTGGACTCTGAGGACTGGCTGCTGCACTCCACCTACAGTAACGGGGAGCTGGCCGATTTTGTGGCCTGGCCGGACATCCACGAGCTGGCGACCAAGTACACCTCACCGGAGATGAGGGCGCGGCTGTAGGCCAGGGTTGGGCTGGCCAGCCCGTCCCCTACATTAGCCACCAGCCGCCCCCCGGAGCAGCGCTGGAGCGCCCTGGTGATGCCACCCAACGTGCCGAGCTACTCGCCGATGCGGGGCTGCGGCACGTTGGGGCGGCTGGCTAGTGAGGGCGGGGCACGGGGAGTGTCGCTGTCCTCCCCCTCCGTGGCGGTCGGCCACTCCGTCGAAGTGCCGCGGCCCGAGCTGACCCTGCGGGACCCGCGGCAGGTGGTGCTGGCGGGCGGGACCCCAGCCCTCGACGCACGCTCGGCCGCACGCAACTACCTCGCCAACTTCAACGATGCCGACGAGGATGACGAGGACTATGTGGAGATCCGCTCCGAGGATGAGGACTACGAAGACCTGGACGAGAGCAGCCTGGCAGCTGAAGCCGCCACCACCATCTTGCGAAACAGCGGCACGTCGGAGCCCCAGCCTTGCACCCCGCTGTTGAGCGGGGAAGGGGGAGGGGGAGGGGGAGGGGGAGAGGGTGTTCCCGGCTCCCTGTCTGCACTGGGCGAGCCCGACCAGCTGAGCCACTACCTCTGGCGGGAACCCTCCCCCAGTCAGCAGAACATTGTGCAGACTCTGCGCGACAAGTTTCAGTGCCTCAGTTCCAGCAGCTTTGCCTAGTGGGCAGAATGGTCCGATGTCGCTGGCCTTTATCTGGGGAAAAGAGCAAAGGGAAACTATAACGTATTAAACTCAGCTCTGATAGATCTCTCTGATTGCACTCCCTGACCCGAGTCGTAGTGTTAAAATAGTATCTAGGTTCAGGGAAGATCCGAGTTTATCAAACAAAACAATGCAAGTAAATGTTTACTTTTGTACCTATAGGGAATCACTGGCAGAAGAAAATACACAATCACAGTGCAAATGCAGTGGGAGTCGTGGGTGACCTGTTCTTATTGAGGTGGGAATGAATGGTGGTGGTGTTCGCTGCGGGTTTTGGCCAAGAATGGTTATTGCCCCCTCTAGTGTAATTATCATGCGTTCACCATCTCTCTCTCTCTCTCTCTCAGGGGCACTGTTTGTGTGTGGGTGTGGGTGATGGGCTGGTGGGGAGAAAGCAATCCAAATGACTGATCCTCGCCAGCCCCAGCCCCCAAGACTGAAAGTAGAAGTTATCCAGTTACACAAAGTGCTTGGACAGTTTATTCGGGCCTTATTTTAGCCCCAAGCTTTCAGACTGGTGTTGAAAATGAGGAATGATTGAGGAGAAATTGAAGTAACGGCAATTAGCGTGGTAAAGGAGAAATGTGTGGGGGATGCAAAATGGATCTTTGGCAACTGTCGGGAATAAAAGCAGGTTGAGGAAGTAGGCATGCACTTACTTGGCTGTTGCCTCTCATTTTCTCATTAACTGATGTGAGCAGAGCTTCACATGACTAACAAACTAATTAGAAGCTAGTCTGGCTTCATGTTCAAACCTGCACCACTAGGCATCCCATACAGTTATTGCCAGACACATGCTTGCAATTAATCTTTAATCCCATCAAACCCGGCCTTCCCAATTGACTCCAGATTACGAGGTTTCCTCTATTGCCAGAAGTCCAATAACACTTGCTGGCATTTACCTCCAACCTGCTTGTGCTACCAGCTGTTCTGCTTTGCCAACATAAACAATGAGCATTCCAAAGCTCCCATCATTTAATTATTACTTTTAAAAGATGGCAGAACTTCTGCCAGCCAGAATAAGCAGAACTTCATTCAAACGATGTGTCTTGTGAGCGTGGCTGCTGAAAACTAACTGTGGATTGAGAGGAGTAGTGTTCCCTAGATGGTAATTGCAGGACAGAAATTGAGATGCTGATACCTTGAGACCTCGTGGCTAATAACCTTCTGCCTTGTGGTCAGGACCATCATTTGAATGTGTGTTGATGTTGCATATTGGAACAGGGTCATCTGGAACAATGCAAGCAATGTTACCTTTTTGGAAGTTTAAGAGAATCCACCATTTAGAAGTCAATTTTGAAATTGGTTTGTGTTCTGGAACAAGATTAAATCTTTTCCTTTTTTGATTTGACTTGTACCTTGCTTCTTGGTTCCAGTAAGAACATAATAGAAAGTGGTAGCTGTTCCAATTTAAACAAAACTGACCTTCTGTTTCATCTGTCTTTTTCCCGTGCAGTCCATCAGATGACCAGGTGCATAAGTATGGGACTTGTCTTCATTCCTCCACTCTACAACAGTCCATCCATTTTCATTCAAATTGGTAGCTTAACTATTGCCCGTGGAGCAATCTCACTCAGATTAATTTCTCAATTTAATTTGTCCATTTCATAACTCAGTGAAGGGTATGATTTAGAATCATGATCAGTCCAAAAGTGATCTCCATCCATTGCCACGGAAATGCTGAAAACCAATAATTTATACGTGTTCACAATAAAGTGAGTTCAATTAAGAATAATCATGCTCCAGTTCCAGCTTGGCATGCGAGCCACCAAGCCTAGTCACCAGTATGTAATTGAGACGAATTAAAATGTTAAGACACACAGCATCTTGTTCATTGGAGCCCACTGGGTATAAATCTGTTCAAAGGAGTTGTGTTTCAGTACATCTCCCTATTTCTTGGTTCAAGGAATTAGAAGGTGGGGGTGTTGGTCACTTATTCATCAGCTCTGTTGGTTTATTGATGAGCAATTTAGCTTCAGTGCTACTTTCAGAGGCTGGACCATAAACCTGCCCAAAAGCAGTGTGACAATGTGCACAAGCTTGATCTTCAATGCACAAAATGCACCCACTTAACCTATGTGCTCCTGCTATATGTCTGTGTGCTTCATTTAACTATGCAATATTACTCCCAATGTCTGGCTCCCCTTGTGTAGGTACATATGTTTCATCATGTATGTTGAAAAGCAGACAAACAAAATTACTTTTTTCCCCTAAATAAAAGACATCGCTTTTTACTTTAAGCAATAATGAAATGCACTTGATACAGTAACTTGACTTCTAATTGTAAAATTCAGTAGATGGGAACAGTCTTCACAAAGTTTAAAGCTTGTAAATTTCATATACATATATTTTTAAAATAACAATAGGTCAATATTTTATTGTATTGCTCCATTATTGGAGGCTTGCTGTAGTTTAAAATGTTAATTCAAGATTCATTGAACTGGAGAAAAGAGATCCTGGTATTTCAGAGAAACTATCAGGATTTCTCATGACCTGTTTAATTCTCTGTCATTCCATCAGCGGCTTTACTGTACAAAACGCATTGTCAAGAACTGATCTTCAGTGGAAAGAGATTGTTGGCCAAGTTCACATATAGTTCTGACAGTTGAAACTGAAATGGGTGTCGAGCTGACCAACCTGTTAATGAATAAAGGAAACTTTCTCAAAGACTGCAGTTCTCGTGTCTTATCCTATGGATGAGAATTTGAGCTGGAAATGACTTCCAAGAACAAATTTGCACTTTTTATGGATATTTTATAAAAACAAGATGAATGTTGAACATGTAGCAAAATTATGAAAAAATGATGCTTGCTTCATTAATTTTACTATGCTCAATAAAGTTGAGCCTAATGCATGCCAAATTGCCAGGAATAGTTTGAACATTTCACGTTTTAAAAAAAATGAATGTGTTTTTTGTGTGGAGGGATATAGTGCTGTACAGAAATGAATTGTATGAAATAAATAATTGAACCATTTGGGTATTTGATGTATTTTTGTTGCAAGTTTTTGTTTTAACAGGTTATGAAGAAGGTGAAGTGGGTAAGAATTAATGGCTATACAGCAAATGTAAACATCTGTAGGCAAAAAGTAACCACCAGTCTGTGACATTCTGCACAGTGACCACTAGGAGGCTGTTATGGTTTAGCTTATTATTGTCCTGTGTATGGAGATACAGTAAAAAGCTTGCAACCCATTCAAATCGTACTCTATATAACAGCACACTCTTACACAAGTAAGAGTGTACTGATTGTGAGCAGATCATCTTCTGGAACAGTGCACCGAGTAGCCATGTTCCGACAATAGGTGCAGGAGTAGGCCATTCGGCCCTTCGAGCCAGCACCGCCATTCAATGTGATCATGGTTGATCATCCCCAATCAGTACCCCGTTCCTGCCTTCACCCCATATCCCCTGACTCCGCTATCTTTAAGAGCCCTATCTAGCTCTCTCTTGAAAGTATCCAGAGAACCTGCCTCCACCGCCCTCTGAGGCAGAGAATTCCACAGACTCACAACTCTCTGTGTGAAAAAGTGTTTCCTCATCTCCGTTCTAAATGGCTTGCCCCTTATACTTAAACTGTGGCCCCTGGCTCTGGACTCCCCCAACATCGGAAACATGATTCCTGCCTCTAGCGTGTCCAAACCCTTATAACTTGAAATAATCTTATATGTTTCAATAAGATTCCCTCTCATCCTTCTAAACTCCAAAGTATACAAGCCTAACTGCTCCATTCTCTCAGCATATGACATAAGTTCATTAGTGACAGGAACAGAAAAAGGCCATTCGGCTCATCAAGTCTACTCCACCATTCAACCATGGCTGATCTATCTTTCCCTCTTAACCCCAGTTCAGTAGTCTGCTATGAGTGGGGAAGAAGTTGTTCTTGAATCTGTTAGTGCATGTTTTCAAGCTTTTGTAACCTCTGCCCAATGGGAGAGGGGAGTAGAGGGAATGACAGGGGTGTAAATGGTCCTTGATTAAGTTGGTTTATTTTATGAGGCAGCATGAACTATAGATGGAGTCGATGAGGGAAAGGCTGGCTTGTGTGATGGATTGGGCTGTGTGATAGACTGGGTTAATGGAGCATAAGGGTACCCGAGACCCTGGCTGGTGAAGGTGGGTAACTTCCCTCTAACTCTGCAGACTCGAGGGTTTAGAGGTAGAAATGACATTAGTTTTTAGCTTTCATTTTAGAGATACAGCGTGGAAACAGGCCTTTCAGCTTACCAAATCCACGCTGTCCAATGATCATCCGTCCACCAATTCTATCCTACACCCTAGGGACAATTTATAGAAGCCAATTAACCTACAAACCTGCACATTTATGGAATGTGAATAGAAACCGGAGCACCCGGAGAAAACCCACACGGGTCACAGAGAGAACATACAAACTCCGTACAACCAGCATCTGTAGCCGGGATCGAAACCGGATCTCTGGGTCTGTAAGCCAGCGGCTCTACCTCTGTGCCACCCTGACTGTTCTGTTTAATTCTAGTGTGAGTGTTTTGGAAGGAAGTTGACTTTGCAAACACTATTGCACAAAGATAAAATGAAAAGCTTGAGAAGACTCCAAGCCTTGTGGTGTAATGTAGTGCATTATTAATGAATCCAGCACGAGGGCAACGCAAGAAAAGCATTTGAAGTTGGGTCTCGTCCCAAAACATCGCCTATCCATTCCATTCCCAGATGCTGCTAGACCTGCTGAATTCCTACATCAATTTATGCTTTGAAGAAACAAAGGGCAGTAACTTTAAACAATTATTTTTTTGAAAATGTGCAAAGCATTCCTGGGGATGCATTGGGGAAAAATAACAGTAAAGCACAATTTTCAAATGCAATTGCTCTGAAGTAGAGTATAAAAGTTCTTATCCTCCCCCTTACAAATAAGTAGGCAACGGTTGTTGCTTCAGAGATGGTCACATGAGCTTGCTATCCACATTCTATAATATATCCATGCCAGATTTACTGCCACAGTAATGACCCTGTAATGTGATTAAATGTCACACAGAATCCATCGGTTTGCCAGTGTTTGAGCAATTGAAAGAAATATTAAAGATAAGTGCTTGCTGCACATCTCATTTTGAGACTGGAATGTACAAAATTAAATTAGGGTTGCTTGTGGCGAATAGTTTTGACTGATGGACTCCATGATGTGTAACACAGCATCTCACAAAGACTAGAAACAAGCGAATGCAGATACTGGTTTCCAAAAAAAGACACAAAGTGCTTTTGTAGCTCAGCGGGTCAGGCAGCATCACTGGAGAACATGGGTAGGTGATGTTTTGGGTCAGGACCCCAGTCTGAAGTAGGTTCCCAACCCGAAACATCACCTATCCATGTTTTCCAGTGATGCTTTGTGTCTTATCTCAGAAAGACTGTACAAAGTTAGTGCTGAAATGCTTGGTTTGTGTCTTTCAGCTACTCCCATGGTAAACGTAATGGAAAATGGTGCTGCTGTTGCTTCTAGCTGTCCTAAAAACATATGTGAAGCTACCCTCGAGGGCCTGATTTACCAGCTTCACATATGTTCTTGAAACAGCCAGACTATTGTAGTCATTTTCTTTTCTTCTCAGACGTGGGGAACAAAACGTTTTGCAGAAAGAAAGAGGCAAATTGGTCCACTGGTCTTGTGCTGATTATTTAGGCAGCACAGTGTTTAGTTTAATGATACAGCACAAAACAGACGCTTTGGCTCACCGAGTCCATGCCGATCAGCGATCCTCCCACACTATTACTATCCTATACACAAGGGACAATTTACAATTATACCAAGCCGATTAACCTATAAACCTGTACAACTTTGCAGTAGGGGAGGAAACTGGAGATCCCGGAGAAAACCCACACAGGTCACGGGGAGAACGTCCAAACTTTGTACAGACAAGCACCCAGAGTCAGGAACGAACCCAGGTCTCTGGCACTGTAATCAGGGCCGGCCTTAGGAGGTGCGGGGCCCAATTGGGAATTGTTTTCCGTTGAAATATTTAAAATAATTATAAATGAGTCGCGTGTCGTGAGTAACATGACAATTTGGGGGAGAGTTCTTTTCACAGCGTGTGGGGAGTCTGGCCAGGGGTAAAGTTACGGGGAGGGAATGAGCGTTGATAAGGAGGGGGTCGGGTTCATGCCAGTAACACTCACTCACTGCTGCGGGCGCCACCGCATTGTGGCCGCTTCCCATCAGCTGCTAGCAATGAGGGGTAGACTTGGCTATACCTCAGTACAGCAACATCGCTCTTGATGGTGCTGTACTGAGGGATAACGAAGTCCATCCTTCTTGGCTAACAACCTAACCTTCAGCCTCCAAGATGCAGGTACATTTTCCAGCAATGTTACAACATTTTGAAATTTAAAAAATCAAGTCTGCAATGTTATCTAACTCTGAAATTGAAGATAGACAAAAGCTGGAGTAGCTCAGCAGGGCAGGCAGCGCAGCGACTCTGGAGAGAAGACCTCTCTTCGGACTGAACTGAACTCTCGTCGGTGAGAGTACTTGTGATTGTCTGAAGAAGGGTCTCGACCAGAAAAACGCAACCCTCTCCCCAGTGCCCCTGCCCGTCCCGCTGAGCCACCACAGACAGGGAGTTGAAGGTAAACATGGGGGGTCCACCTTCAACTTCAGAGCCAAACAAAAAATACAGAACGCTGGAGAAACTCAGCGGGCAAGGCAGCACCTGCGGAGGGAACATATCACTTATCAGGAGCCGCCACGGGCCAAGACTCTCTTCCCCCCCCCAACAGAAAGGAACCGCAGATGCAGCCACCACCGCAAAACGTCGAAGAAAGAACTGTAGATGCTGGAAAATCGAAGGTAGACAAAAATGCTGGAGAAACTCAGCGGGTGTAAGGCAGCATCTATGGAGCGAAGGAAATAGCCGGGTCTGAAGAAGGGTTTCGACCCGAAATGTTGCATATTTCCTTCACTACATAGATGCTGCCTCGCCCGCTAAGTTTCTCCAGCATTTTTGTCTACCGCAAAACGTCAATGATTCCGGGAATGCCGAGAGAGCAAGAGAGAGAGGTGGGGAACGGGAGAGAGAGATAGAGCGCACGGGAGAGATAGAGGGAGGGAGAGAGTGAAAAACAGAGACACAACGTGGGTCTGTAGGTAAATTGAACGATTAACCTGCTGCAGACCAAGAGGAAGTGCTCACTCATGATCAAAGATCTTATAGCGGAGCTATAAGATCTTTGCTCATGATGATGAGTTTTAAGAAATTCAATGTGTCATTAATGCATCAATCTACGTTCCTCAGTAAAATGTAATTATGTTTTGAAGAAGGGTTAAAGACGCCGCGTGAATTGTATTCAAAGGAACGCAGCGTCATTAATACTTCTTCTAAAACACAATTACACATTTACTGAGAAGTGTGGATCCATGCATTGATGACGCATTGGATAACGACTTGTTAACACAAGTAACAAAATCCGTATGGCAAATGTATTATTTTCATCTTTATTTAACAAAGCGAACTTGTATTTCCATATGAAATACGGAAAATTGACGCGGAGCCCCCCTTGGACACGGGGCCCAATTTGGAAAAATCTGTCCAATCGGCCTAGGGCCGGCCCTGACTCTAATGCAGCAATTCTACTGCAGCGCATCTGTGCTGCTACGGTGGTGGAGCAGGCAGAGCTACTGCTGCCAAGCTCCAGTGATCTGTGTTCAATCCTGACCTCAGGTGCTGTCTGTATGGAGTTAGTGTCTCTTTTCCCCCATGACTGCCCCCTGGCTTCCTAGGTGCTCCACCTGCCTCCCACATTCAAAAAAGCTCATCAGCGCCTCTCGGATTGTCAAGGAGGACTCTCTCTAACTTCTACAGGTGCACAGTCGAGAGCATGCTGACCAGTTGCATCGTGGCTTGGTTCGGCAATTTGAGCGCCCTGGAGAGGAAAAGACTACAAAAAGTAGTAAACACTGCCCAGTCCATCATCGGCTCTGACCTTCCTTCCATCGAGGGGATTTATCGCAGTTGCTGCCTCAAAAAGGCTGGCAGTATCATCAAAGACCCACACCATCCTGGCCACACACTCATCTCCCTGCTACCTTCAGGTAGAAGGTACAGGAGCCTGAAGACTGCAACAACCAGGTTCAGGAATAGCTACTTCCCCTCAGCCATCAGGCTATTAAACCTGGCTTGGACAAAACTCTGATTATTAATAACCACTTTTTGTTATTTGCTCTTTACCAGTTTATTTATTCATGTGTGTATATATTTATATCATGGTATATGGACACATTTATCTGTTTTGTAGTAAATGCCTACTATTTTTTTTTCTGTGTTCTTAAGCAAAGCAAGAATTTCATTGTCCTATACAGGGACACATGACAATAAACTCACTTGAACTTGAACATCCCAAGGACATGCAGGTCAGTAGGTTAATTGACCACTGTAACATGACCCTAGTTAAGTAGGTAAGTGGGGTAGAGTTTAGGGAAGTGGATGGGTAAGAAGGGAGAATAAAAATTAGATTAAACTAGGATTAGTATAAATGGATGGTCAGGGTCAATTTGGTTGCCTGTTTCTATGCTGAATTGCTATAATTCTTTGCATAATTAATTCCCTTTTCCCTGTGTTTTCCTCATTTTCGTGCACAATTTTCCTTTTCAACTATATATCCAAATTTGATTTAAATTATTGAACAATTATTCTACAATGACATTGACCAGGTTCTGTAAGGCAGCAACTCTACCACAGTGCCATTTTGCCCTTTCACAGAGTGGTTTGTGGAGAGAGAAACCGAGTTAACATTTCAGTACGTTGTCTCTTCAGGGCAAACCCTGCTCTGATGCAAAGCACTGAGAAAAGATAATTGACTGCAACCATTAACATTGTTTCCCTCTCAACAGATGTTGCCCAACCTGCTGAATATTTCCTGCACTGTAATTAAAAAGACATTACTCTCATTTAATGTCAGTCTGTTGAAAGAGAGGAACACCGCTTTTAGGTCTGGCGATAGGGCTTTATACAGCACGGCCCGAGCTAACCTGAAGAGAGGCATCAGAGAGGCCAAATCAAACTACAGGAGGAAGATAGAGGACCACCTGGACAGTAATAACAGCAGGCAGGTGTGGCAGGGGATCCAGTATCTCACCAACTATAAGACCAACCTTGGAGCTGTTGAAGGTGACGCCTCGCTGGCAGAGGAGCTGAACCACTTCTTTGCTCGCTTTGAAGTGGAGCCACCCGAGACAGCCACATCACAGCACATGGTCCACAGCAGCCTAACCCTCAAGATAGAGGAGCATGAGGTGAGGCGCACGCTGCGGGCCATCAATCCAAGGAAGGCTACTGGACCTGACGGCGTCTCTGGACGCGTGTTGAAGGACTGCGCAGACCAGCTGGCTGGAGTCTGTACGAGGATTTTTAACCAGTCTCTGGCCCAGTCCACTGTTCCACCCTGTCTGAAGTCCTCCACCATAGTCCCTTTGCCCAAAAAAAACAACATCTCCAGCCTCAACGACTACCGGCCAGTCGCACTCACACCAGTGGTGATGAAGTGTTTTGAAAAACTGGTCCGGGGTCATATCACATCACTCCTGCCCCGAAGCTTTGACCCCCACCAGTTTGCGTACAGAGCAAATAGATCTACAGAGGACGCTGTAGCCACAGCTCTCCATGCTGCACTGTCTCACCTGGAGCAGCGGGGGAGCTACGTGCGGATGCTCTTTGTGGACTACACCTCTGCTTTTAATACTATCCTTCCCCACAAACTGGTGGACAAACTGGGGGACTTGGGACTTCCACACTCCACCTGCACGTGGATAAATAGCTTCCTGTCGGGTCGCAGCCAGAGAGTCAGAGTGGGCCATCATACATCCACGGCCCTCAGCCTCAGTACCGGCTCTCCACAGGGCTGCGTACTGAGCCCCCTGCTCTACACCATCTACACACATGACTGCACCCCCGCCCACCACAGCAACACCATTGTCAAATTTGCGAATTACACTACGGTGGTGGGACTCATCTCCAGGGGGGACGAGTACGCCTACCGGGATGAGGTGGAGCAGCTGACAGTGTGGTGTGAAGAAAATAACCTGCTCCTCAACACCTTAAAGACAAAGGAATTAATAATAGACTTCAGGAAGAACAAAACGGACATGGTACCATTGATTATCAGAGGGGACTGTGTGGAGAGGGTGGCGGATTTCCGCTTCCTGGGAATCCATATTGAGGAGGACCTGACGTGGAGTGTGAACACCACTGTGCTGCTGAAAAAGGTCCAGCAGAGACTGCACTTCCTGAGGGTGCTCAGGAAGAATAACATCACTCAGAGACTGCTGCTGACTTTTATCGGTGCTCCATTGAGAGCATACTAACATACTGTATATGCGGGTGGTACACCAGCTGCACAGCGGCTCAGAGCAAAGCGCTCCAGAGGGCCATTGACAACGCCCAGAGGATTGTCGGCTGCCCTCTCCTTACCTTGGAGGACTTACACAGTTCCCGCTGCACCAAAAAATCCCAGAGTATCATAAAGGACATTTCCCACCCCGGAGACTCCCTGCTTGAACTGTTGCCGTCAGGCAGACGGTACAGATCTACAAGGACAAGGACGAACAGACTAAAAAACAGTTTTTACCCCACTGCTATAAAAGCACTAAATGTAGCTGCCAAGGAACGCAGGGGCGAGACATACTAAGGGACTGTGGTACACTGTGGAATTGGCAGAAGGATGGAGGGTTGGGTGTTTATGCGTGATATTTTCGTGATATTTATTTTAGTTGTTTATCTTTTAATATTTTACGTTGTATGTATCGTTAGCTTTTAGAAATGTTTGAATGGTGCACTGACTGGCTGACATTTTTTAATTTCGTTGTACATGGTTCATGTTACAATGACAATAAAGAAACTATTCTATTCTATTCTATTCTTTCCAACAGCTATTTCAATTTGAACAGAAACCTTAAATGCCTCCAGAAGTCTTTTTGTCATAGCATTGGAGAGGAAAATGTAATGGAAAATTCAGAAAACGATACTGTTTCTGACCTATCTTCCATGCCATTGCCTGTTGCCATTGAGCGCATCTTCAGATAGAATCTGTAACAGCCCATACAATAAGTGGATTGCTTTGAGGCCAGTTAAGCCACTCAAGGTGAAGACATATAGCCTGGTTTTCTCCCCTAAATGCCATTTATGAAAGTCCATCTATCACAATTCAATCCAGTAGTTTTATGGATGCCAGTGTTGCTGCTGGCTTTTATTTTGCCTTTATTATTTAAGTAACTTTTTGGATTTGAATTAACACCTCAGGGTTATTCATTTGAGTCTCTGTGTGACTAGTCCAGTGATATCACCGTAGTACTATGCTTGCACTAGTCTGGAGCAGCAGTAGGAGAGGAAGATTTACTATTGCCTGTCAATTGGGCAATATTTTCTGGTCATTAAACGGTCTCCACCAACTTCAATAGCTTCATTCTTAAAGATGCTCAGAGTTTGGATTTGTATTCTGTTCCGCTAGTGGGTTAGGATAAAGAAATTCTTCCAGCTCATTTTACCCAGCCACAATAACAATATTGTTACATTTCTCCCAACATAACTAAGTCTCTCTTGAATGGACTGTGTTTAAGCTCTCGTTAATCCATTTTTTTATAAAATCCTACACTATTGCATGTGCGGGGAAGAAAAGTCAGATGATGAGGGTTTGACGGCACAGGGCCGGTACTCGCTGAAGTTTCGAAGATTGAGGGAGGACCTCATTGAAACGTACCAAATAGTGAAAGGCTTGGATAGTGTGGATGTGGAGAGGATGTTTCCACTAGTGGGAGAGTCTAGGGCGAGAGTCTACGACTAGAGGTCAAAGCCTCAGAATTAAAGGACATTCCTTTGGGAAGGAGGTGAGGAGGGTGGTGAATCTGGAATTCTTTGCCACAGAAGGTTGTTTCGGCCAAGTCAATGGATATTTTTAAGGCAAAGATAGATTCTTGATTGGTACGGGTGTCCGGGGTTATGGGGAGAAGGCAGGAGAATGGGATTAGGAAGGAGAGATAGATCAGCCATGACTGAATGGCGGAGTAGACTTGACGGGCTGAATGGCCTAATTCTGTTCCTATCACATGATCTTATGAATCTGTGCTCATGACAGCAATTCACTTCCAAACTATTTGGGATTTATTTTCTCCATCTTAGGTGGCTTTTAACATTGGATAAGAAAAAGACAGTCAGGCCGTCAAGTCTCATCCATTATTCAATCAGATCATGGTTGATCCACATGTCAATTCTATTTAAGCTATCTATTGATTTTAAAGAGATTTGGCATGGCACTGAATGCTCTGACAAATTTCTACCGATGCACTTGTTGCATCATTGCGTATCAGGCCCTGTTTGGGCCATGCCCTTTTCTCACTACCATTATTGGATGGAAGGTACATAAGCCTGAGGCCCCACACCAGGTTCTGGAAAAGCTACATTCCTACCACCATCAGAATCTTGAACTAACCTGCACAACCCTAATCCTACCTTGACAACAGAACACTATGGGCCACCACTTGCACTATCATGGTATTGTTTCTGATTTGTATTATTCTATTAATGTCTTGCAGTCTTTTACGTGTCCTATAGAATTTGTATGTAATTTATGTATGATTTGTGTCTGGGTTTGTGCCTGTGAAGCTGGTGCAACATTTTAATTGTACCAGCACCCCACCCTACTTTGGCAAATTACAACTTGGATGGGTTGGGTTGACTTGACAACATAAATATTTCAGTTGTAACTTTGATTTTTTTTTTTCTTGAATGGTCCCACTTATGAAACATTTGGACAGGCACATGGATGTGATAGGTTTAGAGTGAGATGGGCCAAATGCAGGCTGGTGGAACTAGTATAGATGGGACATTGTGGTTAGCATAGGCAAGTTGGGCTGAAGATCCTGTTTCCATGCTGTATGACACGCCAGCCCTTGTTCTGTAATTCCCCCGTGAGACTCAATCATTTCTCTGGTCCTTATGTATCAAATAATTTCACAATTTGGACATGCTTACTAAATCATGTTTCAATCTCCTAAACTCCAGGAACACAGCTGTCTTCCAAGTTTCATCTTTAAAGTCCTAGATTTATTCTGGTGAATCATTGCACACCAGTCTGTAGCGAGGTGTTTCCGACTGAATACATTTCTAGACATGATGAGGCCTCAGTACAGCTGAAGACATGTTTCTTTGCATTTGCCTGGAGGTGAGTCACTGGCCCTGATCTCGTGACTTTCCAGGTGTTAATGGCATTATGAATACACCGATCAAAGGCTATTCACCCATTTTTATGCATTTCGTTGTCTCTGTACTGTACACTGACAATGACAATTAAAATTGAATCTGAATCTGAATCTGAATTTATCATTGATCACTGGATTTAATTTGGTCAGATGGGAAGACTAATTAACCAGCTAATCAATCACAGGATACAAAATGGATACAGTTCCTTGAATGTGGCCATTTTGAGATGTCCCAATGGCTGGATAAATGTCCCCTTTTGTAACCATAGTTGTTTTTTTTAACATCAACATTGCTGTTATTAATAAAATGCTCAATTGATGGTGGTATCAGTGCTAAACCATTCCATAGTGCAAGCTTAATGTATAGACTCAAGTGCTTACTTCAGGTTGAAATGCTGAATTACTCCACCATTGGAGGGGAGGGGGGGGGGGGGAGGGGAGAAGAAAAGCCCTTAATGCTCCATCAAAGTGCAATGTTGTGGTCAATATTTATCATTCATTTGATATTGCTAAAAGAGATTTTGGTTCTTATCATTGCAAGGGAACATGATGTACAGTTTAACAGCTTGGCAACATTACAACAGTGAATACTGTTTTTATGTATTCAATCAATAAGATGTGGAGATATGGTTGTGTGTTCTTTATTACTGTACCGCTACTGGCAACCCAAATTCCACCGACCTTGGTTGTGTGGCAATTAAATTATACCAATTATTAATATGATAACTATCATTAATTGACTTTGAAGTGACCGAATTGTAAGGGCATTACAGAGAGGCAATTGAAAATCAACAGCACAGTTATTGGTCTGTATCCGCATATAAGACCAGACTGGTAAATATGGCAAATTATCTCATTTAGCCCATTACAGTTATAGGAGCAGAATTGGGCCATTCAGCCCATCATGTCTACTTTTCCATTCTATCAGGGCTGATAACCCTCCTAACCCCATTCTTCTGCCTTTTCCCCATAACCGCTGACACCCAAACTAGGAACAGGAGACGTTATAACAGGGAACAAAGAAACAGCAGAAAAGTTAAAAGAAAGTTGAGATAAAGTATTTTGGTTCTATCTTCAAGTAAGAGAATACAAAATGACTTCACCATAATGCTAGGGATCTGGGTGAATAATGGAAAGGATGAATTGGAAGAAATTACTACTGGTGTAGATTTAAAAAATGAAGTGCTAGAGAAATCAATGGAACTGAAAGCAAATAAATCCCCATGCTTGATAATCTGCATGTCTAAGTACTAAGAGAGTCTGAAGAAGGGCCTGACATGAAACTTTGCCTGTCCAATCCTTCCACAGATGCTGCCTGACTCATCAAGCTCCTCTAGCACTTTATTTTTTCACCAAAAGAGGTAACCATGGAAACAGTGGAGACATTAGTCACTATTCTCCAAATTTAATAGGTTATGGAATAGCTCCTGCAGATTGAGGAGTGGGAAAAGTAAGGAGGGAGAGAGAGAATAGTGAAATATTTACCTTTTGGCCTAACTTCAGAGATGGATAAAAATAATGGATTTAATTTTAAAGGATGTGATAATGGGCCACTTGGAAAATACCTACACGATTAGGCAAAGTTTATATGGAGTTAAGAAAGGGAAAACCAACATAATGAACACATTATGAGTCTGAAGAAGGGTTTCGGCCCGAAACGTCGCCTATATCCTTCGCTCCATAGATGCTGCTGCACCCGCTGAGTTTCTCCAGCAATTTTGTGTACCTTCGATCTTCCAGCATCTGCAGTTCCTTCTTGAACATAATGAACACATTGAAGGTTTTGAGGTTATAACTGGTCAAATAGCTAAGGAAGACCTTTGATGAAGTACAACATAGGAGGTAAGTGCAGAATCATTGTGTGCAGCTTTCAGAGTAATAAACTCACATACATCTAAATTAGTTGATAGACAGGAATCAGTAGGAATAACCAGGTCTTCAAGGTAGTATGTAGAATAAGAGGCCAGCTACTCACAATAATAAGCCAATGTTTAATTATGGCATGTCAGCATATACTACTATTAGAGGAGGTGCATGAGACAGCATGCACCTCCTCTAACCTCATGTACTGTATTCGATGCTCCTGATGTGGTCTCCTTTACATCGGCGAGACCAAGCGTGGACTCAGTGTCTGTTCCATCAAACACTTTCGCAAGGCTTGCTGGATCTCCTAGTTGATAACTCTCCTTCTCATACATTCCTTTACCGATCTTTCTGTCCAAGGTCTCCACTGTCAAAGCGAGGCCCCATTCTTTCCCGATACTGAAGAAGCGTTCCAACCTGAAACGTCACCTATTCCTTTTCTCCAGAGATGCTGCCTGACCCACTGAGCTACTCCAGCATTTAGTGTCTATTTTCGATATAACAACAGCATCTGCAGTTCCTTCTTACACATGCACAAACATACCTCAGTAACAGAACTCTGTGGACCACCTCCTGCACTACCGTAGACTTGTTTTCTGTTTGTGTATCATTACGTGAATGTCTATATTTTGCATGTTTTACTTTTCACTGTTCTACAGAATTTATATTTTTGTGTGTTGTCGGAGTTTGTGCGCCTGTTATGCCACTGCAAGCAGGTGTTATGTTGTATCTTCACCGCACCGTACTTGTGCACCTGACACTGACACTGACATTTCACTGCACATCTCGTATGTGTATGTGACAAATAAACTTGACTTGACTTGACTAAACTCGACTTGACTTGGTTTGGTTGACTTAATCAAATTAAAATATTTCTAACAAGGCACAAGAATTTGCAGATTCCGCAACCTGGAACATAAGAGGGAGAGCTGCTGAAGGACCTCAACGTGTCAAGCAGGACCTGTGGAAGAAAAGGCACAGCTGAAGTGTGAGCAGAGATTGGGTCCTATTGAGCTGCGATTACTAGAGCATTTTGGAATGAAAGAGGTGTTCTCAGAAACATGTAAAATTCTGACTGGGTTAGACAGATGATTACAGGGAGAATGTCTACTCTTCCTAGAGGTCTATGAAAGGGGTGGGGGCGGGTGTGACCAATTTAGTTTTAAGGCAGGACTGAGATGAGAAATCTTTTCATGGAATGGGTTGTGAACCTGTGGAATTATTTCCAAGCAATTGAATATATTCAAGCACGTTAGCTGGATTTTGCAATGGAAAAGCCTTGGTGAGGGAAGGGGAGAGGACAGGACCGTGGTATTGGGAGCATGACTGTATTGAATGGTGGAGTAGTCTTCAAGGAACAAATGCCTTTTTTTCCTGTGATTAAAATAAACATTAGTATGATAAACATCTCTTACAATTGTCGGGAAGGCTTAAAGGTCACCAAAATAGATGCTGACTTTTCATTCCAGATTTAATTATTAACTGAATTTATTAAATTTTCCTGTTACCACATTTTTCCCGCTGGCTAAGCAGTTGTGGATTACTCAACTAATGATTTGATCATTATGATAAAGTATTTTATTATTTAATGGTCGGGATTTTCTCAGGTTGTAAAAAGCTCTGTAGAGATGCAGCTCAAAAAGCATCGTTTCAAAAAAAACGAATTTGGTTTATATGATTGCATCAAAGTTGTAAAATGTAGTTAAATTCGTTAGAAAGTCAATAGTCATTAAGCAAAGTGTCTGGGACAATTGGCTGAGGATACATGATGCATATATGTAAGAATTATAAGGCAGTAAGATTTATACGGTTTTATTTTAGCTTGCAATGGTGAATCACTGTGAAGAACGCAGAATGGGTTCACCATTGATGAAGGAATACCTCGCACACAAATACTCTGGGCTCAAGGACCATTGCCTGCGCTTTGAAAGAGAACAGAGTGGCGGTAACATGGAATTACAGGTGCTGCTTTACAAACAAAGACACAAAGTGCTGAAATAACAGTGTCAGGCAGTATCTCCGGAGGGCATGGATAGGCATGGATAGGCAATGGTTTGGGTCGGAACCTTTCTTCAGCAATGATATTTGTTTAGAAGCTGGGGTGGGGACTGATTTGGAAGTATTAGGTTGAGGGTGAGTTTGAGAACCATGTCTATAATAGTGCTGACGGAACCCTCTTAAACCAAAGCCTTTGGATAACTGCAGATCCTGGTTTTGTAAAACAAAACCTTTATTGACAGTCATGTCAACCAATAGGTCAAATGTGATGTATATCTGGGCTCAGACCAAACGGTCAACAGTTTAACCAACAATGCCAGATAATAGATTAAAGCAAGTGCAGGCGCTGGTTTACAAATAAAAGACGCACAGTGCTGAAGTAAATTGAACGTCTGTAAGATTCCACATAACATCTCCCCCTCTGTTCACCAGAAATGCAAGGACTATAGGATAATTTTACACTTCAATTCAGTTTCAACCTGCAGGCTTACTTGACAGTGGAATTCTACCTTGGGATGGAAAGGTCACTTTAGACTAGATAGATGATATCAGAACATATATAAAATATAAAATTAAATAGATTATATCAGAGCATATTGTGTGAAATATAAAACAATAAAATGAAATAGATTATATCTTTGACTCTTTGACTACAATGCATGCAACAAAAAGCTTTTCACTATACCTGGGTGCACTTGTCAATATCTAACTAAACTAATATCAGAGCATATCATATGAAACATATAATTAAATAGACTGATTGGATTGCAAGCAACAAAAAACGACCTTGGTACACATGCCAATAATAAATTGACCAACTAATATCAGAGCATATCATAAAATATAAAAAATATCTAATTAAATGGTTTATATCTTTGACAGGACAGCACACAACAAAAAGCTTTTCACTTTACCTTGGTGCAAGTGGCAATATTAAACTAAACTGATATCAGAGCATATCATATGAAATATAAAAATAGGTTAAAACATAGCAGCTACTTTTCTTCGATCACGTTGGCATTGCCTGAGGACACCTGGCATTGGGTATCGGCTGCAGACTGCCCCGGAGGGAGGAGGTTGGACTGGGTGGCTGGCCTGGTCAACGTCCCATTAACAGAAGATGGACACAAAATGCTGGATAAACAGCGGGTCAGGCAGCATTTCTGTAGAAAAGGAATAGGTGACCTGTTGGGTCTAGACCGTTCTTCAGTCAGTGTCGGGGCAGAAGGAAACTGGAGAAATTTTAATAGGTACAAAGAACAAAAGAGCGAAAGGTATGAAAAGGACAAATCAATGCCAGCAACGTTGATTGTTAGGTGGCACAGTAGCACAGGGTTAGAGTTGCTGCCTTGCAGCCTCAGAGACCCGGGTTTGATCCTGACTGCGTGTACTGTCTGTATGGAGTTTGTACGTTCTCCCCATGACCTGCGTTGGTATTTCCGGGCGCTCCAATTTTCGCCCACATTCCAAAGATGTACAGGTTTCTAGGCTAATTGGCTTTGGTAAAATTGTAAATTGTCCCTAGTGTGGGCAGGATAGTGTCAGTGTGCAGGAATCGTTATTCGGCGCGGACCCGGTGGGTTGAAGTGCCTGTTTCTACGCTGTATCTCTAAACTAAAATAAACTAAACTATTCAAGGAAAGATGGTGTACACAATGGTCCATTGTGGCTGTGGAAGTGATAATGAATGGATACAAACAATGAAACTAGATGATAGTCACAAAATGCTGCAGTAGCGGGTCAGGCAGCATCTCTGGAGACACTCTGTTGAGTTACTCCAGCTTTTTGTGTCTATCTTCGTTTTAAATCAGCATCTGCTGTTCCTTCCCAGAGAGTGAAACTACATGGATGACGAGGGTGGGGGTGGAATGGAGAGAGAGGGTGATCCAAGGGTTACTTGAAATTAGATTGGGTGGTCAAAAAGGCTTATGGCACATTGGCTTTCATCAGTCAGAGCATCGAGTATAGAAGTTGGGAGGTCATGTTGTAGTTATATAAGATGTTGGTGAGGCCGCATTTCGAGTATTGTGTTCAGTTTTGGGCACCATGTTATTGCAAAGATATTGTCACGCTGGATAAGGTGCAGAGAAGATTTATAAGGATGTTGCCAGAACTCGAGGTTAGGTTGAGCAAGGTTGAGCTATTCCTTGGAACGCAGGAGGATGAGGGGTAACCTTACAGAGGTGTATAAAATCATGAGAGGAATAAATCGGGTTGATGCACAGAGCCTCTTGCCCAGAGTAGGGGGAATCGATAACAATAGGATATAGGTTTGTGAGGGAGGGAAAGATATAATAAGAATCTAGGGGGTGTGGCGGCACTGGTGGGAACCCAAGGGCACAACGAACCATCGCCTCTAGAGGGCGGCGCCTTGGTGTGGGAGGCGTTAGTCACGGGGTCGGTACCCGAGTTGGTATTCAAGGCCGGGCAACGCCCATGTCCGGAGAGGAGTAGGGAGCTGTATTGGAGAGAATAAACACATCTAGTGCACACAACTCGTGTCCCACTAGTTTTTGGCTGGACTCCTGCGAGTCCCCGTTACACTGGTGACCCCGATGCCCAGGAGTGTAAATTTCAAAAGTGCATTCTGCCGCTGCCACCGCCGAGACCGGACTCGATGCAGTCTCCCTAAAGCTACCTACATTTTGGACCTTGCAGCCGGGGGTTTGGTTTCGACAGGCCGAATCCCAATTTTACATCCGCGGTGTTACAGCCGATGAGACTCGTTATCATTATGTGGTAAGCTTCCTTGACCAGCAGACGGCCGGACGGGTAATTCCTTACCTGGATAACAGGCTGGTCGTGGGTAAATACACAGGGCTCAGGGAGCTGCTGCTCCGGATCTACGGCCGAGCCAAATGCAGCGCGCCTGTCAGGTCCTTAACATGGACGGGCTCGGCGACCGGATGCCCACGTGAGAGAGTTTTGAAGATCCCAACCAGCTAGCGGCCACGCTGATCAGCTGTGGCTCTCCGATCAGCAGCAGGCGGAATACCTGAAGATCTCCTTGCGCTCCACTGCACCCACTGCACCGGTCAGCAACCCCATTGCGACAGTGGACAATGTCTACGCCCAGGTACTGGCTGAGTTTCTGGACATTGTCACCCCCAATTTTGGCTCAGCCAGCCTGAGGCACGGTGTCATGTACCATGTTCTGATATCGGGTCCATCGCTCCACGCCCGCGCCCGTAGGCTCGCTCCTGACAAGCTCCTCATAGCAAAGGCGGAGTTTCAGAGTATGGAGGCCATGGGCATCGTTCAACACTCCAACAGCCCATGGGCCTCCCCGCTGCACATGCTACCGAAGGTGTCTGGCGGCTGGAGGCCGTGTGGGGACTACCGCTGCCTTAACGAGGCCACGACCGCTGACCGTTACGCTATTCCCTACATACAGGACTTTCAGGACTTCTGGGCAGTGGCTAAGTTCTTCTCCATGATCGACCTAGTCCAGGGATATCACCAGATGCCTGTGCGATCGGAGGATGTCCCCAAGACGGCAATTATCACCCCGTTCGGATTGTTCGAGTTCCTGCGGATGCCCTTCGGTCTTAAGAACGCCACCCAGGCCTTTCAGCACCTGATGGACACAGTGGTGCGCGGGCTTGACTTCCTGTTTGTCTACTTGGACGACATCCTCGTGGCAAGTCACTCGCGTGAGGAACACTGCGCCCACCTGCGTCTACTCTTCCAGCGCCTCAGTGACCATGGCCTCGTAATTAATTCTGGCAAGTGCCAATTTGGCCTTCGGTCCATCAACTTCCTGGGGCATCAGGTGACAGGGCACGGAGCAGCGCTGCCTCTGCTGGACAGGGTTGACGCAATCCGCCAGTTCCTGCGGCCTGCTACGGTACGTGGCCTCAGGGAGTTCGTAGGGATGGTCACATTTTATCACCGGTTCGTTCCGGCGGCTGCCAAACTTTTGCTGCCGCTTTTCCAGTTGCTGATGGGCAAGCAGCGGCAGATACAGTGGGACGCTGTCGCCATGGCGCCGTTTGAAGGGGCGAAGGAGGCCTTAGCTCGGGCAACTATGCTCATGCATCCGTCTGCCGATGCCCCCACAGCCCTTACCGTGGATGCCTCGGACTCTGCCGTCGGCGGCGTTTTGAAACGACTGTTCCAAATGGCCTGACTGTTGGGGACGCAGCTCCACCACGCGACAGCGTACCATCCCCAGTCAAGTGGGTTGGTGGAGCGGTTCCATCGCTGCGTGAAGGCAGCCCTGAAGGCTCATCTCACAGGCCCTGGGTGGATACGATGGGTTGCCATGGGTCCTGTTGGGGATTCGGACAGCCCCCAAGGAGGATCTGTCATTGTCCTCCGTGGAGTTGGTATATGGTGCTCCGCTCACCGTCCCCGGGTTTGTCCCTGCTACTGATGGGTCCCAGGAACCCCCGTCATCGGTGCTGATCCGCTTGCGGGAGAGGGTTGGCGCTCTGTCTCCCATCCCAACATCACGTAATGGAGTGGCCCCTTCCCATGTGCAACTGCCGCTGATGGGCTGCCCATACGTTTTACTTCGCCACGACTCCCACAGGTCACCCTTGTAGCACCCGTATGAAGGTCCATTTCACGTGCTGCAGCACGGGCCCACTACATTTGATTTAGACATGGGAGGCAGGCGTGAAACTGTCTGTGGCTCGTTTGAAACTGGCCCACTTGGACCTGAGCGAGCCAGTCTATTTGGTTCAACCTCACCGTCGCGGGCGTCCGCCGGCCCGGGCTCTCGGAGATTCTTCCGAATCGAGCAAGCACCCGGGGCGCGGGATTGCATCTACGCATTCGGGCCGCATTGTGCAGCGTCCCGTCCGGTTCGGTGCCTCTGGTTCTGGGGGGGCCATGTGGCGGCACCTGGTGGAAGCCCAAGGGTACAACGAACCATCGGCTCTATAGGGCGGCGTCTTGGTGTGGGAGGCGCTAGTCACGAGGTCGATACCTGAGTTGGTATTTAAGGCCGGGCAACGCCCGTGTCCGGAGAGGGGTAAGGAGCGAATAAACACGTCTAGTGCACACAACCCGTGTCTGACTAGCTTTTGGCTGGACTCCTGTGAGCCCCCGCCACAGGGATAACTTTTTCACGCAAAAGGTGGTAGGTGTATGGAATTTGCTGCCAGAGGAAGTAGTTGTGGCAGGTACAAGATGCATTCTGAGCCTCAATTTGGAGCATTTCTGCACCAAATTTATGACCAATATTTCAGAAATTAACAGGAATCTGAGAGGTAGCTTTTTCACACAAAGGGCGCTGGGTGTATGTAACGAGCTGCCAGAGGAGGTAGTTAAAGCTGGGACTATCCTAATGTTTAAAAGACATTTGGACACGTACATGGATAGGACAGATTTAGATGGCTATGGGCCAAACGCATGTGAGTGGGACTAGTTTAGATGGGACATGTCGGTCGGTGTGGGCAAGTTGGGCTGAAGGGCCTGTTTCCGCACTGCATCATTCTATGACTAAAAAGTGAAGAATTAAAATGCATGTAGATAAGTAGAGCAGATTTGAAAGAGGAGTGAAATGTAAAGGTAGAGAGAGGTTTATGGGTGGAAAGGAACATAGGAAAGGAGGGGAGATAGTGGTCTTGGGCAGATGGGTGAAGGGAAAATAGTCACAAAGTGCTGGAGTAACTCAGTGGGTCAGGCAGCATCTGCGGAGAATATGAATAGGTGACGTTTCACAGAGTGCTGGAGTAACTCAGCGAGTCAGGCAGCATCTGTGGAGAACATGGATAGGTGACATGTCACAGAGTGCTGGAGTAACTCAGTGGGTCAGGCAACATCTCTGGAGAAAAGGTATAGATTATATTTCGGGTCAAGACCGTTCTTCAGTAATATTCATGATGTGACATGCATAGACATTCCTGAATGTTACTCAAACCATCGTGAGCTACTTTGTTATGGTGCTTGCCCTCTCCTATAACATCTCTGCTGCCTTGGGTGATGCAGGACAGGACACAAGGCTTTGGGACACGGTGTGAAGCTGTTGCCGTCTGTCCCAGCCTGGTAAAAACCTGGATGGAGTGGATTTGGAGAGAATGTTTCCACTAGTGGGAGAGTTTAGGGCCAGTGGCCATAGCCTCAGAATTAAAAGACATTCCTTTAGGAAGGCGATGAGTAGGAATTTCTTAAGTCAGAGGGTGGTGAACTGTGGAATTCATTGTCACAGACAGCTGTGGAGGCCAAGTCAATGAACATTTTTCAGGAGGAGATTGATAGATTCTTGATTGATATGGGTGTCAGAGGTAATGGGGAGAAGGCAGGAGAATGGGTTTGAGAGAGAAAGATAAAGTCATAGAGTGATACAGTGTGGAAACAGGCCCTTCGGCCCAGCATGTCCCATCTGTACTAGTCCCAGCTGCCCACGTTTGATCCATATCCCTCCAAACCTGTCCGATCCATGTACCTCTGTTTCTTAAATGTTGCGATAGTCCCTGCCTCAACTACCTCCTCTGGCAGCTTCTTATGCAACTGCAACATGACCTCCCAACTTCTATACTCAGCCTGACCCGCTGAGTTACTCCAGCACTCTGTGAAACATCACAGAACAGGGCAAGGTTAGCACGTTTGCTGATGATACAGAAGTGAGTGGTTTTGCAGATAGTGAAGGTGGTTGTGAAAGATTGCAGCAGGATCTGGATCAATTAGCCAGATGGGCAGAGGAATGGTTGCATGGTTCCTTGAAGGTCGTGTCGCTGGTATATCAGGTGGTCAAAAAGTATTTTAGCACTTTGGCCTTCATCAGTCAGAGTATTGAGTATAGAAGTTGGGAGGTCATGTTGCAGTTGCATAAGACGTTGGTGAGACCACATTTAGAATATTGTGTTCAGTTCTGGGCACCATGTTATAGATGTATGTTAGATGAGTTAGATGTGGCCCTTGTGGCTAAAGGGATCAGGGGGTATGGAGAGAAGGCAGGTACGGGATACTGAGTTGGATGATCAGCCATGATCATATTGAATGGCGGTGCAGGCTCGAAGGGCCGAATGACCTACTCCTGCACCTAATTTCTATGTTTCTATAGGAAAGATGTCAAACTGAAAAGAGTACAGAGTACAGATCCATCCTGGATCAGTCCAATCAGGGTTGTGTCATCTGCAAACTTGAGAGGCTTGACAGAGGTGTCTGTGGAGGTGCAGTCATTGGTGTGGCGAGAGTAGAGGAGAGGGGAGAGTACGCATCTTGCGGTGCTCCTATGCTGAGTGTTTGCGGGTCCGAGATGTGCTTTCCCGCCTCACATGCTGCTTCTTGACTGTCAGAAAGCTGGTGATCCACCGACAGTGGGGTTCAGGCACAGTCAACTCAGAAAGTTTGGAGCGTAGGAGCTCTGGCACAAAGGTGTTGAATGCAGAGCTAAAATCAATAATAACAAAATCCTCGCATAGGTCCCCTGGCGGTCTAGGTGCTGGAGGATGAAGTGCAGGCCCAGATTGACTGCGTCATCACAGATCTATTGGCCCAATATGCAAAATGCAGATGGTCCAGCAGAGGGATTGTGATATTTTTCAGCTTGGCCAGCACAAGCCTTTCAACGGTCTTCATGACAATGCGACAAGCCTGTAGTCATTAAGACCAGTAATCCTTATCTTTTTGGTTACAGGGACAATAGTGGAGACTTTGAAGCAGGCAGGGACAGTACATCTTTGCAGGGACTGGTTAAAAATGAGTAATTGGGTGTGAAGTGGTGATTGGAGTGGGGTGGGTGTAGAAGGGCCCAGTCTTTGCAGACTGAGGTCAGGCTGTGAGTGGGTGTGAAGTGTTGGTTGGGGTGGGAAAGGGTCCACTCTTTTCATGCTGGAGTCTTGCCTTAAGTAGGTGAATGGGAAGGAGAGGGTGCAGGGTCCATTCTTTGCAGATTGGGGTCTGGCTGTGTTTGTTGGGGAAGGGGTACCAGGGTTACGTTTCTGATTTTCAAACCTGCAGTAAAACTCATTCAGGTCGTTCGTCTGCTGACGATTGTCCAAAGAGCGCGGGGGGGCTTTCCTCTTATAGCTGGTGATTTCTTGCATGCCCTTCCAAACTGAAGAAGAGTCATTAGCTGAGAACTTGCTCCTCAACTTCTCAGAGTACCTTTCCTTGGCAGCTCCGATTCCTCTTCTCAGCTCTTTATCGATTAGACTATCTTTTAACTCTTTTAATGATTAGGCTATCGGCTTGACGCATATTTGCCCCCAACCCCCCGATCTCGAAATGGAAATGTTACATCTGTATATAATGATCCCATTAAAATGTGTCTTTATGTCACAAACTATGGAATTCATATTTTTCAGTATTGTTATCAAGGAAACGAAAGCAGTTCCAATTGTTTGATATTATCTGAATCTCTCCCTGCACTGGAGACCCGACCTTTTCTCGTCGGGTCTCAGCTGTCGTTGGGGCCGCAACGAGGAGCGGCCTCCAACAGGAAGAAGCCGGGGACTCAGGTGCCGACTCACCTCACCGTCGCGGAGCTGGCCGAGACCGGAGCGGGTGGAGCGGTGGAGGAGTGTTGCCGCTGCCGCTGCTGCTGCTGCTGCTGCTGCTGCCGCCGCTGCTGCTGCTGAGTCGGAGGCTGCTGCTGCGGGTCTGCGGACGGCGGCACCGGGAGCCCGCGGGTCCCTGGAGGGAGACCGCTTTTCGGGGCTCCTGCAACGGCGACTTCTCCCGCCGTTGCAGGAGTTGCGGGGTCGAAGAGCTCCTGGAGCGGGGCCTGACATCACTGCCCCGCGCGGCTTGGAATGCGGGACTTTGCGAGCGCACGCCGGGGGCTCCAACATCAAGACCCGGTGTGCGACCTCGCACCACCCGGCGTGGCTTTAATGGCCGCGGGACAATCGCCATCGCCAGCCGGGGGCTTTGACTTTGACTCTGACATCGGGGGGGAGAGAGTGCAGTGGAGAGATAAGTTTATTTGGCCTTCCATCACAGCTATGTGATGGATGTTTATGTAAAATGTAATTATGTTGTGTCTGGGGTCTATTTGTGTGTAATGTATGGCTGCAGAAACGGCATTTCATTTGGACCTCCAGGGGTCCAAATGACAATTAAATATACTCTTGACTCTCTCTTACTCTTGACTCTCTTATTTAATATTATTCATATGGAGGAGAAAATATAATAGCTCTAAAACTCAGGCAATTGCGGAAATTCAGAGTGTCTCTGAGGATCCTCCAGTGCTTCTACGCAGCAGCGGTGGAAAGCATCTTGTCCGGGAACATTACCATCTGGTTCGGGAATTGCTCTGCCAAGGACAAGAAGGCTCTGCAGAGAGTAGTGCGTTCGGCCGAACGCACTATGGGAACTTCACTCACCCCCCTGCAGGAACTATACAACAAGAGGTGCAACTCCAGAGCAAACAAAATTATGAGAGACCTCTTCCGCCCCTGCAACAGACTGTTCCAGCCGCTACGGTCAGGCAAACGCCTCCGTTGCCATGCAGTGAGAACGGAGAGGCTGAGAAGGAGTTTCTTCCCAGAGGCAATTCGGACTGTAAACGCCTTTCTCACCAGGGACTAACTGTACAGAACGTTTTTCCTTCTATTATTTATTACGTAAAATAATATGTGTGTTATGATTGTGTTTATAATTTGTTTGGTTGTTTTGTTGTTCCGCGAGCATTGCCACTTTCATTTCACTGCACATCTCGTATGTGTATGTGACAAATAAACTTGACTTGACTTGACCTACCTTCATTTTGCAATCTCACTAGAGATAATCCCCCTTTCCCTCTCCCCTCCCCATCTCTCTCCTCCTCCCCCCTTTCTTGCATGAGCCCTGTGGCGTGGGCCCAGCGGGGGGTGGCGTGGGCCCAGCGAGGGTGGCGTGGGCCCAGCGAGGGTCAGCGGGGGGGAAGATGGCTTGGGCCCCGGCGGCGAGGGGAGAGGGCCCCGCCGCAGCGGGGTCTGGTTTTGGGGTTACAGCCGTTGGGTTCAGATTCAGCCACTCCCGCCCAGCGACGGGAGAACAGAGAACTGGCCGTTTCCAAAGTGGAAACGTTGATTTTTTGTTGTTGTTGATTTTTTCTTAGGGGGGGAAAAGGGGGATGCAGTCGCACCCAACGCACATCCCCCTTCGGACGGCCATGAGTGTAGATGGGACCTGTTTAGGAAGGAACTGCAGATGCAGGTTTAAACCGAAGATAGACACAAAACGCTGATAAGACCTGAAACGTCACCTGTTCCTTTTCTCCAGAGATGCTGTCAGACCCGCTGACTTGCTCCAGCATTTTTTTTTGTCGGTCTTCTGCATCTGCAGTTCCTTCGTTCCAACACATCCTGTTTGAACCGCTGAGTTATTCCAGCATTTGATTTTGTGTCCACAGATGGGACATGTTGGCCGAAGGGGGCAAGGGGGCCGAAGGGCCTGTTTCCACGCTGTAAGAGAGAGTTAGAGAAATCAATATTCATACAGAGGATGTGTATGGCACAGGGGGAGGCTCTGGGGCGTTGTGTTTTTAAGAGGGTGGAGTTAACGGCTGGATTTGGGCTCTAGCTCCGCCACACTTTCTGTTTCAGCGTTCGGGCCATGTGGACGCTGCTAGCGAGGAGCCGCGGCTGCTGCTGCTACCGCCGACACCTGCTGCCCGGGACACGGGGCTACGCTCAGCGCCTGCCGGCCATCGGCACCGAGGATGGAGCCGCACAGCTGCCTGCAGCCGCCCGACCGCTCCCGGGCACCGGCGCGATGGGGAGCATCAGGTAACCGGGAAGCCGAGAGCCCCAGAGCCGGGGCTGGGAACCTCAGGGGGTCCATGCTGCTGGAGAGAGAGAGAGAGAGAGAGACACACACACACGCACACACACACACACACACACCCCCACACACACACACACCACACACCCCCCCCCACACACACACACACACACACACACACACACACACACACCCACACACACACACACACACACACACACACACACCCCCACCCACACACACACACACACACACACACACACACCCACACACACACCCCCCACCCCCCCACACACACCCCCCCCCCCCACACACTTGCATTTCTATAGCATCTATCTCGTCCGTCTATCTTCCCTCTACACTCTCGGACCCGACCCGGAACGTGGACCAACACGTTGCCTGACCTACTGTGTCCCTCCAGCGGTTTGTTGATTTAAAGAATTGTACGGGGAGGATTGACATCAGGCTGAAAGGTGGTGAGAGGTGGGGTGAGAGTTGTTGGTGGGGGGAGAGTTGTTGGTGGGGGGTGTTGGGGGGGGAGTTGTTGGTGTGGGGGGGGGGGGTGGTGGTGGGGGGGGGTGGGGTGGTGCGGGAGATGGGGGGGGGGGGGGGGGGTTGGTGAGGATGAGTTGTCTGGGGGAAGGGGGGAGGTGGGCTGGGGGCATCATCGGGGTTGGAGTTGACTGGGTGGGATCTGGCAGGAGTCATGGGGGTGGATTCTTCCACAGATGAGATAGGGGAGGAGTTGGTGTGGAGTTGACTCAAGGGATTGTACCGTACAACATGCATGCAAGTTGTGTTTTAAGACCGACTGAAGAGTGCCTATTGTTTATTTCCCATCACTTTTGCCCTTGTGACGTGGAAATGCTTCCTTGAGGCTCTGGATATCTTGTTGGGTTCTGGTTAGTGGTTTGGTGAGGTGATGGAGGGGCAACTGTTATTGTTTGTGGAGAGACATTGTGCTTATGTGGTAGATGGAGTGCCAGTTTATTGACCCTACATCAGTCTGAAGAAGGGTTTTGGCTTGAAACATTGCATATTTCCTTCGCTCCATAGATGCTGCTACACCCGCTGAGTTTCTCCAGCACTTTTGTCTACCTGCCAGTTTATTCAGTTGTGTTGTTCCAGTTGGTGGTGAATTTCTGGAACGCTGTTGCGACGTTACTCTATCACAAGCAGACTACCCCTCTCTCTCTCTCACCTTACAAATTGTGGAAAGCCTTTATGGATTTGGCAACAAAGTCATTCCCCACAAGATGCTGAAGCTCTGACCTGCCCTTGTAATTATGGTGCCAGTGGCTGATCCAGTTAACATTCCTGGTTGTTGGAATGGTCTGTGTAAAGGAAACTAGACGTTGTCCATAGTCCTTTAACTAGGTCTTTATTTAAACACTAATAACACACGTTCCAGTACTAACCACAACTGGTCTACACACGTACTGGAACCCCAACAGGGAGGGAACATGCAGACACTACAGTTATACTATAGAATGTGGGAGGGACGATATGCTAATGAGGTAGTTACATATATGGTTGCATGCATAACCATCTACATCCCTTCCCGTAAGATAAATAGCAGCAGCAGGCAATTATACAGACCTGCACATAATAACAATAATGGTCAGTGAACATCTCAAACTAAGCATAATCACCATACCGATCAGGAGCCCGCACAACTCTGCCAGAGCGGGTCCGTACACCACCCTCACTCCCCTCTCCCAAAGGCAAAGGCAGCGAAGATCGGGGGGACGGAATAGGCAGTAACGCAGGTCGGGGACTAGAAACCGGCGAGGCAAATTGGATAATGCAATGATAATTGCATAACCATCTACAGTCTGGACAATGGTAACACCAGAGATGGTCAAGGATAGACATGTTAGTGGCAGCCATGCCGTGTGTGTGGCATAAATGTGGGTCATGGTAATGAATGGTCTGGCATTTGGTGTATGCAAGCATGGACCACATTGTTTTATTGAGCAGAGAATGAAATTGGACCAATATTCCCCAATTCTGACCCATGCTAGAAAGGCCATTGATAAAGCAACTCAAGATGTTAGACCTGCACCACTGCTCTTGGGAACAGTTGGAATTATGACTGACAATAGTAAATCTTCCTCTTACACTCTCCAATGATGCCAAGCACTGGAGTGTTTCCCCTCCCCTTTGGCTATATTAAGAACAAGGGGTCCTTGGTGTCACACTCGGTCAAATGCTGCCTTGATGTCAAGAGCAATTACTGTCAGCTCATCCCTACAATGGGGTGGAAGATTGCAACCTTCACGTGGTCCGCCCTGTTTCGACGAATTCAATCAACCCTGCCTGCACAATCAAATAAGATCAAATAGTACAAGTTGGGGCTGTCCCACTGTACGAGATAATTCAAGACATTCTCCCGAATTTCTCCTGATTCGAACTCAGAGAATTATGGTAATAGCCACTCGTCGGTACTCGGGGCTCTCGTGGACATTTTTCAACATGTTGAAAAATCTTCACGAGATTACTGCGTTTCCCGAGTACCTGCCGTTAGCGTTACGAGCCGCTAAGAGACGTCCCGAGCTCCGAAGTACTCGTGACGTACATTCTACGTGCTTACCATGAGTTTCTTTTGTTTTTTTTAAACTCGGGAGAGCTCTTGAATTACCTCGTACAGTGGGACAGGGACTTTAGGCTGTGCACGCCATACGCAAGAAGAGGTTCCCTATAATTCAGCCCTTTGGTACATTATTGAACCTAAGCAGCGGTGACTGGCTCTTGGTGAGACCCAGACTGAGTTGGTGAGCAGTTTATTTGAAAATACCACTTGATAGCGCGACCTACTTGACACCTTTACTCATTTTGATTGATTCATTGGAATGAATTAGTTTAGCTTCTTATGATCAGGACATGCCATGGGCATTTTCCACATTATTGCGTGGATACCAGTGTGGAAGAGTCGTGCTGGAAGCCCTACTCGTGGCGGAGTGCTGATGATCAGGGCTACAGCTAGTGAAAAAGTTACTTTTATAACTACTAAACCAGGTTCGCTTCTTAATAAACAGACACGACACAAACTGTTTGGTAGACCAGTTCAAAACTTTACTTAACATCGGCCGATGGAAGGGAGCGAGAATTCCAGCTAAGTGACCAATGTAGACACTTAACTGTCCTCGGTCCTCTTCTCTGAACAACAGAATTACATTGCCTTAAATAGGGTTTTTTTGTCCCCTTAGCACATTCCACAGACATTAGTCATGTCAGAGGTACAGGAAAAGGTTTCCACAGATTGCATCACATCAAAGGCCTTTTGTTTACATGGTACAAGATATACTAAAAACATTGGCCATTTGCTTTAGGTCATTTTATCTCCACTTCCCTGGTTCTTCTTTGTCACTTGGTCCCTCATAAACATAGGCCATTTGCTTTATTGCCTCTTGCTTCAAAGATGTGACCAACTATGTCTCTCTTCCTCTATCGCCTCCTCCCCCATAAACATTGGTCATTTGGTTTATGGCATCTTACTTTCAAAGATATCTCTCTAGCTCCTTCTCTTTTCCTGTCACTTGGGAGACAATGTTATAGGATTTATTATCTCACACACCGCAACCTAAGGCAAGCCTAATTTGACACTAAATATAAGCTGTAAGCTAGCCCAGAAACCAATTTAATATCTTCTTATATTTTTAACTAAAATTCGGCTTCATCACTAGGATGTTGCTTTTCTCCACATCCTTGTATCCAATACTCTCGGCAGCAACGGGGTTGAGGATGGACGATAAATTGCCCCTGGGGTTAAAGGGTTTAATGCTGGCCCTAGAATGGAAGAAGATAAAGGAATCAATTGATAAGTTAGGGTTGGAGGAATGAGGATGGTTTAAAAGGGTGTTGGGTTATGGGGGAGAAGAGAAAGCTGGCAATCAGGAAATGTGTTGGAAAGGGGGAAACGGTGCATAAGGCCCTAACTTCGGGGGCAGTATGTTCCATTGTTTTTTGTCCCATTGGTCACTGGATGAAGCATTCCTTGGCAATGTGGTTCTATTTGGGCCCGATGCAGGAATGCAAGATCGGTCTCATCTCCTAACTAGTGGCTGCTGTGTAGGAAGACCAGGCAGTGGTGGTGGTGGTGGTGGTGTCATTGGTGTCAGTTTGGTCCTGTCTGGGGAATTCAATTGATTCGGTAACATAAGACAGAGCCTCCCATTTGGATCTTGATTTACTGGTGTCTGGCAGTTTCCCAAGTTTCCCCAGAGCCAGTAATTGCATGATGAGCTTGCTTCCCTTTACACAAAAGCATTTATTTCCCGAGCAATAAACATCAACTGCATTTGCACTGCTCTATTCATGACCTCCGTGCAATCACCCACTTCTGAAGAGTAATGTAGGAAACGTGACCGGCAGTGTGTGTGTGTGCCACAGTTGACATGTGATGGTGGCCAGTGAGTGCTTCACCAGTGGTTGATGGATAAATCACAGCCAGGAAAACTCTCTTCGAAATGCTGTTTCTTGCATTCACTCGAGAAAGCATTTAGGGTGTCCAAACTGTTAATGTTTTGCCGGAGAGATGAGACCTCCCAGGTCGTGTGATGCATCAGTCTGCTGAAGCCTTGTTTAGCTTAGCGATATGGCACGGACACAGGCCATTCGGCCCAACAAGTCCCCGCACATTTACACTATCCTATACACTAGGGACAATTTACAATTATACCAAGCCAATTAGTCCACAAATCTACACGTTTTTGGAATGTGGGAGGAAACTGGAGCATCTGGGAAAAACCTACGTGGTCACGGGGAGAATTTACAAACTGTGTACAGGCAGCGCTCGTAGTCAGGATCGAGCCCAGGTCTCTGGAGCTGTAAGGCAGCAATTCTACCGCTGTGCCACCGTGCCGCACATTGGCTTGTGAAGCTGGCATCTCCGTGACTGATATTTCCGGAATTGTGGAATACAAGGTTGTTGAGGATGGGGGCGGGGTGGAATCAGTCAACAACTTATTAAATGGTGCAGCAGAAAAAAGGAACTGAATGGCCTCATTTTTCTTGCATTATGTTTTCCTTTTGTTCTTCTATTTCCTCTGAAATGTGCTACCACAGGAGTATTTGGTGTCATCTGATTCTTTAATCATGAACGACAAGACTGAACATATCTTTGGCCGCTGTTCAAACGTTTGCCTTAATGTTGAGAAAGAGTTCCCTGGATGAGACTTGAACCTGCTGGCTTCTAACTCTGAGAGGATGGCCATTTTGCGCACCCGCAGGTTGTGAAGCCCACATCATCAAGCTGAGAAGACAAACAAAATCATCTGGTGATTCCGCAATGAATCCTGCCAAATATCGGCCTTAACATTAGGGTTTACTCCAAACATGCTGACTACTGCTGAGGTTGGCTAAACGAAAGCCATAGATTACTCTGTATTATTCTTGGTGCTTCATTGTAGGAAGATAATCGAACACAGAAGTGTTTGAAAATTGGCCAGAATTTCTTTTATACCCAAATGAAAACAGGAACTGGGTACTGATTTTGAATGATCATATTGAATGGCAGTGCTAGCTTGAAAGGTCGAATGGCCTACTCCTTTTTTTTTTAATGTTTCTTTGATTGGAGTTTAAAGATTTTTTTTCCAATGGAATGTGAAAGGTTTGAGGTGTGTTGGCAGTGGCCGCGAGAGGAAATTATGGTGAACGTTTGTGATTAATTTGATTTAAAAGAATATCAGGAACAGTTTCTGCTAAAGAGTTAAATCGGCAGAGGAACAGGAAGGTGGTGCAATGATGTCTGTTACACATTGTAACATTTGCGTGAAGCTTATATTTGGTTGTCACTGACCGTGGTTCTCTCCTGAGAGAGATTTGGCTTTCAAAATGGTGTTAACTCTTCAATGAACCGTATGGCATGAAACAGGCCGAACCATCAAGCTCTCATTTCATTCTCCCTGGATTCCATCGGGTTCTCCCATTTGCTAGGATGCAGCTCACAGTAGCCAATTGAATAACTATGCTGCTCGCCTTTAGAATGTGAGAGGAAACCAAAGCACTAAGAGGAAACCCATGTGGTCATGGGTGGAATCTACAAACTCCGCTCCACACAGAGGTCATAGGTCATAGGTATTGGAGTAGAATTAGGCCGTTCAGCCCATCACATCTACATCATTCAATCATGGCTGATCTATTGCTCCCCCTCCTGACCCCATTCTTCTGCCTTCTCCCCATAACCTCTGACACCTGTACTAATCAAGAATCTATCTATCTCTGCCATAAAAAATATCCACTGACTTGTCCTCTACAGCCTACTGTGGCAAAGAATTCCACAGATTCACCACCCTCTGACTAAAGAAATTACTCCTTATCTCCTTCCTAAAAGAACGTCCTTTAATTCTGAAACTATGACCTCTAGTCCTGGACTCTCCCACTAGTGGAAACATCGTCTCCACATCCACACTCTGCAATGTGGGTGATTATTGCTCTGAGTGTTTTTGGGTCATGGTGATGAATGGTCTTGATATAACCTGAGGTCTTGTGCGTGTCCAACCACATGCAATACACTGGAACAATAAACTCTCTTCCACTCCCTGCCCCCTCTACCATGTGTCTTTAAAACAAGCTTTCGCACAAATGTTGCTGCCGGTACTTCTAGACCCATTTAGACAACACCAAAGAGAATTTTGTTTTTTTCCGTTTATGCAGTTGCTTCTGCACAGTGGTGATGTGGGCTTGAGGTTGTGCCACTTCATGCCAATAAGAACATTTTAAATTTATCCCTCTGCGACACAGATGAATGGGGATGAGTTCTTGCTCGGAGATAAAACAGGGAACAGTATAACGGGAACAGTATAACTTTGTCCCACAACTTTCCTGCTGAACATGTGTTGTTAGTTTGGACTCAAACTGTAGTCGCATAGCACACAGTCATGGTGGAGTGTAGTTTAGTTTAGAGATATAGCATGTAAACAGGCCCACTGAGTCCGCGCCGACCAGCGATCTCATACACTAGCACTGCCCTGCACACTGGGGACAAATTACAATTTTACCAAGCCAATTAACCTACAAAGCTGTATGCTTTTGGAGTCTGGGAGGAAACCGGAGCACCCGGAGAAAACCCACGCAGGTCACGGAGAGAACGTAGAAACTCCGTACAGACCGCACCCGTGGTCAGGATCGAACCCGGGTCCTTGGTGCTGTAAGGCAGCAACTTAACCACTGTACCACCCCAAAGTTGATACATAGACAATTAATTGGATTGAAAGTAAGAGGAATTGCAATAAAAGGCATATTCAGTATATCATTCCCATATTGCTGTGGCGAGATTACAAATGTTGTTGAAATTGACTGATTTTATATTTTATTTTGTCCTTTACTATAGGCGGATAATTCAGAACTGTAAAGCAGAGTTGGTAGCCTTGAAGAAATGTGAACCTGGTTTTCACCCAAGTCTGGCCATTGTACAGGTGGGTTTTAAGTTGCATGAAAGCAGGTGTGACAAAAAAAACAGAGCAAGCTGGATGAACGCTGTGTCAGGCAGCGCCTATGGGGGAAATAGTCAATGTTTCGGGTTGACATCCTTTGTCTGGACTGAAAGAATAGAGGGGAAGTAGGCGGTATAAAAAGGCGGTGGAGGGATGCGGCAACAACAGGCATGAGTTGGGTAGAATCGGGCAAGGAGGGATTGATTTGCAAGAAACAGGCGGGGGGTGTGGGGGGGGGGGGGGGTTAATAGTGTCAGAGGCTGAGAGGTGAGAAGTGGAGAACAAAAGCTACAGATTTTGTAATCCGAATGGAGTCTGTCCGCGTTTTATTATTTTCTGTCTGTGTTTTAATGTAGTTTTTGTTATTTTATGTTGGGGTGTGTGTGTGGGGGGGTGGGGGTGGGGAAAATTTTTAAATCTCTCCCTGCACTGGAGACCCGACCTTTTCTCGTCGGGTTTCCGTTGTCGTTGGGGCCGCAACGAGGAGCGGCCTCCAACAGGAAGAAGCCGGGGACTCTGGTGCTACAACTCACCGTCGCCGTCGCGGGGCTGGCCGAGTCCGGAATGGTTGGAGCGGTGGTGGAGCGCTGCTGCTGCTGCTGCTGCGGCCCGACCGGAGAGTCGGAGGCCCCAACAACAGGTCTGTGGACGGCGGCACCGGGAGCCCGCGGCTCCCTGGGGGGGAGACCGCTTTTCAGGGCTCTCGCAACGGCGACTTCTCCCGCCCGAGTTGCGGGGTCGAAGAGCTCTTGGAGCGGGGCCTAACATCACCGCCCCGCGCGGCTGGAATGGCCGCGGGACTCTGCGAGCGCACGCCGGGGGCTCTAACACCAAGACCCGGTGTGCGACCTCGCACCACCCTGCGTGGTTTTAATGGCCGCGGGACAATCGCCATCGCCAGCCGGGGGTTTTGACTTTGACTCTGACATCTGGGGGGGAGAGTGCAGTGGAGAGATAAGTTTATTTGGCCTTCCATCACAGCTATGTGATGGATGTTTATGTAAATTATGTTGTGTCTTGGGTCTATGTGTTTGTATGTATGGCTGCAGAAATGGCATTTCGTTTGGACCTCAAGGGGTCCAAATGACAATAAATGTATCTTATCTTATCTTATCTGAAGAGTGGACCTGAATGTGGGTTTGGTGGCAGAGGGGAAGAGTAGAGGGAGGGAATCCAGTGGGAGGGGGAGAGAAGCAGGGTGATGGGGACTGTGGGCGAAGGTAGGGAGGAAGATGGTGTGTGAGAGAGGAGCAGGCTAGATGGGAGGAGAGAGAAAGGCGGGCTGTGCAGACTACCTGAAATTAGAGAATTTGGTGTTCATGCCGTTGGGTTGCAGACTGCCCAGCCGGTTTGCGGGATCGCTCCAGTTCATGGAGCACACTGTCATGACGATGAGTCATGATGATGATATTCAAATATCATGACCTTTGTATCAGCTGACGTGGAGGTCAGATCTCATGTGCACTGTGTAAGCCTAGGCAGGAGGCCATAGCTGAGTCGGAGGTCATAAACATGGAGACCAAGGAATGTAACCTCTAAATATTGTGTCAGTATCATTATTATTCCACATCTGAGGCCAGGATGTGACATTGACGACGAGGATATTTTGCATATTTTGGACCCTGGATCCGTGGCTTCGAGCTGGAAAAAGATTTTTTCAAATGGCGGTCGCTGGAGCTGATTTCTTAGCACTTTGCGGAGTTCCACACTTCGATCCGACGGGTGATGTGAGTACCGTCAGCGTGTAGTGGAATGCTTGGTTGGAGGAATTCGAAGCTTATGCCGGCAGCCGAGGGCTCTTTCTTGAGGAGAGTACGCCGGGGCAGAAGGCGCAGCAGAGAGCGTTGCTTCTTTTCACCGCTGGGCCAGCAGTTCGAGAAATGTTTACAACTCGCCCTGATACCGGAATGAAGGAAGACTATAAGAAAGCCGTTGATGCTTTGAACAGTCATTATGTGGTGGTGCCGAACGCTACATTTCAACGCCATTTATTCCGTAAAACATTGCAGGTAGAGGGCAAGACTGTTGCTCGAATTTGTGACGAGACACAGACGGGTGTCTGTAGGATGCAAATTTGTGTAAAACGGGATATTGGATCAGGTAGTTCAGCATTGCAGGTCAGACAAGCTCAGGAGAAGGTTTACTAGAAAAAGGGGGCGAGTTAAACCGTAATGATGCTTTGTCGATTGCAGCGGTACTGGTAGCTGTTGAGGGACAATTTCACAGCATGAAATTGAAAGATTCCAAGACTGGGCAAGTTAACCAGCCGTCCTACGGTAGACCAAGAAGTATGCCTGAAAGTGGAATTGAGTGTTGCAGGTGTGGCAACAAGGGTCACATTGGGAAAGATGCATGTTGTCCAGCAAAAGGTAGAACATGTAGGAAATGTGGAGACAAAGATCATTTTGCAAAGAAATATAAAAGTAAGTCCAGGGACAAGACAAGTGATTAGAACAAGAAAGGGAAGTCCAGTGAAATGAAAGACAGACCTTGGCAGATAAAGAAGGGTCATGTCCATCACGTAGAAGGTGATTTCGAAAGTGATGAAGACAGAGGTGAAGCTGGTGAGCATGCTGTTAAAAGGAATTATCAGTTCGCATTGAATGAGAGCCATCACGAGAAAGTTGCAGTGACCATCGGAGGTGTTACAGTGCCAGTGATTGTAGATTCTGGTAGCGACAGCAACGTAATTGACAGATCACTTTGGGAATGCTTGAAACAGCAGAAAATCAAGTGCATACCAAGGAGGAGTAGTCAGAAGTTATATCTATACACCGCAACTAAACCTTTGCAGACCATTGGATGTTTCACGGCTAAAGTAGAAGTCGGAGATAGAGAAACTGATGCAGAATTCGTGGTGATAGAGGAGAAGGGAGAACCTCTGCTGAGTAGAAACACAGCTCGAGAGCTGGGAGTGCTTCACATCGGAGGGCATGTCAATTCAGTGCAGTCATATGATGACACGAGGTGGGAATTTCATTCAGTATTCCAAGGGATTGGAAAATTGAATGGCCGGCAAGTGAAGTTAGCCATTGATGAAAATGTCAAGCTGATAGCTCAACCGGTGCGGAGAACGCTATTTGGACTTTGTGGAAAAGTAGAAGCTAAAATCAAGGAGTTGATTGATAAGGCCATTATTGAAACAGTTGAACGATCCACACCATGGGTGAGTCCAGTTGTGATAGTGCCGAAACCCAATGATGACATTAGACTGTGTGTTGACATGAGGAGAGCTAATGAGGCAATAATCGGAGAAAGACTATTCCTACGGTTGATGAGGTGCTACAAGAGTTATCAACCAGTAAAGTGTTTTCCAAAATTGATCTCAAGTGGGGATATCATCAGTTGGAATTACATCCAGAATCAAGAGAGGTGACAACTTTCGTCACTCACTGCGGATTGTACCGATACAAAAGACTGATGTTTGGAATCAATGCTGCTCCCGAGAGCTATCAGTACGAAATCCACAGAGTGATTCAAGGTGCATCAGGAGTAGCAAATATATCAGATGAAATCATCGTCCATGCATCAAGTCGCGAAGACCATGACAGGAGGTTGAAGCTAGTGTTGACTAAACTTCAAGAAGCAGGTCTCACTGTGAATGAAGCCAAGTGCAAGTTTGGCGTCTCTGAGATGGATTTCATGGGACACAGACTCACAAGTGAAGGGCTGAACCCAACCAAAGTGAAAGCTGTTGCAGATGCACGTGAACCTCAGAATGCAACCGAGATGAGGAGTTTTCTAGGACTGGTCAATTATTGTGCAAAGTTTATTCCAAATTTTGCTACACTGGCAGATCCACTGAGAAAGTTGACCAGGAAAGATGTACCGTCCCAGTTTGGTAGTGAACAGAGACAGGCGTTCAAATCACTGAAACTGTCTAATGAGTGCAGAAACCGTTGGATATTATGATCTAGCTGCACCAACAAAAGTCATAGCAGATGCTAGTCCGATTGGCTTAAGAGCAGTGTTGGTACAGACACATGCAGATGAACCCAGAATCATAGCATATGCCAGTCGATTGTTAACCAGAGTGGGGAGAAGGTATTCTCAAACAGAGAAAGAAGCACTGGGACTAGAATGGGCCTGTGAAAGGTTCCATGCATACTTGTACGACATTGAATTTGAACTTGTTACAGATCACAAGCTGCTGGAAGTGATCTATTCGACAAGGTCTAGGCCATGTGCCAGAATAGAACGTTGGGTGCTGAAATTCCAACAGTACAAGGACAAAGTAGTCCACATTGCTGGGAAAGCAAACATCGCTGAACCGCTGTCGAGACAGTTGAAGGATGAACAGCCGGGAGCAACATCCACGCTAGAGATGGAAGCGGAGAACTTTGTGCGATTTGTTGCAATTCAGTCAACGCCAGGAGCCGTGACAATGAAGGAAGTTGAAAGGGAATCAGAACATGATCCTGAACTCAAAGAGATCGGAGAGCGTATCTACAGTGGGCAATGGGATCAATGCCTTTACAAAGCATTTGCTCCCATAAAATATGAATTTTGTGTAATTGGTCTGGGTGTGCTGAGAGGTAGCAGATTGGTGATCCCTCAGGCACTACGACCAAGGATCGTCTCATTGGCTCATGACGGACATTTAGGCATCGTCGGTACTAAACAGAATTTGCAGAGAAAAGTGTGGTGGCCAAGTTGTGAGAAAGATGCCGGAAAATTTGTCAAGACATGTCACGGATGCCAAATCACAAGCAGTGTTGGCTGGTGTGGGCAAGTTGGGCTGAAGGGCCTATTTCCACGCTCTATGACGCTATCACACTGCACCAGCATACTTTAATATCTGGGTGGAAACCTGGTAGCAAATGGCAACTACTTAAGTCTCCCTGGGATTATTCCTAAAGAACAATAGAGCCATAGCCTACAGTAAAGTTCTTAAGACTTTTGATTGGTCATAAGGAATAGTAGTAGAATTAGGCCATTCGGCCCATCAAGTCTACTCCGCCATTCAATCGTAGCTGATCTATCTCTCCCTCCTAACCCCCTTCTCCTACCTTATCCCCATAACCTCTGACACCCGTACTAATCAAGAATCGATCTATCTCTGCCTTGATTGATTGGTACTTTATTGTTACATGCACTTGGTACAGTGATATTCTTTGTTCTGCATATTGAACGCAACGAATCGCCTCGTATTGGCCGCTGACAGTTATAAACATATTCAATACACTCGTGATGGTCCCCCATGTTCTCGGTAGCGCCCCACCCCCCCCATGATGGGTCCTTCTTTGTTCTCAACCCGCGGCCTGTCATTGACCGCCGGCGCCCGCACCAGCTGCACGTCAGGAGTTTACTGCACTCTTTTGTTTGTGTACTGTTTTGCAAAATGACTAGAGGCAATTCAGTGTTCAATCGAACATAAATTGGCACTGAACCACGAGGGAGTGACAAAATGCTTGAGGTGTTGTGTGCCTGGTGAGTGAAAAGTCAGGGGTTCATTAAGTAATTCCAGACTTGGAGCCTTTGTAGTTGAAGGCATCATTTGTTGATGGTGTGATTTAACATTTAAGGCACAGCAAGGGATCAGAGTTGAAGGGATTTTTGGGTCCCCGAGGGTGTAGGTCTGGAATAGTTGACGGATCGCTCACTACGGTCGGGGGGTGGGTATGTTGGTGCCACATGATGGGGGAGGGGGGGGGAGGTGGGAGGGGGGAGGGGGGGGGGGGGGGGGAGAATCAGCAAAATTGAAATCCAGGGGGTAGAGTGGACAATGGCAGAATGGGTGCAGAATTGGATTGAGATGCAAGAGATGATATTAGTAAATGGCACTGAGGCGACCGATTTATGAAATGACTGGGGGTGCACTCTGCAGGTAGGAAACTGGTGGTGAAATGGCACTTGGGGTGAACACTGGTAAAATGAGTGAAGAGGCTGCATTTCAAGAGGTGGTGAAAATGCAAGTGAAATTAAGAGCAGGTGTAAGAGGGAGGGAATGACATTTAAAAGATTGAAAATAAACATTTATCTTGTACTGTTTTATGAATGTTCATTCCCTCTGAAGTCAGGAGAGTAGTTGTGCAGTCTCGTTGGTCTATCCTATTGACCAGGCAGTCAAATGTGCAGGCTCCCACCAACAGCAGTGTAATGATGACTGACCCGTGTCTGAGTGGTAACAACCTTGCTTTTGCAACATTAGTAAAAATCTAATTGCTTTTCTCCAAATCTAATTGATCTCCTTCCCATTGCCCCACTGTCTTGTTCTGTAATCTTCAAGTAAAATTATTTCTGGTTTGCCATACATGTTCTCTGAAAGCTGATTCATAATTAAGAATGTGTTGGAAGGAACTCCAGATGCTGGTTAACACGGAAGATAGGCACAAAATGCTGGAGTAACTCGGCGGGACAGGCAGCGTCTCTGGAGGGAAGGAATGGGTGACGTTTCGGGTCGAGACCCTTCTTCAGATTATTTGGATCGAGACCCATCTTCAGATGAGGCCCGTCTTCAGTCTAAATAAGGGTCTCGATCTGAATCGTCACCGACTCTTTCTCTCCCGAGATGCTGCCTGTCCCGCTGTGTTACTCCAACATTTTGTGTCTTATCATAATGTAAGAACATTGTGTTGGAGCTGCCACTGTTTACCAGTTGCTTAAAGGGTGGTTGTTATTTCCCTTTTAGGCTGGAGATGGTGACATGGTGGAGATGAAGAAGATGGCCGAAGAGGTGAGTTTTCTTGCAAAAGTAATGACGCATGAATCTCGAGCATAAATCAGCTGGTCAGGCAGCATCCCTGGAGAAATGGGTAGGTGATGTTTTGGGTTGGGACCATTCTTCAGACCTTCAGCATAAAATTGAAACTTTATTTTTGTTTGTGGAAAACGAACAAAGTTGTGCTAAAAGTCTGAAACTGGGTAAGGGAGGTATCTCTGCCATCTCTTTTGTTACCTTGGCCGTCTGGAGTATTCCACCTGTTTCTGGAGTGAGCTTTGATTAACCTTCATCTTTGACTGAAATTGCAAATATCTTTGTCGTACGTACTTAGTCTGTCTAGCATTCTTTAGTCTGTCATGAAATCATTCCTGGGGCAGATGTTGTGAGTCTCTGCCTTCTGTATTTTGTGGGTTGAAACTCCTGAAGTGTTGAAACTTTAGTGTGGTTCTGTGTTATTCCAGGATAAGGTCCCTCTGGGCACCCAATGGTGTAGCTGCTGAAGCTGCTGTCTTCCAGCTCCAGGGACCTGGCTTCATAAAGTCCCAAGTCATGGGAGCAAAATTAGGCCATTCCGCCCATCGTTCGTGGCTTGTGCCTTTCCCCCTCAATCCCATTTCCCAGCCTTTTCCCCCATAACCCTTGACGCCCTTGCTAATCAACCCTGACCTCAGCTGTCCATGTAGACTTTGAACTTTATCCCTGTGATCACATGGCGCTCCTGTTTCTTCCTATATTCCAAAGAGGATAGTGTGTTGGTTACAAGTTAAATATTTAGTTGACTGGTGGAAACTAGGGTTAGGGTTACGGAGCAGATGGGAGTGTGGGGGATGTAAGATGGTTTTGGTTTTGATCGAAGCTTGGTGATTAGACGTAGCGGGTGCTGAAACACTTTGATTGTGCAGGTTAACCCTTCCATGGGTTGAAACCATGGGGCAGTGTCCACTTGCCAATATTGACGCATGGTGCTGATGAGGTTATCTTCTGTGTGCAGCTGCAATCTTCCTGCTCTTCCACACAGTGCAGCTATTGTACTGGAATACTTGCCTCCAAGCTCTTGTGGAATAGTTTGATTGAATTTAATTATAGAGTCAAACAGCATGGAAACAGACCCTTAGGCACAACTTACCCACAGCCGGCCAACATGTCCCATCTACACTAGTCCCACATCCCACTAGTCCCATATGGTATTTGACCCATATCCCTCTAGACTTGTCCTATTCATGTACCTGTTTAAATGTTTCTTAAGCATTGTGATAGTCCCATCCTCAACTACCTCCTCTGTAGGTTGTTCCATACCCCGCCACCCTTTGTGTGGAAAAAGTTACCCTCCGGTTCCTATTAACTTTTCTCCCCCACCACCTTAAACCTGTGCCTTCTAGTTCTTGATTTCCTGTCTGTCCGATCTATTCCTGTACACCTCTGGGTTCACTCCTCATCCTCTTGCGCTGAGTCCAAGGAATAGAGGCCAGCCTGCCCAACTTCTCCCTAAAGCCCAGGACCTTGAGTCCTGGCAACATTCTCACAAATCCTGGTAAGATCCTCGTAAAACCTGTTTGAGAGCCCTGATTATTTTAGATTGATCTGGAAGCTGTTTTTATTTGTTGAGTACCCCGTGAATTGGAAGAGGCAAGGGACTCGACTTGACTTGTCCCTGCAACTCACGTCATCAGTGTCCTGTTTCTGTACACTGTGGATGGCTTGACTGTAATCATATGTAGGAAGGACTGCACATGCTGGTTTACATCAAAGATAGACACAAAATGGGGACCCGAAACGTCACAATTTCCTTCTATCCAGAGATGCTGCCTGTCCTGCTGAGTTACTCCGGCATTTTGATTAATTATGTACAGTTCCTTATCTGTTGCTGTGCTGCTTTTGACACCTTGTATGACACCACATGTTAGACAGCAGTTAGTTACTCTTGTACCTGGCCAAGTATTTACCACCACTGAATTGTGAGGTAGGCAGAACACTTGGGTTTATGGTCAATCAATGGAGAAGCAATCTACAGAAAGTCAAGAATCTAAATATTTGCTTGCGTGGATTGCAATGTATGGTGGCTTTTGAGGTTAATTGGCATCTGGTGCAGCAGTGACCAAAGTGCAAATTAGGAATGGGAATAGGCCATTCAGCCCCTCGAACATGCACAACTTTTTAATACAGTCAAGGCCAATCTGATTGTAACCTTGACTCCACATTCAAGCATAGCAGGGGGACCTTCCTCCCCATGACTTATCAAAAATCCATCTACATCTTCCTCAAACATGTTTCCACTGCCAAACAAGGAAGTATTTAAAAGCATGTGGCCCACATGAAATACGCATTCTCTTTCAAATGGTTGACTGCTTCTTTTGGAATGGTAACTTAAATTTCTAGATTTTTCCTACAAGAGGAAACAGTTACTCCCCATCCACCCCTCTCGGATCTTTTTGGACTTAATCACACTTACAGTATGGTCACCTTGTTCCCTTGCTGCCAGTGGCCAGGGGTCTGACCTTGATCATCACGCAGACCAGACTTCCCACCAAAGACACCATCGACACTTCATGCAGCCAACGCAAGCAAAGACTTGGTCATTCCTTCTTCTCCCGGCTCCTGTCAGGCAAAAGGAACAGAAGCTTGAAAGTACATACTACCAGACTTGGGAACAGCTTCTTCCCCTCTGTTAGCAAGCTTCTGAACACTCTGTCGACAAAATCTAATGTCCACAATAGGGTAGAGGTGAATTGGATAGTACCTTCGTCTATGAAAACGTTACAATACTGAGAACTATATTCTGTGCTCTGTATCTTCCCCTTTGCTCTATCTATTGTACTTGGATTTGACTTGTTTGTACTTGTGTATGGGGAATCTGATTTATTTGGACATCATGCAAGACAAATCTTTTTGCTGCCTGTGACAAAAAGAAACCTAAACCTTAAAATCATTTTTAATTCTACTTGGTTTTATTATTGTCATCCTGGCCTATCAACAAAATTAAAGTTGGCTATTTTTAATTTGTGTTTTGTTCTGAACTCTTGCCTGAGATTCCACAACCTGCAGGGACTTACAAGTTCAGATTATCTCTTGAGAAGCAGGAAGAACCAAACCACTGGACTGAGTGGGGGGGAAAGGTGGTACTGATGCCCAGAAAGATGGTGCTGATGGCACAGTGAATTGGCAGGAAATGGGTGGGGAAGATGAATGGTTACAATCAAAGATCTTATAGCTTGCTATAAGATCTTTGGTTACAATGCTGAAATGAGGTGAGGTCATGGAGCAGTTGACTAATCAGAACTGGTGAGCTATAAAAATGGAGACACAAGGAACTGCAGATCCTGGTTTACAAATAAAATAACAATGCTGGCGTACCTTATTTTGTACGGCGGTTTGGACATGGGTCGGCAACATTACCTACCCATGCCCACCAGAGATACTGCCTGACCTGCTGAGTTATTCCAGCACTTTGTGTTGTCTTTTTCTTGTGAGCTGTGGTGCGTTTAAAAGAGGTTTAATGCTTCTCAAGGAGTTTTATTTTGCTCATTCCAAGTTTCTTCTGGTGCTGTTGCTTAATAACTTCAATTTGTACACCCTTCTTAACCATATAACTATATAACAATTACAGCACGGAAACAGGCCATCTCGGCCCTACAAGTCCGTGCCGAACAATTTTTTTTCCCCTTAGTCCCACCTTCTTGTAGGTAGACCTTCTAAGGTGGCACAGGAGGGAGGCAAACGTTGATGCCAAGTTAGAATGTATTGGAGGGAATGAGAATTTTGTCATCAAAGTAGCCTTTTAGGAAAGAGAGGCAGAGGATTTGGGAGGGAATTCCAGAGTTGTGAATCTTTGCAGTGACAGACATGGCTACCAACAACGAAATGGAAACTAAGGTGTTTAGTTTAGTTTGGAGATACAACGTGGAAACAGGTCCTGCGGCCCACCGAGTCCACGCCGATCATTGATCACCCGCACACTAGTTCCATGTTGTCCCACTTTTGCATTCCTACACACTAGGAGCAATTTACAGAGCTTAATTAGGCTACAAACCTGCACATCTTTGGGATATGGGAGGAAACCAGAGCACCCGGAAAAAACCCCACACAGTCACAGGAAGGTAGTAGAAACGCCACACAGTCCGCCCCGGTTGTAAGGCAGCAACTCTACCGCTGCGCCAATGTCCCCGACACAATCTGTAGTGCAAGGCATTTGCATATTGAACTTCCTGATTTGCAATCAGCTCTTCAGCCCTACTGCGTCCTGGGCCACAACCAGATAAAATCCAGAGACACAAGCAATTGCAGATGCTGGAATCTTGAGCAAAATAAAGTGCTGGAGGAACTCGGCAGGTCCGGCAGCATCTGTGGAGGGAGGGAGGATGTTTTGTGTCGGGACCTTTCTTCAGATTACTACTCGTACAAAACATTGCCTGACCATTCCATCCACCTGACCCAACTGAGTTCCTCCAGCACTCAAGAGAAAATCCAGATTAGGATTTGTTCTTTCGCCAGCCACTAGATGGCATGAGCTGCCCTAAAGTTGCAGTGAGTTAGATGCTTTGGAAAATAGTGGGAGGATAGAAACATCCCTTTTTTTTTCCTGGGGAAGACTAATGGGGTATGAAGGAAATAAAGCAGGTGAGCTGAGCTGAAACAAAATTCAGATGGTTTTGAAGATGCAGACATATTCAAATCATAACAGGCATGGTGATGCTGATGAGAAATGTCAGTGAGTCGGCATCAGAGTGGGTGCGGAGAAACATACATGGACTGAGGCAGATTAGACAAAAATAAGTAACCACAAAGAATTGGGATTGACTGGAAGAAATACAGGAAGAGGCTGCAGAAAGTTAAACACCTTGGGATGTTCTGAGACCTAGAAGACCCTGACACAAATGTTTTTTCTCTGACTAGTGATACTGGACTAGAAGTTGTTGATATGAGTCTTTATTCATCAGGAGACGTAGACATTCTCTTGGTGATCTTTACAGTCGAATCTCCCAACTCGAAAGCACATCGAGATAATATGTATTTTAAATATAAAGACAATAAATGACTAACCACTGTTTTAATGGGTATAATGATCTGGTTAGTTTTGAAACTTTGGATGTTGATGGATAATGTTGCAGAATTAAATAGTTACAATGTGAAGTACACTGTAACTGCCAAGATAGCTCTAAATGCTCAAACATGTTTGCTGGGTCAAGGTAATTCATATGGATGGACTAAATCCTATGACTAAATCCTTCAGTGGCTAAAAGGACAGAGAACTCAAATACCTGAAATATACCCGTTTTGCTACAAGGGATGGCTCCCAGGAGACACAAACAGCAGATATTAAGTGACGGGATACACTGTTTTTGAGTGTCAGGGACTAGCTTTATCGATGAGGCAACACTAGAGATGGCCCCTTAATGACTTCACATGATCTCACCTTGAAGGTTTCAATGAGGGCCAATTAACATTCAATAGCCAATAGGTGCAGGAGTAGGCCATGCGGCCCTTCAAGCCAGCACCGCCATTCAATGTGATCATAGCTGATCATCCACAATCAGTACCTCGTTTCTGCATTCTCCCCGTGTCCCCTGACTCCATCATCTTCAAGAGCCCTATCTAGCTCTCTCTTGAACGTTTCCAAAGAACCGGCCTCCACCGCCCTCTGAGGTAGAGAATTCCACAGACTCACAACTCTCTGTGTGAAAATGTGTCTCCTCATCTCCTTTCTAAATGGCTTACCGCTTATTCTTAAACTGTGGCCCCTGGTTCTGGACTCCCCCAACATCGGGAACATGTTTCCTGCCTCTAGCGTGTCCAAACCCTTAATAATCTTATTTGTTTCAATAAGATCACCTCTCATCCTTCTAAATTCCAGAGTATGTAAGCCCAGCCGCTCCATTCTCTCAGCATATGACAGTCCCGCCATCCCGGGAATTAACCTTCAGATGCCATCCCCAATGATACAGTGTCAGTATGTCCAACACGCAATGATTGGTTTTGATCGCCCTAAAGTAACCTTGCAAGCTAAATCGTGAACTGTTTGTCTTGCCATTTTGAAGACTGGTTTGTGTTTTAATAAATATCTCCTATCCATCTGTATTTGTATAACTCCTGAATATTCTCCAACAGTGAGTCTTAAGGGGTGGCATGAGAGTGTGGGGAAATTAGCTGATGAGCTAGATGCCAAAGCGTAAGGATTTCTGAATGGTTGGACAGCAGATTGTCCCAAGTTTTTCCTGGATATTCACTCCTGGGCTGAATTAAATTTTAGCACAATGGGAGAATTGGAGATATGCAGATCATGTGAGAACCTGGCCATCGCACACATGATCAGCCACTTTTATTCAACTTTGAAGCAGACTTGTGGGGCCATGTCTACTTGCATTTCCAATATGCTACGGGTATATTCACTGGAATGATACTGGGCTGATGTTGGATGATGTGGTCAAGTCTTATAAACATCATTTAAGTAAGGTCCAGACCCAAAACATTCACATATCCATGTTCTCCAGATATGCTCTCCGACTCCCTGAGTTAGTCCAGCATTTTTTGTCCTTTTTCATAAACAAGCCTCTGTAGTTCCTTGACCCTTCAAACTCGTTTTAGTTCCTTAACTTGAGAAGATTACGCAATAGTCTAATCAAGATCCTTAAATTAATTTCTCTTGTATCAAACTTAATTTCCTGGAGGGCTAATGAGAAAGAAAAAAGGCGTTCCTGATGAGGGATGTAATGCATATTCCTGGAGATAACAAGTAATCAAATGGTAGAGCATCTTAGGAGGAGAAAAAACAAAGTTGACCCCAAGAAGTCATTGTGACTTTTGGCACAGATTGATTTCTGTTGAGTGGATAAATCCAGGCTTATTGAGTCGAATACTAATGGGCCAGAGATGCAAATTAACAATGACTGGATCGAAGAGGTTGATGGACTTCTACAACTCTGGCCATATGCTTTACTGAGAGAAGAGTGAGGATAGAGCCAGCAATTGGTATAAAGGGCCTTGCTGGAAATATGAAGCAGTCACGTGGCATTGAGAACTGAGATGCCGTTCAAGATGTCATAACCATATAACAATTACAGCACGGAAACAGGCCAACTCGGCCCTTCTAGTCCGTGCCGAACACTTATTCTCCCCTAGTCCCATCTACCTTCACTCAGACCATAACCCTCCATTCCTTTCCAGTCCATATACCTATCCAATTTATTTTTAAATGATAAAATCGAACCTTCCACTGGAAGCTCATTCCACACAGCTACCACTCTCTGAGTAAAGAAGTTCCCCCTCATGTTACCCCTAAACTTCTGTCCCTTAATTCTCAAGTCATGTCCTCTTGTTTGAATCTTCCCTACTCTCAATGGGAAAAGCTTATCCACGTCAACTCTGTCTATCCCTCTCATCATTTTAAAGACCTCTATCAAGTCCCCCCTTAACCTTCTGCGCTCCAAAGAATAAAGACCTAACTTGCTCAACCTTTTTCTGTAACTTAGTTGCTGAAACCCAGACAACATTCTAGTAAATCTCCTCTGTACTCTCTCTATTTTGTTGACATCCTTCCTATAATTCGGCGACCAAAATTGTACACCATACTCCAGAATTGGCCTCACCAATGCCGTGTACAATTTTAACATTACATCCCAACTTCTATACTCAATGCTCTGATTTATAAAGGCCAACACACCAAAAGCTTTCTTTACCACCGTATCTATATGAGATTCCACCTTCAGGGAACTGTGCACAGTTATTCCTAGATCCCTCTGTTCAACTGCATTCCTCAATTCACTACCATTTACCATGTACGTCCTATTTTGATTGTGAGAAGAACGGGAGGAGGTCTTGTGGATGGAAGATTGCAGAGATTGGATGGTGAAAAATTGAAGCATTAACTTAATTCCACTTGCCATGGTTGTTGGCTAACCGCATTGAACATCCCTATTTTAGTTTTGGATTTCCAGCAGCTTTGTAAGCAAGATAAACACTAAAAGCTGGAGTAGCTCAGCGGTTCAGGCAGCATCTCTGGAGAAAAGGAAAGGTGACGTTTCGTAACAATAGATTCTAGTGCTGGTTGAATGTTGTATATTGGCCTAGACCTTACAAAGAGCTCTGGTGCTCTTTAAATGATCATCATGGGGGTCTTCTTTATCCACCATGGTTGTACTTAATATATCTTCAGAAAGACATGTCTGATAGTCCAGCAGTAAGTGTGGTGGGAATGTAGACAGTTTCTGTTTAAATAGGGCTTCTACCCATGACCTTTTAATTTGTAGACAAGTGCCATCACTGAGCAATAGCTCAAGATTAAGTAGATCACGTTGTAATTATCCAATGGACCACTTCATGATTTTTCAGTAGATCACTTCATAATTTGTATTTATAATCCATAATTTACAAAGCATTATTTGTATTGGAAAAAAACCCCAATTCCTTTACACAGGACTACACTGGTTCCAATCATATGGTTAATTGTCAATCAGATCCTTGTTTTAATCTCTAAATATCTTTTCTTTTTTCATAGGTCGGGTTGCATGTTGTTCAGGTCCATTTGCCCGAAGAAACGGCGGCAAAGGAGGTAACTGTTTTTTGCCTGTGCTTATGTACTTTCTCAAACCAAGCTTGAATTTTTTAATGTGCAGCTGACCAAGAATGTGTAGGGATGTTGCTGAACCATTCACCTGGAAACAAATGGTAAATTTTGATTCTCTCTCTCTCTCTCTCTCTCTCTCTCTCTCCATGAGGCCTTGTGCGGGTTACATAGAACGTACGGCACAGAAACAGCCAGGTAGTTTGTGCCAATGTCTCGAACCTGAGGTGATCCTCTTCCCACTTGCCTGCCTCCTCCATGATTGTGTTCTTCTATCTATTCCCCTTGTAATTGAGCAGCTTACTCAAAAACGTGTGTGTTGTCATTGTCTCAACAGTTGCTCAGAGCAGTGAGATCCATTTTCTGTGGCTTCTCTTAACTGTGGGTCTGTTGTGAGAAATTGTCGCTCACTAGATATACCTGGCTGACGCCCTTTCACCTTCCATCACCTATGGGTCCTCAACGTTTCATTTCTAGAGAAAAAAGCCTCACAATTCCTGTTTTCATGTCACTTTGAACCTTTTTTTCCCCCTTCTTTCTCTATGCTTCCAATCTGTATCAATGTGACTTGGCTCTTGGTAGCGAAACAAAAAATATATCATGTAAGTAACTTTTTGAGTTCTGTTGTGCTAGAACTTGATGCAGCCTACTTTAGTTAATTGTCATGTCTGCTGAAGTACAGTGGGAAGCTTTTGTTGCATGCTCACCGGTCAGTGGAAAGACTATGTGATTATAGTTGAGCCATCTACAGTGTACAGACACAGGATAAAGGGAATAACACTTAGTGCAAGTTAAAGTCTGATTAAAGATAGTCCATGGGTCTCCAGTGAAGTAGATAGTTGCTAAGGACTGCTCTCGAGTTGTTCGTAGGATGGTTCAGTTGCCTGATAACATCTGCAAAGAAACTGCTCCTGAATCTGGAGGGGTGCATTTTAGAAACATAGAAAATAGGTGCAGGAGTAGGCCATTCAGCCCTTCGAGCCTGCACCGCCATTCAATATGATCATGGCTGATCATCCAACTCAGTATCCTGTACCTGCCTTCTCTCCATACCCCCTGATCCCTTTAGCCACAAGGGCCACATCTAACTCCCTCTTAAATATAGCCAATGAACTGGCCTCAACTACCTTCTGTGGCAGAGAATTCCAGAGATTCACCACTCTCTGTGTGAAAAATGTTTTCCTCATCTCTTGGTCCTAAAAGATTTCCCCCTTATCCTTAAATTGTGACCCCTTGTTCTGGACTTCCCCAACATCGGGAACAATCTTCCTGCATCTAGCCTGTCCAACCCCTTTTCACACTTTAGTACCTCTTGGCTGAGGGTAGAAGAGGAAGTGACCAGAATGAGACTTGTCCTTGATTATGCTTGTCATTAGAGGCCAATTAAGCTACAAACCCATCTTTGGGAACGGGAAGGAAACCGGAATACTTGTGGGAGACCCACATGGTTACAGGGAGAACGCGCAAACTCCACAGACAGTTCCCGAGGTCAGGATCAAACGTGGGTCTCTGGCACTGTGAGACAGTGGCTCTACTGGCTGTGCCACCCCATTTTGTGCACTTCCCAGTCGTATGTAATCTTATATACACCTGAGAGTCACCTGGAAGGTAGACACAAAATGCTGGAGTAACTCAGCGGGACAGGCAGCATCTCTGGAGAGAAGGAATGGGTGACGTTTCGGGTCGAGACCCTATCATCAGCCTTCTGGGGTGTGCTTTACTCCACTTGTATCATGGTATATGAACAAATTGTTGGAATGATGGGTTTTTTTTTTTTTTTTTTGCTTTTCAGATTGTATACGAGATTATGAAGTTAAACGAAGATCCAAAAATTCATGGTTTGGTTCTTCCCCTCAGCCTTGTGAGCGATGATGCCGTGAATGCGGTGAATCCTGAAAAGGACGTGGATGGGTAAGTATCCATTCATCTTCAACTGCCATGTCTCCTCCCTGTGTCCTGATGGGAGTATTCCCTCCTGGGAGAAACCTGCTCGGGAGCAAGGGTCGTCGATGAGGAGTACAGGGCACTACGGCTTTAAGATAAGATAAGATAAGATAAGATACATTTATTGTCATTTGGACCCCTTGAGGTCCAAACGAAATGCCGTTTCTGCAGCCATACATACAAACACATAGACCCAAGACACAACATAATTTACATAAACATCCATCACATTGCTGTGATGGAAGGCCAAATAAACTTATTTCTCCACCGCACTCTCCCCCCCCCCCCCCCGATGTCAGAGTCAAAGTCAGAGCCCCCGGCTGGCGATGGCGATTGTCCCGTGGCCATTAAAGCCACGCCGGGTGGTGCGAGGTCGCACACCGGGTCTTGGTGTTAGAGCCCCCGGCGTGCGCTCGCAGAGTCCCGCGGCCATTCCAAGCCGCGCGGGGCAGTGATGTCAGGCCCCGCTCCAGGAGCTCTTCAACCCCGCAACTCGGGCGGGGGAAGTCGCCGTTGCGAGAGCCCTGAAAAGCGGTCTCCCTCCAGGGAGCCGCGGGCTCCCGATGCCGCCGTCCACAGACCTGTCGTTGGAGCCTCCGACTCTCCGGTCAGGCAGCAGCAGCAGCAGCAGCAGCAGCAGCAGCGCTCCTCCACCGCTCCACCTGCTCCGGACTCGGCCAGCCCCGCGACGGCGACGGTGAGTTGTAGCACCAGAGTCCCCGGCTTCTTCCTGTTGTAGGCCGCTCCTCGTTGCGGCCCCAACGACAACGGAAACCCGACGAGAAAAGGTCGGGTCTCCAGTGCAGGGAGAGATTTAAAAAGTTTCCCCCCCCCCTCCCACCCCACCCCCACCCCACACAGACAGAAAAAAATAAAACGCGGACAGACTGCAGAGGCCGCTGCTGGCCAGAGCCGCGCCGCCCACCGAATGATTTTTTGCAACCTTGTGCGAATGTTAACTTGGGCCTTTGAGTCGGATGGTATGATCCCATTGTGAGATGATGACGTGTGATATGGGCATTTGCTGAACTGTCGATATCTCTGTGGGAGATGACACCAAGGTAATGGTGGTGGGAGGTTGGGGGAGATATTGGAGTACATGCTTGAGATTATTAAGTGTTGCAGGACTAAGGCGGTGAGCACATGGTCTGACCCGCAACTCCCAGAGCTTTTGGAGCCTGGTGACGATGGAAGATGAATGCAGGAGATTTAGATTTAGAGGTACCTCACGGAAACAGGCCCTTCAGCCCACCGAGTGTCGGCGCCGACCATCGATCATCCTGTGCACTGGCACTATCCTACACACCAGGGCTAACTTACAATTTTACTGAAGCTAATTTAACCTACAAACCTGTGAATCTTTAGAGTGGGAAGAAACCGGAGCGCCCGGAGACAATCCTCACAGGTCACGGGGAGAACGTACCAACTCCGTAGTCGGAATCGAACCTGGGTCCCGAGTGGTGTAAGGCAGCAACTCTACCGCTGTCCCACTGTGCTGCACAAAATCCTCGGTGTATATTAGGGTACATGCTGGATATTTTGAAGTATTGCAGGGGCTAAGGCAGTGAGTACGAGGGTGAAGGCGCCTGAGATGGAGGCATCAGTTATTTTGGAGACCGAGAGCTGTGGGACATGAGGTCTGAGGAGATGATGACTTGAAAGCTTCTCTCGTAATTGGCTGCAATCTGAGACAATACCACAAAGGCTTTGCCACTTTCTTATGGACTAACAGGACGGGCATTGGTGGACACCAGTGCGGTGAAGTGGACTATCCATGCTTATATTTAGTTTAGTTTATTGTCACATGTACCAAAGTGCAGTGAAAAGCTTTTATTGCGTGCTGACCAGTCAATGGAAAGACAATACATGATTACAATCGTGCTATTCACAGATGTACAGATACACGATTAAGGGAATAATGTATAGTGCAAGATATTAAAGTCCAATCAAAGATACTCTGTGGGTCTCCAATGAGGTAGATAGCAAAAGCTTTTAACTCTACCTCTGTATATTTGACAATAAACTAAAACTAATGGCTCAGGACTGGTCTCTCTTTGTTGTTAGGATGGGTCAGTTGCCTGATAACGGCTGGGAAGAAACTGGTTAGAGATTTGTTGTAGTGCGTCATGTCTGGGTGCATGATATAGTTATTGTGATGGTGCTTATTGAGAAGTAATTGTTAAGCTACTGTATTGGGTGTGATCATGAGGGTTGCCTCGCCTTCGATTGTATTGAGGTTCATTTGGTGGAGGTGCACCCAGTAAGGCAAATGGAGAGCTTTTCACCCACTTGGTGTTTGGCCTGAGTGTGGAGCGGAAGGATTTGGACATCAGGAGGTGAACATCTCACCATAATACCCAGCCTCCAGCAACCATGGCATTTCTGCAGCTGACATAGTTGAATTTCTAGTCATTGTCTTCAGGATGTTGACATTGGGTAATGTTGATGCTATTTAATGTGAAGTGAAGCTCTTTCCTCTCCCTCTGGTCGGCTGCTATTGTAAACTTCAAGTTCTGGTTTATTTTTTTTTAATGTATTTATGTTTTGTTTCCCCCTCTTTTCCTTTCCCATGGCTTACCCACCCCCCAAACAAGGATCACAGATGTTAATTTGGGGCGATTGGTCCGTGGGAATTTGAGCGAGTGCTTCGTCCCGCCAGCTGCAAGTGCAGTGATGGAATTGCTGGACCAAGCAGGTGAGTCCTGGGATATTCCCACTGATTGCCACTGGTCTCCACCACCCACAGGCTGACCAAACACTAGTGTATAATCATTGCAAGAAATTGTTTTGGATAGTACCCTGTTTAAAATTGATTGTTGAACAGCGAGTTGCCTCCATTGGGGAAACTGTTGTGAAGCCTCTTTGAAAATTCATATCTCAGTTGCAGGATTCCTCCTACATTGTGCTGGCTCCTTGCTGCTCATGACCATGAATGAATGAATGCTTTATTGTCACAGTGACAAGTCCCAGTTAAATTCTTTGTTTGCATACCCAAGGTATATGAATAGTCGCCACATACGGTGCAGACAAAATGACAAGGTACACACAGTATCTGCGCCAGGTTCCCTTTTGACTTCCTGTGATCCAACTAATTCTATCCAGGCAGTTGTGCCCATTGAAATAGTCAAGAGAGGTTTATTGTCATGTGTCCCAGATAGGATAATGAAATTCTTACCTGCTGCAGCACAACAGAATATGTAAACATAATACAAAACGGAAGATAAAAGTTCAGTGTTGACCATATATACACAATAAATAAACAGATATAGTGCAATAATAATAATAATAGAGTGTTATTGTTCAGAGTTTATTTGATGTTGTGTTTAATAGCCTGATGACTGTGGGGAAGAAGCTGTTCCTGAACCTGGATGTTCCAGATTTCAGGATTTACAGAAATAGCAGTACAGTTTGTACAAATCCTCCTTCCCAACTATTTCCTTTAATCTTCAGATTCAGATTCAGAAAACTTTATTGTCTGTCATAACAGAAAATCTTCTTTGACGTGGCTCAACATACAGACAGGACAATGTACTGATAAGCAGTCATACAACACAGATTTCTGCGAGCACACACAGGGTGTATCGATCTTAAAAGCAAATATAAAGATTAAAAACTGTAAAAATAGACAAGATAAAAGTTGTGGATACGTGTAAAGTGACAATGCGTCAGGGTTAATTTGTCCATCTTAAACACAGTATGGAGGAACAAAGCGCGTCAGGTCGGGCAGCATCTCGGGAGGGAAAGGAGAGACGGTGTTTCGGGTTGAGGCTCTTCTTTAGATTGAACAATGGACCCTTTGACTTTAGGTTTCATTTTACTTTGGAGATAAAGCACAGAAACGGGCCCTTTGGCCATATAGTCCGCGCCGACCAGCGATCACCCCGTACACTAGCACTATCCTACACACTAGGGACAATTTACAACTTTACCAAAGGCAATTAACCTACAAATTGTACGTCTTTGGAGTATGGGAGGAAACCGGAGCACCCGAGAAAACCTTTGAGGGCATGGAGAACATACAAACTCCACACAGACAGCACCCGCAGTCAGCATTGAATCCTAATCTCTGCCACTGTGATGCAGCAACGCTACCACTGTGCCATCCTAAAATGTCGCCTGCCTGACCCGCTGAGTTACTCCAGCACTTTGTATTTTGCTCAAGATTCCAGCATCTATAGTGTCTTGAGTCTTTCTTTAACCGTAACAGCCTTCAAATTTTCGTCTTGAATTGTACAACAAATTGCATTAATTTCACATCTTTAACAAAGTACAATGTCCCAAGGGGCTTCACAGCATTATCCAATTAATATTTAATGCTGAGTGAATTGAGGGGAGGTGGGGTAGGCGTTCAAAGAGGTGGCCATAACGAACATCTTGAAGGAGAAAATAATTGAGTTATGGTGGAATTTCATAGTTTAAGAGCCCAGGCAGCTGAAACCACAGCTGTTGTGATAACAATCTTGGCTGCTTGAGGCCAGGCTTGGGGGGCACAGCTCTGAGGGTGGTTGCAGATTCCACTCATTTTTTTTTACTGCCTAAAAATTCTTCTGGTCTCTTTGTGTCTTCTGTCAGTTATCTCAAATCTACCTCCTCTATTTCCTAATTCTCGTGCCAATCATAATTAGTTTTTTCCCCAAATACTTCATGGTTGTGGAGTCCCTTATTAGCTTTTCTCTAGAGACTTAAGGAAAACAATCTCAACTTCATTGTGCAGCTACAATACCTTGCCCTTGGTAACTTTCCTTTGCTTGTGGTCTGAGTTTTCATACTTCCTAAGTTGTAAGGGACGTAATGCTGAGGCTCTATAAGGTCCGGTCGCATTTGGAGTATTGTGAGCAATTTTGGGCAAATCTGAGGAAGGATGTGCTGGCTCTGGAGATGGTCCAGAGGAGGTTTACAAGAATTAACCCAGGAATGAGTGGGTTAACTTATGATGTGTGTTTGATGGCACTGGGCCTGTACTTGCTGGAGTTTAGAAAGATGAGGAGGGACCTCATTGAAACTTAACAAATAGTGAAAGGCTTGGATAGAGTGGGTGTGTAGAAATGTTTCCACTAGTGGGTGAGTCTAGGACTGGAGGTCATAGCCTCAGAATTAAGGAGCTTGAGGAGGGTTTCTTTAGTCAGAGGGTGTGGAATTCTTTGCCACAGAAGGCTGTGGAGACCGTCAATATTTTTAAAGCAGAGATTGATTCTTAATTAGTACGGGTATCAGGGTTTATGGGGAGAAGGCAGGAGCATAGGGTTAGGAGGGAGCGATAGATCAGCCATGATTGAATGGTGGATTAGGCTTGATGGGCCTAATGACCTAATTCTGCTCCTACCACTTATGATCTTATGACCTTACGATCCAGAATTGGGCATAATAAAATTGCTGGTGTGTAGGGCTTTGGGGCAGGAACTGGGGAGAGGGACAATTAGATACCATTCTTGGAACTGATTTTATAGATCTAGTGAGTGGAATGGCTTGTGTGATACTAGCAGAGTTGTCGTTTGTTTTACTGCTTTGTCAAGTAATGATCGCTATGGTTCTCATTCCTCTTCCCATTTTGTATCCATGTGTTTTTCCTTTTGTTAGTTTGCTGACTGTGTGAGATTATCTAACAACCTTTTTTTTAAACCTCCTTTTCATTTCTACCCTTAGTCCACTGATCTGCCAATCTAAAACCCCCCCTTCATCTGTATCCACCTATCACTTGCCAGGCTTTGTCCTGTTCCCTCCTCTTGCCCAGCTTTCTGTCCACTCCTACAATCATTCTGAAGAAGGGTCCTGACCCAAAACGGTGCCTATTGTATGTTTGGCAACACACGAGAGTCGCCAAGTTTCCATGTTGCCATCTTGTACTCTTGAAGTTTAAAATTGTTCAAAATGTAGAATCTTAACTTGGCTGCAAAGGCCTTATTTTAGTTTAAGAAGGAACTGCAGATGCTGGAAAATTGAAAGTACACAAAAAAGCTGGAGAAACTCAGCGGGTGCAGCAGCATCTATGGAGCGAAGGAAATAGGCAACGTTTCGGGCCGAAACGTTGCCTATTTCCTTCGCTCCATAGATGCTGCTGCACCCTCTGAGTTTCTCCAGCTTTTTTTTGTGTGCCTTATTTTAGTTTTTGGTCACGTGTTCCTGCATTGTGTTGACATTTATTTTGTGTGAGGGGTGAGAATTCATGAATGAATTTGATGTGCAAAAATTTGTTTATTTTGGGGTATATGACAATCAAATGCTGTTAACTCTTGACTCGCGTGCTTGCTATCAATATAGGCGCGACCAATGTCACCAAATTGATTTTGTCTATACTCCACTTGTCCGCAGATCTGCTCGCGCTTGGAAGGAAGGTTTTGATTATAGGGGAGGGTGGATCACGGGAGGCAGCCCTGCAGAAACTCGTGCAGATGGAGGGGATGGTGGCTGTGAGCTGCCTGTGGCAGAGCTCCAACATCGTGGAACTGGTAAGTGTCCCAATCCCACCATGCAGGATATTTGAAAATTGGACTAAATGCACACATTATAATGAAACAATCGAAGCGTTCTGTACATCCTATTTGTGTTAATGTCCCTGTCCCACTGTACGAGTTCATTCAAGTGCTCTCCCGAGTTTAAAAAAAAATCAAGCACGTAGAATGAACGTAGCGGGTACGTCGGAGCTCGGGGACGTCTCTTAGAGGCTCGTAACACTAACGGCAGGTACTCGGGAAGACTCGCTAACATGTTGAAAAATGTCCACGAGAGCCCCGAGTACTTACGAGCGGCCATTACCGTAAATCTCCGAGTTCGAATCGGGGCATACTCGGGGAAAACTCTTGAATGAACTCGTAAAGTGGGACAGGGATGTTAAGACTGTAAACGCGATGTGTTTTGCAGGGACTAGCTCACAAGTTCATGGGAGCAGAATTAGGCCATTTGGCTCATCAAGTCTACCCCACCATTCAATCGTGACTCAACTATCTTTTCCTCTCAACCTCATTCTCTTGCCTTTTCCCCATAACGCTTGATACCCGTACTAAACAAGAATCTGTCCATCTCCATCTTAAAAAATATCCGTTGACTTTGCCTCCACAGTCTTCTATGGCAATGAATTCCACAAATTCACCACCCTAAAGAAATTCTTCCTCATCTACTTTCTATAAGTACATCCTTTGTATTCTGAAGCTATGGCCTCCGGTCCTAGACTCCCACTAGTGGAAACATCCTCTCCACATCCACTCTTTCCAGGCCTTTCACTATTCGGTCAGTTTCAATGATGTCGCCCCATCATCCTTCTAAACTCCAGTGAGTACAGGCGCATTGCTGTCAAACGTTCATCGAATGTTAATCCACTAATTTCTGGCATAATTCCTGTATACCTGCTCTGGACCCTCTTCATTGTCTGCACATTCTTCCTCAGATATGGAGCCCACTACTCGCAACACTCCAAATGCGATCTGCCCATTGCCTTATAAAGATTCAGCATCATATCCCTGTTTTTGTATTCTAGTCGTCTCAAAATAAAAGCTACCATTGCATTTGCCTTCCTACCTATCGATTGGACTGATACCAGCACTCCCAAGTCCCTTTGCACCTCCAAGGAAAACCTTGTATGTTTGTTAACACCCCACAATATGTTTTTCCAAGTTGTGTAAATAACGTGGGTTATGCAGCACAGAAACAGCATGTTAGTCCTAACCCATGTTTCCATTATTCCTGCTTCACTGCTGCCTCCCTGTATCTTTCACTTGTTCCACTTTCCCTTTTCTGTCTTCCATGCCTCTGGCGTATTGAGATTACTTGCCTCAACCTTTCCCTGTGGGAATTAATTCCAACTTCTCACCACTGAGGTTTCTTCTGAATTCCCTTTTTGATGTATGGATGACATTCTGGTTTTGGTTCAAAGTGCACCTTATTTTGTCCTGCTCCTTGCTTTCACATTTTGAATACCATTGTGTGGTCAGTTGCCTTTTCAAATGGAAGGAAACCCAGTCTCTTCATCTTTCCAAGATGTACATTTCTTTTAAACTTTGCCCCTTTTCACCTTGAAGCTACGCCCTCTCTTGTCTTTGACAATCCCACCCTATCTATGCCAAAATATTCCATATCCCTATGTGGCCCAGTGTCCTATTCACCGTTTGCTTTCACGCCTGTTGTCTTCAGCACCTTTATTTAACATTTGTATGGATTGGAAAAACTTTGGCCACAGAACTGATACTGAGAGACGGTTGCTGGGTGCTAGTCAACCACTTTCATCCTTTATTTTCTGTTAGCCAGCTAGTCTATCCATGTCAACATTGTATCTTCTATGCCACAAGGTTTTAATTTCTGCAATAACTTGCACCTTATCAAAATTGAAGGATAATACATGCACTGGTCCCCTTTATCCACCGCATGCATTACTACAGCGAAGAACTACAAAAAACTGCAATAAATTGGCCAAACATGTCTTCCCTTTCATAAAAAAACGTTGCTTTTTCCTCTTAACCATGGGTTTTTCTGGATCCTTTGTTGGGCCCCGTATCTGAGGAAAGATGTGCTGGCCCTGCACAGGGTCCGGAGGAAGTTTACAAGAATGATTCCAGGAATGAGTGAGTTGGCATATGATGAGCGTTTGACAGCACTGGGACTGCCTGCTGGGAGTTTAGACGGTTGAGGGGGGACCTCATTGCCTTTGATTACTCTGTAATTTGCATAGTTAGAGTGGATGTGGAAAGGATGTTTCCACTGGTGGGAGAGTCATAGCCTCAGAATTAAAGGGAGCTCTTTTAGATGGAGGTGAGGAGGAACTTCTTTAATCAGAGGGTAGTTAATCTGTGGAACTCCTTCCCACAGAGGGCTGTGGAGGCCAAGTCAGTGGATATTTTTAAGGAAGAGAGGGACAAATTCTTGATTAGAACGGGTGTCAGGGTTATGGGGAGAAGGCAGGAAAATGGGATTAGGAGGCAGAGATCAGCCATAATTGAATGGCAGAGTGGACGCATTAGGCCGAATGGCCTAATTCCCCTTTCATTAAAAAAATATATATCTTTAATCACTTCTAATACTTGCCCTATTAAAAATGAGGAGCTAATTGTTCTGTAATTTTCTCCTTTGTCACCTACCCTGTGTGGAGGAGAGAGTTAAATATACAGTTTTCCAATGCTATGCAACCTTCCAAGAATCCGAGGAACTCTGGAAAGTTAAACAATGAATCCACTAACGTGCATGTCACTTCTTTCAACGCCCATGAAGTGTTGAATGCAAAATATGAAGTTGTACATTTTGTCAGCCTGTGGTTCCAACAGTTTCTTGGTGGTGATTTTCCTCCATTCCTGCATAATGTCCAATTGTGAAACCCCCCAAATAGTAGAAAGTTGCGAGTATTGCTCTTGTCTATGGAAGATTTTTGACACCTGTGTAATTTATCTGCTGTCCTCTTGGTTATAAATTTCCTCAGATTCATTCCATCAGATCAGTACAATGTTAGCGTTATAAAATATCGTTTGCTTGCATTTACTTCAAGTGAGTTTATTGTCAAGTGTTCCTGATAGGACAATGAAATTCTTGCTTTGCTTCAGCACAACAGAACATAGTAGGCATTGACTACAAAACAGATCAGTGTGTCCATATACCATAATATAAGTACAGGTGCACAACCTTTTATCCGAAAGCCTTGGGACCAGACACCTTTCGTAATTCAGAATTTGTCGGTCTTCGGAATGGAAATTTTTTTGCGTAGATTTTAATGGCTGGCTCAGTGGTAGAGTGCTCGGCTCATATCCGCAAGGTCGCGAGTTTGCGCCTTGATCCCGGCAGAAGAAGTTGGAGCGGGGCTGGGCTGGGCTGCTGCTGGCTGTGGGTCTCTGGGATCTCTGTGCTTGCGGTGGGCCTGGTGGTCGACGTCCAATTGGTCCTGACGTCTCCGGTGACTGCACTGACCTGCAGCCATCGCTGTCGTGAAGATAGTACAAAGCCCCCACGCCGGTGCAATGAGCGGGGAGCTGGAGAGGGGAGGGAAGGGGTCACACACATGGCCGGGAAGCAGAGGGGTGTAGGTGGGGTGAAATTGAAGGGAGCGACAATCTGCTGCTGCCTGCACGCTGAGTTTAAAAGTTCCCACGCAAGACTCACGATACACTGTGTATTGTGAGTCTACCGTGGGAACTTTTAAACTCAGCGGGCAGGTAGCAGCATATTGTCAATTATTAACCCTCCCGCGCAATATACTCTCACCTTCTCTTTTATGAATGGGGATTTAGTTCCCCTTTCTTCGAGGACCGACCGGAGGTTCCGCTGTCACCTCTGCGGGCCGCCCTCGGTGAACGTCCTGTCTCCCTGTCCCTGGGATAGTAGGGGGCGATCAAACAGCACAATACCCCCCTCCCCCTCCAACTCCAGAGGAATCCGCTCCCCGATGGGCCGCTATGGCGACAAGTGGCAGTTCGCCCACAGCCCGAGCTGCGCGACCCCAAGAACAAGAAGTACCTTCCACACTATCAGCTTCTGCCCATACACTGCGTGTTCCTCTGGAGTTGGAGCGGGGCTGGGCTGGAGTTGCTGATCTGGGATCGCCGTGCTTGCAGTGGGCCTGGGGGTCGGTGTCCCGATGAGAGGGCACAGCTCGGGCTGTGGGCGAACTGCCACTTGTCGCCATAGCGGCCCATCGGGGAGCGGCTTCTGGTGGTCCTGACGTCTCCGGCCAGTTTGCAGTTTTTCCTCTGGAGTTGGAACGGGGCTGGGCTGCTGCTGGCTGTGGGTCTCTGGGATCTCCGTGCTTGCGGTGGGCCTGGGGGTCGGTGTCCCGTTGGTCCTGACGTTTCCGGTGACTGCACTGCGCTGCTAGAATCGCAGACGTGAAGACAGTGCAAAGCCCCCGCGCCGGTGCAATGAGCGGGGAGCTGGAGAGGGGATGGAAGGGGTCACACATATGGCCGGGAAGCAGAGGGGTGTAGGTGGGGTGAAACTGAAGGGAGCGACAATTTGCTGGTGCCTGCACGCTGAGTTTAAAAGTTCCCACGCAAGACTCACGATACACTGTGTATCGTGTCTACCGTGGGAACCTTTTAACCCAGCGGGCAGGTAGCAGCATATTGTCAATTATTAACCCTCCCGCGCAATATACCCTCACCTCTTTTATGAATGGGGATTTAGTTCCCCTTTCTTCGAGGACTGACCGGAGGTTCTGCTGTCACCTCTGCGGGCCGCCCTCCGTGAACGTTTTCAAGGACCTTTCTTCAAGGACCGAAAAAATGGCCGCTATTCGGAGCTTTTCGTTATTTGGATCGTCGGAAAAAAGGTTGTGCACCTGTATATACACACATGAATAAGTAAACTGATAAAGTGTAAATAACAAATACTTGCTCTTTTGCTGCCTATAATTTGTAATATTTTAATCGAATCTTGCTTTACTTGGAAGAAAATGTGGATGGGTTGGTTTGTAAGTTTACAGCTGACACAAGAATGGAAAGAGGCTGTCAAAGGATCGGGCATGATATAGATTGGTTGGAATCATTGGTGTAGAAATGGCAGATGGAATGTAATCTGAGCAAAGTGAGACGTGTTGTGCTGATGGAATTTGAATGTATACAGACGCCTAACAGCATCGATGTACGGAAGGTGCTTGCTGACTAATTCCATAGCTCCCTGAAAGTGACACACAAGCAAATAAAGTGGTAAAGAAGGCATATGTTATGCTTGCCTTCATCGTCGGACCGTTGAATACAAAAGTCAGGAAGTTGTGTTGCAGCTTTATAAAACTTTGGGTAGGCCACATTTGGAGTATCGTGTGCAGTTCTGGTTACCCCATTACAGGAAGGATGTGGAGGCTTTGGAGATGATGCAGAAGTAGTTTATCAAGATACTGCCTGGATTAGAAGGTATTGGCTATAAGGGGAGGGACAAACTTGGCTTGTTTTCTCTGGAGTTTGGGTGGGTGAGGAGAGTAGTATATAAAATTATGAGAGGCATAGATAGGATGGACAGTCAGAACTTATTTCCCCAGGGTGGAAATGTCAAAGATTAGAGGGCATAGCTTTAAGGTGAGGGGGGAAATATAAAAGAGATGTGCAGGGTAAGTTTCTTTGCACAGAAGAGTACATGGAATGCACTGCCAGCAGTGGTGGTGGAGGCAGATATGATATTGATGTATAAGAGGCTTTTAGGTGGACATGTTCATCGATATGCCACGAATAGAGGGACAGGAATCACATGCAGGCAGAGGAGTATTGTTTAATTTGACATCATGTTCTGCACAAGGACCTGTTCCCGTGCTGTACTGTTCTATGTCTACGCTGTGAGTACACTGTAGTGTCCAAGTAGTGTCCCATGTGAAGTTCTGCTTTAGAACGCAGCTAGTGCGGATTTTTTCCAGAATACCTATGATGAGCATTTGTCAACACTGGGCCTGTACTCGATGAAGTTTAGAAGAATGAGGGGGGGATTTAATTGAAGCATTCAGAATAGTGAAAGGCTTGGATAGAGTGGTTGTGGAGAGGATGTTTCCACTTGTGGGAGAGACTAGGACTGGACGTCATAGCGTCAGAATTAAAGAATGTTCTTTCAGGAAGGAGATGAGGAGAAATTTCTTTAGTCAGAGGGTGGTGAATCTGTGGAATTCTTAGCTGCAGAAGGCTGTGGAGGTCAAGTCATTGAATATTTTTATTGAAGAGATAGATAGATTCTTGATTAGCACAGGTGTCAGAGGTTGTGGGGCAAAGGCAGGAGAATGGGGTTAGGAGGGAGAGATAGATTCTTTGAATCACTTCCCTCTGGAAGGCGACTCCGGGCTGTCAAAGCTGCCACAGCCAGACATAAAAGCAGCTTTTATCCACGAGTAGTAGCTCTACTGAATAGCCAAAAATCTGTAGTCTCCTTTTGCTCTGGTTTTTTGTTTGGTTCACATGTTTGATCAATGGTGTTTTATTATTAATGTTTAGTGTTTTATGTGTCATTCGTAATTGTCACTATATGTCATGTTGTCACTTGTGTGCGGAGCACCAAGGCTAATTCCTTGTATGTGAATACTTGGCCAATAAACTTATTAATTCATTCATTAGATCAATCAGTACCCGACACACGCATGGGCCCCAGCTACGCCTGCCTCTTTGTCAGGTACATCGAACAATCCTTGTTCAATACGTACCAGGGCCCCATCCCCGACCTCGACCTCCGTTACATTGACAACTGCTTTGGGGCCACCTCCTGTACCCACGCACAACTGACTGACTTCATCCACTTCACCACCAACTTCCATCCGGCATTCCAATACACACCTGGACCATTTCCGACATTTCCCTACCATTCCTTGACCTCACCATCTCCATCGCAGGGGACAGACTTCTGACCGACATACACTACAAATCAACTGACTCGCATGGCTATCTGGATTACACGTCTTCCCACCCTGCCCCCTGTAAAGACTCCATCCCCTACTCCCAATTTCTCCGCCTACGCCGCATCTGTTCCTAGGATGAGACATTCCACACCAGAGCATCGGAAATGTCCTCGTTCTTCAGGGAACGGGGATTCCCCTCCGCCACCATAGATGAGGCTCGCACCAGGGTCTCATCCATACCCCGCAACACTGCTCTCTCTCCCCATCCCCGCACTCACAACAAGGGCAGAGTCCCCCTAGTCCGCACCTTTCGCCCCACCAGCCGGCATATACAACACATAATCCTCCGCCATTTCCGCCACCTCCAACGTGACCCCACCACTCGCCACATCTTCCCATCTCCCCCTATGTCTGCCTTCTGCAAAGACCGCTCCCTCCGCAACTCCCTTGTCAATTCTTCCCTTCCCTCCCGTACCACACCCTCCCTGGGCACTTTCTGTTGCAACCGCAAGAAATGCAACACCTATCCCTTCACCTCCCCCCTCGAATCCATTGAAGGACCCAAGCAGTCGTTCCAGGTGCGACAAAGGTTCACCTGTATCTCCTCCAACCTCATCTACTGCATCCGCTGCTCTAGATGTCAGCTGATTTACATCGGGGAGACTAAGCGGAGGTTTGGCGATCATTTCGCCGAACACCTCCGCTCAGTCCGCAATAACCTACCTGAACTCCTGGTGGCTCAGCACTTCAACTCCCCCTCCCATTCCCAATCCGACCTCTCTGTCCTGGGTCTCCTCCATTGCCAGAGTGAGCAACACCGGAAATTGGAGGAACAGCACCTCATATTCCGCCTGGGTTGCTTGCGTCCGGATGGCATGAACGTTGAATTCTCCCAATTTTGCTAGCCCTTGCTGTCTCCTCCCCTTCCTTAACCCTCGAGCTGTCTCCTTCCATCCCCCCGCTCTTGGGCTCCTCCTCCTCCCTTTTTCCTTCCTTCTCCCCCCCACCCCCCATCAGTCTGAAGAAGGGTTTTGCCGCGAAATGTCGCCTATTTCCTTCGCTCCATAGATGCTGCTGCAGCCGCTGAGTTTCTCCAGCATTTTTGTGTACCTTCGATCTTCCAGCATCTGCAGTTCCTTCTTGAACACGAGTGACTGGATTCACTTGGGAAGCGGGAAGGGAAATTTACATGGCTTTATTGGGGGGGAAAATACTTCAATCTTTTTGCATTTAAAGTATTTTTTATTTTGAAAACAGCAGATGGGTCTTTCTGGGAGAGCAAAATGGAAATATGAACAGTCTCATGGCAATTATAAACGGCAGATTTAGAGTTGGAACAGTACGCTTGGAACCCACTCTAAATCCACGGTTGATTGCAGTTTCTGGGTCCTTTTATTGTGCATGAAGATTCAATGACATGTTTTTCTTTTCAACGTCAATCATCTCCAAATGACGACATCCTCTGTCTGTGCAACTTCCTCGCTCTGTTATTCTCTCCCTTTTGTCCACCGGGGTATACATGCATTTGATGAGACTCAACGGGATAGGGCATTGGAGTACAAGATAAATTGCTCATCCCCCTCCCATTCCCAATCTGACCTTCCTCTCCTGGGCCTCCTCCATTGTCAGAGTGAGGCCCAGTGCAAATTGGAGGAACAGCACCTCATATTTCACTTGGGTAGCTTACACCCCAGAGGTATTAACATTGACTTCTCTAACTTCAAATAGCCCTTGCTTTCCCTCTCCCTCCATCCCTTCCCCCTTCCCGGTTCTCCCACCAGTCTTACTGCCTCCGCCTACATTCTATCTCTGTCTACATCAGTCTGAAGAAGCGTCTCGACCGGAAACATCACCCATTCCTTACTGAATGTGCTGAATGTGGATGATCAGCCATGATCACAGTGAATGGCGGTGCTGGCTCAAAGGTCCGAATGGCCTACTCCTGCACCTACTGTCTCCAGAGATGCTGCCTGTTCCGCCAGTTACTCCAGCATTTTGTGTCTACCTTCGATTTAAACCAGCATCTGCAGTTCTTTCCTACCCAAGATTATCCCATTCTGGCATGGGTCTAGGTCAGCTGGGTAATATGGGCCACAAAGTGCTGGAGTAACTCAGCAGGTCGGGCAGCATCTCTGACAGGTGATGTTTTGGGTCAAGACCCTTCTTCAGACTGACAATTCAATGATTCAGTTTGTTATTGTCACATGTACACAGGTACAATGAAAAACTTTGTTTTGCCTGCTATCCAAACAAGTATGATATAATATACAGAAATGTAGTGGGACCACCCCTTGCCGGCCTTCTACCCTCTCAGGACCCCTTCTCCTGTCTCACACATTCCCCCTCGTCTTGGATCCACCGTGCCGGCCTCCAAAGAATGTAGCGACTGGGCTTTTATACACTGAAATTTAGGATGAGAGGATATCTCATTGAAACGTATAAGATTATTAAGGGATTGGACACGCTGGAGGCAGGAAACATGTTCCCATTGGTGCGGGAGTCCAGAACCAGGAACCACAGTTTAAGAATAAGGGGTAGACCATTTAGAACAGAGATGAGGAAAAACTTTTTCATCCAAAGAGTTGTGAATCTGTAGAATTCGCTGCCTCAGAAGGCAGTGGAGGCCGATTCTCTAGATGCTTTCAAGAGAGATTTAGATGGAGCTCTTAAAAATAGAGGAGTCAAGAGATATGGGGAGAAGGCAGGATCGGGGTACTGATTGTGGATGATCAGCTATGATCACAGTGAATGGCGGTGCTGGCTCGAAGGGCTGAATGGCCTACTCCTGCACCTATTGTCTGTTGTCTATTCCCCCTCTGAACTCCTCCAGGAACGATCCCTTCTCCTGTCTCCAACATTCCCCTCCTTATGGACCCGCCTTGCTGGCCTTCTACCCTCTCTGGACCCATTCATTCAGACATGGAGGGCGATGCTTTAAGTAGTACTGTCAGCATTTCACAGGCATGGTCTGCTTTGCTTGGAATAAACATATCACGGGACAGTACAGCACGGCAACAGGCCCTTCGACCCATAATGTCATGCTAATCACAATGCCTGGATAAACAAATTTAATCTGCCTGCATATCCCTCCATTGTCTGTATACACTTGTCCCAATCGAACAGAGATTTGAGTGCCTCACCAGACTGAGATCATTAGAGAGTCCAGTATTGTCCAATCCCTGACTTGTCATATTGATGCTTGGAGATGCTGACAATAGATAGTTTCAGCTGAGATTTTTTAGTTTTTATGTTTTTTAGTATTTTATTTATCGTTTTAACACATAGTAAACCTCATCTGTTTGGATAGCATACAAAACAAATCTTTTCACTGTAATAAAAAGGATCCACAGATGCGAATTTATACCAAAGATAGACACAAAATGCTAGACTAACCCAGCGGGTCAGGCAGCTTCTCTGGAGAAAATGGATAGGTGACGTTTCGGGGTTGGGACCCGTCTTCAGACTTTTTTACTGTACCTGCGTACACACGACCATAATGAAGCAAAATCACTGAATTGTCAGAGTGTCGTTTGACCACATGGAATGAATCTGTGCACTCCTTGAGGGCTGCGTATACGTTGGTCTTGCCAACAATGATCACATCCCAAGAATGAATAACAAAAATAAGAGCTTTGCCTCGGCTGTTAGCACAAAGCAGTTTGCAATATGGAATATATTGTCAAGTCTTTCATTCCGTCTTTATAATTTATTTTTCTTACTCCTCCAGTCTGTCATTGCTCATACTTTTTTTCGGGGGTTTGGGAGGGAACGGAACAACATCAACATCTGTTAGTAATTTGCAACATTTACTTTGACTTTCAGCAGAAACGCATCTGGAACAAAAGGATTGAGAGTTTGATTGCCATGTCTTTGGGTAGAATTTGAGCTCAAAGCTCCTTCTGAGCTTATGGTTTCCTAGTTAGCCGAGTGTTTTCTTCAATGTATTCTGAGGTCGTGCGTCCCATTGCTAAGCAGGGGAAGCTATCTGCATGGGTTTCCTCCATCAACTGTTCAAAGATCATTACACAAGGGACCCACAGTCAAGTATAATGACTCATGCTGGCGAAACTGGCCAGCAAGGAGGAACTAATTGATCAGTTGTGTAGAAGGGAACTGCAGATTCTGGTGTATATACCCAAGATAGATACAAAGTGCTGGAGCAACTCAGCACGTCAGGTGGCATCTTTGGAGAAAAATGATGGGTCCGGAGAAGGGTCCTGGCCCAAAAAGTCTACCCATCCTTTTTCTCCAGAGATGCTGCCTTACTCCGCTGAGTTACTCCAGCACTTTGTGTCCATCTAAGTGATCAGTTGTGCTGGTGTTGGTTTATTGTCACGTGTATTGAGATGCGGTGGAAAGCTTTATGTTGAATGTTATCCGGGCAAATCATGCGCATATGGATGCAGTCATACCATACATGATATAAGCATTCCTTTGAGAAGGATGTGTCCAGAACAGAAATTACTGCGTGAATATTTGGATACAGTTGTAGGACCATTATCATCCCTCCATTCAAGAATACAAACAGGGTGGTGAGGCCGTACTGTCTGGCAATACTGTGTTTTCAGTTCAATGATTTGTTACTCCTGATCGAACTAACAAATGGTATCTCTAGTCATTCACCGTATTCTATTTCTATTTGATTTTAGTTTCGGTATCTGTGCTGCACAGTTCCATTTCATGGGGTGGTGCCATGTTAAATCATTGCTCCATGGGCAACTTGCTCCTGAAACCTTGTTACAGTATATGGTATTAATCTATGTGTCCAAATCCATATCTGTTTTATTACTAAGGATAAACTATCAATACATTTGTTAAAATGCAGCCTACAGGAAGTCATCTGATGAACTGAACCTGTCTGATGTTGATTCATCTGCTCTTAAGACTATATATTGGGTGTTTTCCCCCCCAATTATACTGATTCCCTCAAGTGATTTAAGATGCTTTTTCCTCCATGTTTGTTTAGGTGAATCAGACTGATGTGGTGGTGGTGACCAGTCCCGCTCCAGACGGCCGTAGAGATGACTGGCTGAGAGCTGACTCAACCATAATCGCCTATGACTTGCCAGGTAAAAGGGTGGTTGGAACGGCTGAGCAATCAGTTCTTTTAAATGCTGTTGACGAGAAGTGGTTCTTTAAAGAAACGAGCTTGCATTTACGCATGTAGCAGCTTTCACTATCTAGGACATCCCCAAAGCACTTTGCAACCAATGGGGAGATTTTAGAAACAGAGACATAGAAAGTAGGTGCAGGGGTATGCCATTCGGCCCTTCGAGCCTGCACCCCCATTCAATATGATCATGGCTGATCATCCAACTCAGTATCCTGTACCTGCTTTCTCTCCATACCCCCTGATCCCTTTAGCCTCAAGGGCCACATCTAACTCCCTCTTAAATATTGCCAATGAACTGGCCTCAACTACATTATGTGGCAGAGAATTCCAGAGATTCACCACTCTCTGTGTAAAAAATGTTTTTCTCATCTCGGTCCTAAAAGATTTCCCCTTTATCCTTAAACTGTGACCCCTTGTCCTGGACTTCCCCAACATCGGGAACAATCTTCCTGCATCTAGCCTGTCCAATCCCTTAAGAATGTTTTAAGTTTCTATAAGATTCCCCCCTCAATCTTCTAAATTCTAGCAAGTACAAGCCAAGTCTATCCAGTCTTTCCTCATTTGTCAAGTCCTGACATCCCAGGAATCAGTCTGGTGAACCTTCTCTGTACTCCCTCTATGGCAAGAATTTTGAAATGGCAGCCTTTGTTATGCAGTGAACACAGCACCCAAGTTGCACAGTAAGCTCCAACAATGTAATAAAGGGCACGTAATCTATTTTAACGACGTTGGATGAATTGATAAGTAATGTTAAGGTTTAACTTGCCTTTTCCACACAGTTAAATAGACTTTGTTGAATATTGTGGATATGGTTTTGATTTAACATTTCATCTGAAATTCAAACAGCACTGCATTCCCTCCATTGTAAAGCATTCCTGGTGTAGGTACAGTATATTATTGTGCCAGGATGCCGTGGGGAATCTGTTTTGCATGCTATTCGAGCAAATCATTACCATACTTGAGGGCAACAGGTAGTGCACAAGGGAAAATATATAGAATGCAGAATATAGTGTTACAGCTACAGAGAAAATGCAGATAAGAAAAGCACAATGACCTCAATGACATAGACTGGAAGATCGGGAATTCATCCCTACCCATATGAGGTCTGTTTAAGAGTCTTATAACAGCAGGGAAGCTGTTCATGTATCTGGTTGTATGTAGTTTCAAGCTTTAGTATCTTCTGCCAGACTGGATGGAAAGCAGTAAAAATGACCACGGTGCTAGTGGTCTTTGATTACGGTAGCTGTTGTCCCAAAGATGGCGTAGATGGAGGGGAGATGAGTGTGTGTGTGATAGATACCACAATACCATTTCCTATACCAGAGGTTGAGTGGATGTGATCGGGGTGTGTTCACAATTCTGCAAGCTCTTGCATGTCTTGAGCGGAGCAGTTGCCATATCAATTTAGATTGTTAAATATCTCCCAAAGCGGAACAATTCCTGGAAATATTGCAATGCAAGCTTTGTGTTTGGTAGAGTAGTAATTCTATAATGATAGGGTGCATTGGGAGAGGTGCAAATATTTTGCAATGTGGAGATGTTTCACCAAACTATAATTAGCCAAGTTATGCATGCGGTTGTGTCGCAACAGAGAATGGAGTAAATATTCATAAAAAATAAAACATCATAGCAACTCTTGTCAGTTAACTCCCTCAGAGCCTGTAATGTTCACCATCGCTATCTTTACTCTCGCTGCGCTCCTGCTCTGACAACCCAGCAGTGATGGGATGCAGGAGCAATGAGGAACACTGTCATTCCCAGTTGATCCCGACTGTTGCTGCTCCTGCATTGTGATCAATGGCTTCCCCTGGGCTGTGTTTTGACAATTTTATGGACTGTGCAGCCACAACAACATCTCCACCGAGCAGCAGGATATTGCTCCACCACCTATACATGCACGTTACATATTGGAGAGCCATCATGGTTAATGGTCGTGGCACAAAGCTCTAATTGGCAGTGCAACTCTTTACTGGCACTACAGTTACTAATATTCTGTCGGGTCTCCACTCAGCCGCTGATGCTCCAGAGGGAACAACCAAGTTTATCCAACCTCTCCTTACATCCATTACCTTCTAATTTAGGCAGCATTCTGGTAAACATCTGCGCCCCCTCCAAATCCTACCTGTAATGGGGTAACGAGAAGGAATGCAACTTCCATCGGTGGTGGTGAGATGTGGCTTGGGGCTTTGTTGGAGTTGCAAGGTTTTGGCTTAGAAGCCATTCTCTCCTCTGTGTCTTTGCTCTCTGGGGAAGGAGGGTGAAGGAGATGCAAATGGCCACCGGGAAAATGTCCTGCGTCTCCCAAGCCTTTAGTTTCATATTCTTAGAAAACCTTATCAAAGTTTGTGATTTTTTTTTTCTCTGATGGCTGGACAAGGAGGGATTTAAGTTTATTTCTATTGTGCTTCCAGTAGAGGCCCATCACAGACTGGAATGGCTAACTTCCACTTAACAGTGGCCTTGAAGAGATTGGGGAATTCCTGAGCTACCAATACAGTTAGTGCTGGCCCCAATTAGTTAATTAGCCCGTTAATCAGATTGCTTACATTAATCAAAAAAGTGCTGGAGTAACTCAGGGGTCAGGCAGCATCTCTGGAGAACATGGATAGATGATGTTTTGGGTTGGTTCTTCAGTCCCAAAACATTGCCCGCCCATGTTCCCCAGAGATGCTGCCTGACCAGCTCAGTTACATCAGCAATTTGTGCCTTTGTGTTGGTAATCCAGCACCTTCAGTTCCTTCTGTCTTGTCTTAAATTTATCAAGCCAACTATCTGCAAATATCTCCATAGCTCTCTTCTTCTTGCGAATGAAACATAAACCAAAGGAATAGTTAGATCTCAAGCTGGGTGTTGAGCAGCCAGGTTGTTGTCTCTGTGTCAATGTCTGCCAGGGCCTGAGCTCCATTTGGTGGGTGGTAGAGCGGGCACCCAGAGATGACATGGCTGGCTGCCTCTTGTTCTGCTCCGCTGGCATTGAAACGCCCAACTCCAGTACGAAGTCTGTTGAGCTTCACCCATGCTCCTCGATAACTGAACCCGCACAGCTCTCCTTCCAATGCATAAACTGTTTGGCTTAATGGCATGTGGCAGTGGGTCTGATCCAATCAACCCAACAGTTCTTCATTCTGTCGAACTGCACCTCATGAGTGATGTTGTAATCAACCAATGTAACTATTACATGAAAGTCTTAATCTTATTTCCGTGGTTCAATGAAGTTTAATGTGGGACTAAACCCAATAAACGCCACACAGAGCCTTCATAGAAAATAGGTGCAGGAGTAGGCCATTTGGCCCTTCGAGCCTGCACCGCCATTCAATATGAACATGGCTGATTATCCAACTCAGTATCCTGTACCTGCCTTCTCTTCATACCCCCTGATCCCTTTAGCCACAAGGGCCACATCTAACTCCCTCTTAAATATAGCTCTCATTGCCTGTATGAATAAGCCTAGCAAAACTACACTTTCACATGCTTTCCTGGTAAATTTTAGTCATTATTACATTTTGTGTCTACCCCAATCCCAATACATTCAACACTTGGCTTTTTAATAAACATCCCAGGGTTCAGTCACTTACAGTACTGCAAGCAGACAGGATATTTGCACACCAACTGTGCAGAGAAAACAGTGACCAGAATATTCCTTTTAGTAATACCTACTGAAGGATAATCATCGGTCAGGATCAAATGTGAAAGTTCGCTTGCATTTCCGCCACTACAAAAACGAGATCAGGGCAGCTTCACTGTGCAGATGACACACATGAAAACTAAACCCCTAGTTATTGTCGACTCGTTGATGAGGACAGGCCTTACACTTAACATTTGCAAAACGTGAAGGTCCTTTACAAACTTGTCCTAGCTACACAACAGCACTCTCCAAACATAATTATGCACAAGACTTTGTAAAGCACAGACTGTTTCACATATGTCAGGAGTCCCTATGAACAAAGGCAGACCATGATGAAATGAGCCACCATCTTTAGTGACCACATGGGTTTCCTCTGGGTCAAAGACGTGTGGGTTTGTAGGTTAATTGGCCCCTGTAAATTGTCCCCACTGTGCAGGGAGTGGATGAGTAAGTCGGATGACATAGAACTAGTGTGAAGGTCAGCGTGAACTGAAGAGCCTATTTTCAAGCTGCATCTCTAAAGCTGAAAGGGTCCAAAACTGAAACATCGCCTATCCATTCCTTGCACAGATGCTGCCTGACCCGCTGAGTTACTCCAGCACTTTGCATTTTAAATCAATGCCAGTGTCTACCACGGGAACAACTCCCAGAGAGCAGAGACTCTTAATTACACAGCCTGTGCACGGGAAAATAGGTAACATTCCCAGAATCCTGGGGACCCCTTGGGTCATGGTCCAGGTGTGATTACATGGAGAACATTGAAAAGACAACACCCAGTGCAGACGGTGAATGATTTGGGAGGTCATGAAGCTCAAAGAAAATGTAGAATAGATCATTGTTAGCTGGGGGAAAATGACAAATGGGATGTTGTGCTTGTGAAAGGCTTTGTGTAAAGGCAAATTATTATTTATGTTTCTTTAGAGATATACAAAGTCAAAGCAAGTCCACCGAATCCACACTGCCCATTGATCACCCGTATACTAGTTCCGCTATCCAACTTTCGTTATGTTATATTTGTGTGTTTTGGGCAATTTACAGAACCAAAGTCACGTACAAGCCTGTACATCTTTGGGATGTTGGAGGAAGCTGGGGAACCCGGAGAAAACCCACTCGGTCACAAAGAGAACGTGCAAACTCCGCATAGACAGCACCCATAGTGAGGATCGAAAATTGGCCTCTGGCGCTGTGAGGCAGCAGCTCTACTGCTGCGCCACTGTGCTGCCCTTGGTGAAATTCTGCCTGTACCCCAAACACTCTGCAAACGAAGCCCAAGACTGATATTTAAAGAAACTTGAAATCAATAGATCTGAATGTTTGCTGGCTCGTACGTCTTGTATTAGTAATTTTCAGTGTGTGGCGTCAGAGCCACTGTCCTGCTGGCTTAACGTTCTAAAGTTAGATTTGATTCATTTCACTTCATTCAGTTGAAGACTGTCAGGAACCCAATCATGGGGGAGTCCAGAACCTGGGGCCACAGTCTAAGAATAAAGGAGAGGTCATTTAAAACTGAGATGAGAAAATACTTTCACCCAGAGAGTTGTGAATTTGTGGAATTCTCTGCCACAGAAGACAGCAGAGGCCAATTCACTGGATAAATTAAAAAAAAAGAGTTAGATAGAGCTCTAGGGGCTAGCGGAATCAAGGGATATGGAGATAAGGCAGGCACGGGTTACTGATTGTGGATAATCAGCCATGATCATAATGAATGTGGCTGATCAGGCTCGAAACGCCAAATGGCCTCCTCCTGTAGCTATTTTCTATGTATCTATGTAGAACTGTTCTGTGTTTAAGAAGGAACTGCAGATGCTGGAAGGAACTGTTCTGTGTTTCGTTACATACAGCCTTTAGCTCGAGGTCTGGCTGCCAAGATTTCCAGCACAAAGATCCTGCAACATCGCACGATGAAATTGGACTCCTGACAGTAGCTATGCAGATCAAGGTAGGAAAAATGTTGTTTGCTCATCCCCTGAGGAAGCCTCTTTGCTGAATTTCTATTTTATTATTCCACGAGCCGGAGACATGAGCCTGAAGGTCATTCTCCATTAATGTGAGGCATATACTTGCTGAATCTCTTATCAGGTGCGTGTAGGAAAGAACTGCAATGCTGGTTTTTACCGAAGGTAGACACAAAGTGCTGGAGTAGCTCAGTCTGAAGAATGGTCTGGACCCGAAACGTCACCAATCCTTTTTCTCTAGAGATGCCGCCTGACCTACTGAGTTACTTCAGCACTGTCTGTCTACCTTATATTATAAAGTATCTTTGTCCAATTTTGGACTTGGCTATTTATTATTAAAGGGAAAGCATGAAGTGAAATTGGCCTGGGCTTTCTTTGTTATCACCTTTGGTCACAAAATATTGGGATTCTGAACAAAAGATTCTAATTGAGGATCAGTAACAAAACTGTCAACTATTAACTTTGCTATCTGCCTGGGAGTCAGTTTGGCTGTAGACTAAAAAAGAAAAACACAGATTGCTGGAATAATTCCGTTGGTCAGACAGCATCTCTTAATTCTTCAATTAATTACGGTGGTGGTGAGCCCTGGGAAGGGGGGGGGGGGAAAGAAAGCTAGAGGAGAGGAGAAGCTGGGCAAAGGGACAAAGCGAGGATGAGCAGGCTTCCTGATGGGCAGATGGTTGGACAAATGCCAGGGATTAAAATAAGGCATGAAGCGGAAAGATTGAAGAGTTGCTAATCGTGCAGCAAGGGGAAGGAATGAAAAGTGAAGGTCCAAGTGGGTCACAGAGAAGAGAGGGGGAAGATAAAAAAAGAGGAGGGGGGGGGGAGAATTCAAAGGTTTACTTGGTGGGGTTGTAAGCTATCCAAATGGAATATTTACTTTTTGTCTTTCTTTTGTGGATAAATGTGAGGTTATCCACTTTGGTGGCAAAAACAGGAAAGCAGACTATTATCTAAATGTTGGCCGATTAGGAAAAGGGGAGATGCAACGAGACCTGGGTGTCATGGTACAGCAGTCATTGAAAGTAGGCATGCAGGTGCAGCAGGCAGTGAAGAAAGCGAATGGTATGTTAGCATTCATAGCAAAAGGATTTGAGTATAGGAGCAGGGAGGTTCTACTGCAGTTGTACAGGGTGTTGGTGAGACCACACCTCGAGAATTGCGTACAGTTTTTGTCTCCAGATCTGAGGAAGGACATTATTGCCATAGAGGGAGTGCAGAGAAGGTTCACCAGACTGATTCCTGGGATGTCAGGATTTTATATGAAGAAAGACTGGATAGACTCGGCTTGTACTCGCAGGTATATGGGACTAGGGGAGATTATGTGTTCGGCACGGACTAGAAGGGTCGAGATGGCCTGTTTCCGTGCTGTAATTGTTATATGGTTATTATATGGTTATATGGTACTCGCTAGAATTTAGGAGATTGAGGGGGGATCTTATAGAAACTTGCAAAATTCTTAAGGGGTTGGACAGGCTAGATGCAGGAAGATTGTTCCCGATGTTGGGGAAGTCCAGGACAAGGGGTCACAGCTTAAGGATAGAGGGGAAATCCTTTAGGACCGAGATGAGAAAAACATTTTTCACACAGAGAGTGGTGAATCTCTGGAACTCTCTGCCACAGAAGGTAGTTGAGGACAGTTCATTAGCTATATTTAAGAGGGAGTTAGATGTGGCCCTTGTGGCTAAAGGGATTGGGGGGTATGGAGAGAAGGCAGGTACAGGATACTGAGTTGGATGATCAGCCATGATCATATTGAATGGCGGTGCAGGCTCGAAGGGCCGAATGGCCTACTCCTGCACCTATTTTCTATGTTTCTATGTTTTCAGTGGCATTGATGTTGGCTACTGCCAGTTGTCACCAACCAGTAGTAGTTTCTGCATACATTTGCACCTGCATTCCTGTGCTCTTTCCTTTATCCTGTTCTAAAATGGAGGAGGGCACTCGACATGAAAGTCCATCCATCATCCCAGCACTCAATGACCTGTCATTAGAACCTGAATGAAATGCACTCATTTGAAATTTGTCATCATTTTCAAACATAGCTACACATACCCTCTAGGCTTCAAGCTCTCCAAAGTCCTGTGCCCCTAAACATCTCCATTTATGCATCCCAAATTCTCAAAGTAATGCTACCCCAATCTGCTACTGCATCCAATTCTCTCCCAATGCTTCTTTTTGTCTCTTGTTACTTTCCTCCGAAAGATCCTTTTCAAAATTGCTTTATTGTGCATGCGTTTTGGACTCCTATGCTTTTAGCTCAGTTAAATCTTAATGCAGCATCCAAAGGCACCTCAAATATGTTGGGTTTATATGAACATAGTCTACAGTGATAGGTTGTCCTCGGTGCATGCCATTTCAAGAAGACACTTAACCTTTTCAAAAGTGTAAACTAATGCCCCTGTCCCACTTGGGAAACCTGAATGGAAACCTCTGGAGACTTTGCGCCCCACCCAAGGTTTCCGTGCGGTTCCCGGAGGTTTTTGTCAGTCTCCCTACCTGCAACCTCCGGCAACCTCCTGCAACCTCCGGGAACCGCAAGCACATTTAACCATTCCTATGACCTTTCTGTCCTGGGCCTCCTCCACTGTGAGGCCCCAAGCAAATTGTAGGAACAGCACCTCGTATTTCGCCTGGGCAGTTTACAACCCAGCAGTATGTGTTGATTTCTCTAATTTCAAGTAATCGCGGCATTTCACCTGTCTCCGCTGCTCCCCCACCCTAGTCATCTTGCCATTTCCACTGTTTGCATCCATATATCTTTTCATTATCACCTCTTCCACAGCCAACAATGGTCCATTATGGGTTCCATCTTTCCTTGGTCATAGGTGTCACCTCTGCTTTGTTCTGTACTTTTTCATACCTCTAGTTTCCCTCTTGCCCCCCTCCCCCGGCACTCAGTCTGAAGGATTTTAACCCAAAACGTCACCTATTCCACTGCATGACCCGCATGAGTTTGTTGTCTATCCAGCACTTTGTGTCTATCTTTGGTGTAAACCAGCATCTGCAGTTCTTTTGTACACATACGCATCAGCTGAATTGTCAGGCACTTGCTGGGTGTATAATCTGTGAACATCATCTCATTTTCTTGATGTGTTTTTCCTTTAGAACACAGTGGAAAGCAGTACCCGGTGGTTGAAACAGCAACAGCACAAGAGATGGAATCTTCAACTCCTCAGGTTGCACACCATCTCACCTGTCCCCAGGTAAACTTATCAAAACCTAACTTTCCTTGAGTGTGGTGGTTTGCTTTAATTGGATTTAATTGGATTTTCAGACCCCATGCCCTAGTACAATTAAACTGTTATAATCGGCGACTGACCATTTGGGAATCCCAATGGTTCTATCCCTTGATCACCAGGTGACCTGTACCATCTACTTCATCAATTGCTGGTATCCTGGTTCCAAAGCTCCAATGCAGCTTACCTGGAAGGTTATGTTATTGGGGGGAGGGTGGCAGAAACAGGCCCTTTGCCCCTGGAGTCTGCGCCGACCAGCGACCCCTACCTACTTGCACTATCCTGTACACACCAGGGACAATTTACAATTATATCAAGCCAATTCACCTACAAACGTGTACCATTGGAGTGTGGGAGGAAACCGGAAATCCCGGAGGAAACCCACGCAGGTCTCTGGGAGAACGTAAAAACTCCATTCAGACACATGGCACCCGTAGTCAGAAAAAACCTGGGTCTGCAGGTGGCGCTGTGAGGCAGCATCTTGAAACTGTTATAATCGGCGACTGACCATTTGGGAATCCCAATGGTTCTATCCCTTGATCACCAGGTGACCTGTACCATCTACTTCATCAATTGCTGGTATCCTGGTTCCAAAGCTCTAATGCAGCTTACAGGGTTCACTGGAAGGTTATGTTATTTGCGGGGGGGGGTGGCAGAAACAGACCCTTTGCCCCTGGAGTCTGCGCCGACCAGCTACCTACTTGCACTATCCTGTACACACCAGGAACAATTTACAATTATATCAAGCCAATTCACCTACAAACGTGTACCATTGGAGTGTGGGAGGAAACCGGAAATCCCGGAGGAAACCCACGCAGGTCTCTGGGAGAAACGTAAAAACTCCATTCAGACAGCACCCGTAGTCAGATCGAACCTGGGTCTCTGGCGCTGTGAGGCAGCAACTCTACCGCTGCAGCACCATGCCCACCTTTGCTGGGCCTAACAGTTTTGTTGTGGATGACACTGAGTTTGGAAGCACTTGTTTCTAAGGGTGCACTTTGTGGTACAAATTGGAACTCGTTTACTGATCTGAATCCCGTGTTCAAACATTTTCAGTGACATCGAGATCTCCAGAGCACAGACTCCAAAACCGATCAGCCTCCTCGCCAAAGAAATTGGGCTACATCCAACTGAAATAGAAGCCTATGGAAGGAACAAAGCAAAAGTCAAACTGTCTCTCTTGGACAGATTGAAGAACCAAGAAGAAGGAAAATATGTACTGGTTGCTGGGTAGGAACTTTTTATTTGCTTTTTTTGTTCATTAACTTCTTTAAAACATTTTCTGCCATTTCTTGTTTCAGTATTATATTGCCATATTTAAGTTGTTACTTTTTTTGGAAAGAGATGTCGCAGTAACCATGTAGGGTATTGTGAGACATTCTGAAAAGGCTTATACTGAGAAAATTCCCAATTACAAGCGTGTCCAAATCTATAAAATCAAAGTTTGAAGCCCAGAAGGTAGCTATTTTGTCCATAGTGACTCTATGTAACTCTTTGTAACTAGAGGTGGTAAATATGATCATTAGCATCCAATTAAGAATAAAGGGTAAACTTGTAGCGGCACCAAACGTGGTGAATAAACGTGGAGACGTCAGTCCGGTCAAACAGTCGTGTATTCGACACGTTAGGTTGGTGCGCTAACTATATTAACATTGCTGCTGTAGCTGAACGATGTTGTTCTCTCGGGCTCTGCTACCTGTTGAGTCCTAAGGTCTCGAGGTGAGAAAACCTTAAGTAGCAGGACACTCCCTCTAGCCCATGACGTCACGTGCCCGCCCTCATACCTCCTGACGAGGGTTCGACCATAAGTGGCCCGTGTATAGGCTGACGCCACAAACTTCTGTTAACAGAGTACTGAAGCTATGGTGAATAGCACTGAGGGAAGCAACATATCTGTGTAAAGAGTATAAGGACATGCTGATAGTGGTCATTGAAGTTAAGGCAGAAAAGGATTTGTGCTGATGATGAGTATAGGGAAAGTCTATTTGGGCTAAACAGCCTGTTTCTTTGTTGTGAATTTTATATACATTTGGTAAATCTCTCTGGCAGGATTATGTACGGGATGAATGGATGCTGGAGCTACAGCTTTATATTTTACAATTTATTGAAATGATTTGGATGAGTGATGCCAAAGATTTGCTGATGAAACGGATCAGTAGAAAGTTGTGAAGAGGGTGTAAGGGATAGGTTACGTGAGTGGGCAAAGATCCGATGAATGGGGCAAAACAAGGAAAGGTGAAATTGTCCATTTTAAGGGGGAAGGAAGAAAATGGAAAAGCTAAATGGAGACACAAGGTGCAGAGAGATCTGGGTTGGTAAGGCGATTAATGTTTATCAATGAAGAAATGGAACTGATAAATAGAGGGATTATCCCCCAGTAATATAGGGCATTGGCAAGAAGTTGATAGGCTACGTGACCACTGTGATAGCCCTGGCCTGTGGCTGTGAGTGGGATCCGAGGGCTATTTAGGGGATGTGAGGAAAATACTATTGGATAGATGTGAAATAGCGTTCACTGGTTGGCACAGAGTGAGTGAGCCAGAGAGCCCATTTCTGTGCCGTATGACTGTAAACCAAGTTTGCCCTGGCTATATCTGCTCAGTGAATAGCAGGAGTTTTCCCAGTGTCCATTACAGTGCTTATCCCTCCTCCCTGGGCCAATTTACAGCGGCCAGTTAACCTACCAATCTACATATCTTTAGGTTCTGGGAAAAAAAATCGCAGCATCTGGATCCAGGGAGAACATGCAAACTTCACGCAGACTGCATCAGAGATCAGGATTGAACTGAGGTCACGGGAGCTGGGTGATTTAAGAGACTTTAGATGCTGGAATCGAAAGCAAGCAAAAACAAAGGAGAGTAATTGGAGGAACTTGCTGGTCAGGCAGTATCTGTTGAGGGAAGTGGAGAGTCAACGCTTTAGGTCGAGACCCTTAATGTAAGCTAGATGAAGGGTCTCGACCAAAAAGGTCAACGTCAATGGATGTTGCCAGATCATGGGATCTCCTGAGGCAACAGTTCTAATACTGTGACCCAAAAAATGCATATCCATCACCGGAGAGATGACTATGTATTGGTCCTTTAGTTCATCATCAAAATCTTAATCTAGAGTTTTATGCGCAAATTAATTGGAGTAATGGTTTTGTCTATTAAAGCACTCTTGCTCTTAGGCCGGCAATTATTTTCATTGGGCGATTTGTGTGCATGAGTCTATGGGATAGACTTTGTTCAAATTGAGCAATTGCACTACGATTAATTTCTCAACTTCATTTGTCTCCAGAATTACACCGACTCCTCTGGGAGAGGGAAAGAGTACAGTGACTATTGGATTGGTTCAAGCAATGGGTGCTCATCTGGGCGTTAATGCATTTGCTTGTGTGAGGCAGCCATCACAGGGGCCAACATTTGGTGTTAAAGGTAATCGACTTACGGTAACTGCATGCTAAATAGCTGAGCAATTTTTATTCCTTGGACAAAGAGCGAAATTGTCACGATTGTTTGATTGTCATATGCAGATAGACCGGAACAATTAAATTCTTGCTTGCTGCAAATGGGTGGCACGGTGGCGCAGCGGTAGAGTTGCTGCCTTACAGACCTGGGTTCGATCCTGACTACTGGTGCTGTCTGTACGGAGTTTGTATGTTCTCCCCATGGCCGCGTGGGCTTTCCCGGGTGCTCCGGTTTCCTTCCACACTCCAAAGACATACAGGTTTACCAATTGGCTTTGGTAAAAGTTGGTAAATTATCCCTGGTGTGGGGGATAGTGTTAGTGTAGGGAGCACGCTGGTTTGCGCGGACTGGGTGGGCTGAAGGGCCTGTTTGCGTGCTGTATCGTAAACTAAACTGAACTAAATGCAACAACACAATATTCAGTTAAATTACAAGGGTCATAGCACCCAAAACACAATGATCATATCTGGATAACACTGTGCAGTTTAAATGCCACCTTAATAGTACCTGAGCAAACTTGTATCAGGAGAATCTGATTGTAGTACTGATTCTTCCCAAATTTACTTTGTCCCCCCCATATTATTCCCAAAAATAAATTCAAGGTCACTATCTCTATATGGTCCAGTTGGTTCAGTTGTTGGTTTCTGGTCTACTCGGGCTTGAGTCAGTTGGTTATAGACTCCAGTCCTACATCAAGCTAATCACTGCTGTATGTATTATTAGAGTCACGTTCATACGTTCTGGCAGCAAAATAAGGCCATTCAGCCCATCAAGTCTACTCCGCCATTCAATCATGTTTGATCTTATCTTCCCCTCTCAACCCCATTCTCCTGCCTTCGCTCTATTATTGCTAACACCCTAAAGGGCCTCTCCCACGAACAAGCGACTCCATGCGGCAAGCGCGACCTAACGTGGTCGCTTGAGCTGTACGGCCTCGCGGGGCCGGTCCCACTTCATTCGCCGGAGCCGTATGAAGTTGTGCGGAGCTGGTCCCGACATCGCGGGGCTCCGAAAAACTGACTGTGTTCAAAAATTCCGCGCGGCAACGGCCTGCCGGCCCGCAGCCGCCTCGACGCCGTACGCACCGCCTCGACGGGCTTGCACAGCGTCTCAACACCGCACGCAGCGTCTTGACGCCATACGTCACACGCAAACATCCCGTGGACTTCGCTTGAACTTCACGTCACTCACTCGACCTCCGCGCGGCCCCCGCTTCCGGTTTGGTCGTGCTCACCGCATGCAGGTGCATGCTGGTGGGACCGGCCCTGTACGGGTATCACTCGACCTCCGCGCGGCCCACACTTCCGGTTTGGTTGCGCTTTCCGCATGCAGGTCGCATGCTCGTGGGACAGGCCCTTTACTAATCAAAAATCTGTCAATCTCCGATTTAAAATTATCCATGACAGTCTCCGCAGCCTTCTGTAGCAGTGAATTCCACAGATTCCACAGCACGGAAAAAGGCCCTTCAGCCTTACTCGTTCATGCCGACCAAGGTGCTCCACCTAAGCTAGTCCCATTTGCCTATGTTTGGCCTATATCCCTCTAAAGCTTTCCTATCCATGAACCTGTCTGTATTATGGTAGCTGCTGTCCTTCAGTCGCATTGTTAAACTGAGTATCCACCAGCTCCTTTGGCTTGACGTAATACCTCGTGATAATATCAGCAGGTTGTCTGCCCACTGGCCTTACCTGTAGCAATGTTACAAAATTTTGAGATTTAAAAAATCAAGTCTGCAATTTATCCCATCAGATAAAGCATAACAATAAGTTTAATTTGACACCAAATTCACTTTCATATCTCAAGTATTAAAAAAGTTATGACCATTTTCATACTCGGAAATTAGCATCTTGTTCCCTATTGATTTTCAATGGACATTACAAAAAAGCTGTGATCTTGGATAGTCAAACGCCCATTTCTTAAGGAAAGATTAACATTTTTAAATAGCCTAAGTGTCCAAAGATTATTCACAAATAATTCACAATATAACATGATTTTTATATCTAATTTACATTAATTTATAGGCCAAATGGAAGGAATTTAGTGTTCAATTGCTGTAAATTAATGCCCATTTAAATCGGCTTTCTAGTGGGTTCAGGTGGAACGCGCTGGTTTAGAACGTTGACATAACGCTGGATTAGTGCCCTCAAATGCCGAGAAAAATACTGCGGGATATAAAAAGCCCAAAATGAACTATTCGTTATCCGCACTTGATATAGCAGTGAATTATATATATGCCCCATTTAATGTAAAAAAAGGTACATACCTTTAAGCCTTGCTCGTTCATGCCCTGGGGCCAGAGGTTGCGAAATCAGAGAGTAAGCTAAACTATTTAACTATATTATCGAGGCCTATAAACTAATAAAGCTTTTGCGACCGGGTCTTGCAGCCTTTTTCGTTAATGATTTACTAGGCTGAACATGTGCGATTAGTACAGCCTAGTAAAAATCGCGTTTTAAACCCGCCCCCTCCAAACAGCTCCAAAATCGCCGACATGGCTGAGGGCAGATTCCCAATGACGATTCAGGTAGGTTTTGTAACATACCTATTACCTGTGGATATCATTCAATCAGCACAATTAAATGCATTGCGTTTTTGTTCTGCTTTTGGGAAGTTGCTGCCTATAAATTGATTACCTTATTATTGGACTTTAGAGATATAGTGTGGAAACGGGCCTTTCGGCTCACCAAGTCCGCGCGACCAGCTATCACCCCGTACGCTAGCACTATCCTACGAACTAAGGACAATTTTCCATTTTTACTGAAACCAATTAATCGACAAACCTACATCTTTGGAGTGTGCGAGGAAACCAGAGCGCCCGGAGAAAACCCATGTGGTCACAGGGAGAATGTACGTACTCGGTACAGACAGCACCTGTAATCGGGATCGAACCCACGAAAATGTGCACACACACACACACACACACACACACACACACACACACACACACACACACACACACACACACACACACACACACACACACACACACGCGTATAGTTATATGGAGGATGATAACCAATACATTACATAAAATGATGTTTTCTGCATCATTAAATCTCGGCTTCAGTGATGGATATATTCCAATGTAAATAGTGAGCAGAATGAAGTCTATATATTGCAGTTCAATGTAACCAGTGATTGTCTCTCGGCAGGTGGAGCTGCAGGAGGTGGATATTCTCAGGTCATCCCCATGGAGGAGGTGAGAAGTCTGATGCTTAACCATTTTGAGTGCCTTACTGTCTTCTTAAATTGCAAGAAACTTGAACATTGATGGATTTGCTTTTAATCAGATAGAACTCACAAGAAAAGAAGTGAATGGTTTGACACGCACTGCTGTTTCCCGCCATCTGCTCTGACAGGCATATCCTTCCTCTCCCTTTGAATGAATGGGTGGTGCAGCGGTAGAGTTGCGGCCCTACAGTGCCAGACCCGGGTTTGATCTTGACTATGGCTGCTGTTCAGATCAGGTCGGGGGGGAGGTCCCACTGCCACGGGTACCATGTAATCCCGTGCCACCTGCTCTATTGTTGGAAGGTCGGTGAATAAACCGTCTCCCCCACCTGGTTTGCCAGTGTTGTAGCTGTGGACCCACATGGGGACCTAAAACAAGACCTGTCAAAGGGCGGATGAGCTCCTAGCGAGCCAACGGCCATCCACACTTCAGTAGAAGCTGTGATCACTGTCTTTCATAGCCTTGTAAGACACCGTGCCCGTTGATGTTTTCAACGATGATGATGATGATGATGGGTGTTGTCTGTAGGGAGTGTATATGTTCTCTCCGTGAAATCATTGGACAAAATCAGCATGGATTTATGAAAGGTAAATCATGTCTGACGAATCTTATAGAATTTTTCGAGGAGGTAACTAGTAGCGTGGATAGGGGAGAACCAGTGGATGTGTTGTATCTGGACTTCCAGAAGGCTTTCGACAAGGTCCCACATAAGAGATTAGTTTACAAACTTAAAGCACGCGGTATTGGGGGTTCAGTATTGCTGTGGATAGAGAACTGGCTGTCAAACAGGAAGCAAAAAGTAGGAGTTAACGGGTCCTTTTCACAATGGCAGGCAGTGACTAGTGGGGTACCGCAAGGCTCAGTGCTGGGACCCCAGCTATTTACAACATATATTAATGATTTGGACGAGGGAATTGAATGCAACATCTCGAAGTTTGCGGATGACACAATGCTGGGGGGCAGTGTTAGCTGCGAGGAGGATGCTAGGAGGCTGCAAGGTGACTTGGATAAGTTGGGTGAGTGGGCAAATGCATGGCAGATGCAGTATAATGTGGATAAATGTGAGGTTATCCACTTTGGTGGCAAAAACAGGAAAGTAGACTATTACCTGAATGGTGGCCTTTTAGGAAAAGGGGAGATGCAACGAGACCTGGGTGTCATGGTACACCAGTCATTAAAAGTAGGCATTCAGGTGCAGCAGGCAGTGAAGAAAGGGAATGGTATGTTAGCATTCATAGCAAAAGGATTTGAGTATAGAAGCAGGGAGGTTCTACTGCAGTTGTACAGGGTCTTGGTGAGACCACACCTGGAGTATTGCATACAGTTTTGGTCTCCTAATCTGAGGAAAGACATTCTTGCCATAGAGGGAGTACAGAGGGTTCATCAGACTGATTCCTGGGATGTCAGGACTTTCATATGAAGAAAGACTGGATAGACTTGGCTTGTTCTCGCTAGAATTTAGAAGATTGAGGGGGGATCTTATAGAAACTTAAAACATTCTTAAGGGGTTGGACAGGCTAGATGCAGGAAGATTGTTCCCGATGTTGGGGAAGTCCAGGACAAGGGGTCACAGTTTAAGGATAATGGGAAATCTTTTAGAATAGAATAGAATAGTTTCTTTATTGTCATTGTAACATGAACCATGTACAACAAAATTTAAAAATGTCAGCCAGTTAGTGCACCATTCAAACATTTCTAAAAGCTAACGATACATACAAGATAAAATATTAAAAGATAAACAACTAAAATAAATATCACGAAAGTAGCACGCATAAACACCCAACCCTCCATCCTTCTGTCGATTTCACAGTGTACCACAGTCCCTTAGTATGTATCGCCCCTGCGTTCCTTGGCGGCTACATTTAGTGCTTTTATAGCAGTGGGGTAAAAACTGTTTTTTAGTCTGTTCGTCCTTGTCCTTGTAGATCTGTACCGTCTGCCTGACGGCAACAGTTCAAACAGGGAGTGTCCGGGGTGGGAAATGTCCTTTATGATACTCTGGGATTTTTTGATGCAGCGGGAACTGTGTAAGTCCTCCAAGGTAAGGAGAGGGCAGACGACAATCCTCTGGGCGTTGTCAATGGCCCTCTGGAGCGCTTTCCTCTGAGCCGCTGTGCAGCTGGTGTACCACACGCATACACAGTATGTTAGGATGCTCTCAATGGAGCACCGATAAAAGGACAGCAGCAGTCTCTGAGTGATGTTATTCTTCCTGAGCACCCTCAGGAAGTGCAGTCTCTGCTGGACCTTTTTCAGCAGCGCAGTGGTGTTCACGCTCCACGTCAGGTCCTCCTCAATATGGATTCCCAGGAAGCGGAAATCCGCCACCCTCTCCACACAGTCCCCTCTAGGACTGAGATGAGAAAAACATTTTTTACACAGAGAGTGGTGAATCTCTGGAATTCTCTGCCACATAATGTAGTTGAGGCCAGTTCATTGGCAATATTTAAGAGGGAGTTAGATGTGGCCCTTGTGGCTAAAGGGATCAGGGGGTATGGAGAGAAGGCAGGTACGGGATACTGAGTTGGATGATCAGCCATGATCATATTGAATGGCGGTGCAGGCTCGAAGGGCTGAATGGCCTACTCCTGCACCTATTTTTCAATGTTTCTATGACAGCGTGGGTTTTCCCCAGGAGCTCCAGTTTCCTCCCGCACTCCAAAGACATACACGCTTGTTGTTTAATTGGCTTCAGTAAAAATGGTACATTGTCCCTAGTGTGTAGGATAAGGCTAGTGTACGGGGATTACAGGTCGGTGTGTGGATTTGATGGGCCGAAGGGCCTGTTTCCACTCTGTATCCCTAAACTAAATGAAAAAATTAGTATCATGTGCTTCAGAAGTTCCAAGAGTTAGAATATGCCACATTATTCCTCACTTTCAGCAAGGAGGAGTTGGCAGAGAAAAGGTTTGCCATGGGTTCTTTAATGCAGCGTGTTTTTTGCCATTGATGGAATTCAATCTATGAGCTAAGTGCAGAGCCAAAACTGAATCAGCAAAATGTCAAAGGAAAGTTAGTTTATTGCACCAGTAATGGTACATTTGGCCTTATGCATAAGTATGTCTTGATCAATTGTTTCTATTTTACATTGTAGTTCAACCTTCACTTAACTGGGGACATTCATGCCATTACAGCAGCCAATAACTTGTTGGCTGCAGCTATTGATGCCAGGATGTTGCATGAAGCTGCTCAATCAGACCAGGTGAGCTGTCTACTTGCAGGCTGGTGTTTCTTCTGGAAGCTTAACATTTTTCTTTTTTATTGCATCCTTTTTCTCATTCCCTCTTTTTCTTTCAGATGTCATTTATTTAGAAACTAAGCTGTAAATACAGCGCAATCTGGTGTCATCCTTCACAAAGCATTCTATTTCCTTATTATTTCCACGTTGTATCAGCAAAACACTGAGTTTTTCTTTATGTAATCCATGAACAAAACACAAATTTTTTTTTAAGGTTTTTTAAACACTAATTCCAATTTCACTGAGAGTGAAAGGGCTTTAAACTGTGGCTTTTCTCGATACCTTGTGGTGACTGTACCAACCTAGTGTGTCAGTAGTTCGTAGTCCTAGACTATATATATATATATATGTGTGTGTGTGCGTGCGCATATACACATACACACTGAACTTTTTTTTCTGTTTTTCTCTCGTTTATTATTGTTTACAGTATATTATGTTTATATATTCTGTTGTGCTGCTGCAAGTAAGAATTTCATTGTTCTGGGACATATGACAATAAAACACTCTTGTCTCTCTCCCTTGGACTTTGGGATCTTCCTGTGTGCGACATCCAGTGGATGGTTTGCATTGGAAGATTTGCAAGTTGCTCTTAAGTTATTCTTCTTAAGGAGCAGTTGACATTTATCCAGGTGTCCCTCCCTTGAGAACATTAAACAATACCACCACATCTCCTTCCAGACCTTCCAGGCAAATGCACGTTCTGTAGGGAGATCAATAGTGGTCGCACCTGCAACTTAGCCACCTCAAGGGCAGAGTGCTGTAGTGTGGAAACTCTGGCTGTGCATGAAAGATCTGACCACGAGAGTACTCCTGTTACCAGCTGAGCAAAATCTTAATGTCCATTGCAGACACGGTCTGCTTGGCAATCCAGCCAACAGGAACTACAAAACCCTCCCTCTCTCCCTTCTTCCCCCAAAACCACTCCTTCCTGGGCCCCGCCTGGACTAGCGCCTATTTCTCCCCTCCCTCTCCACTTTTACCTGCATTCCTTCCTCTGGCTTCACAATTCACAACGCTTCTATGTTTTTGTTTCACTCCTGTATTTTTATCTCTGACATAGTTTGTCCACCAACTTGCTATTAACCCTCCCCCCCTCACTGAAATGAACCTATTACCTGCTGTGCTTTGAGTTTTTTTGTAAACCAGCATCTGCAGTTCCTTGTATCTAACTGGAACCACCATCTCCACTGCCCGACTAATCCCTTCACTGTGTACCACACCTCACTACCAGGTTGTCTCCTGCAGTAGAAAAGCAACTCTACACCCACAATCTCAGATTCTTTGTACTTTAGCCGTATGTACTAGGCCCCTCCTCGGTCATGACTGACCATGGGAAATGCATCCTGGTCGGATGCAAGCCTGGGCAATGTCATATGGAGGACAGGCTGTTGCCCATGCAGCACGTCCCCCCCTCTCCATGTCGCTGATCGATCCAAAGGCCGTTACAGTTTGGCACCAGCACCGTCGCAGGAGCTGCCAGAGCGAGGTTGTAGACAACGACAAACTGCCTCAGGGGCTCCGACTCCGGATTTTCTTGAGGTTTACTCCTGGAGCCTTTTCCATGACTGGATATGGCCACAAGGCAGCGTAGATTAGTGGGTGGATCATATGGCAGATGGAGATGGCCTCTATCGTACACGTGCCGGTCGTGAAGTATCTGGACTATGTTTGACTTTACATACGTCTGTCATCGGTTGTGATTTTTCCTTTGTTTCGTTATGGGTATACATTGTTATTGATTATTTAAGAGGGGGGATGTAGATTAGTGGCTTGTGTTACGAGTCATGCTTTTGAAGTTACGCCCACTAGCTTATTAGCGTCGCAGTCTACTGCACTCCGCAGGATGAAGTTAACTCTCAAGTGAGTGCTTGTAGTTGTTTATTCTAAATAAGCAGTGTATAACCTGACAAGGTGTGAGGTCTTTATTACTACAAGGACTCTAAACCAACAGGCAGTGGAGGTTTTAAATCAGAGTTTTCCCTCTCCTAGATGGACTGCCTTCCCAGGCTGACCAGCCACATCTGCCGTACAATCCACCCAGTTATTGATGCAAGTCCCAGTCAGACCCTCTGAATTAAATTCCCAGCATCTTCAAGTAATTGGACCTGATGGTGCTCAAATTGCCACAAGATTGGCCTTTTACTAGATTTTCTCTCTGGTAACTTGCTCTATGTTTGAGCGAGGGGATTGTATGGGTTAACAAGGCTAGCACTCCCTAGGATCTATTTTGTGGGCGGCACGGGGTGGTGTAGCGGGAGAGTGGCTGCCTTATAGCGCCAGAGACCCGGGATCAATCCTAACTACCGGTGCTGTCTGTCTGGAGTTTGTACATTCTCCCCGTGACCTGCGTGGATATTCTCCAAGACGGATGGATTTGCAGGTTAATTGGCTTCAGTAAATTGTCTCTAGTATGTGTAGGATTGTGTTAGTGTGCGCCGATCACTGGTCGACGCAAACATGGTGGGCCGAAGGGCCTGTTTCCGCGCTGTATCACTAAACTAAAGATTGGGTTGAGTCCCAGGCTGACAAGATTAGTGCAGTACCACAGAAACATTACCATAGAGGGTGCTTTCTCTTAGACGTAGACCTTAAATTGAGACCTTTCAATCCTGTTGGATAAATAGTAACATCATGCTTATTATTGAACTAATATTCAGAGGTGTCTCTTATTCATTTGAATCCCAGTGTGGTACTTGGAGAATTTAAATTCAAGTAATGTAATCAATCTGCAATTTGAAAAAAAAACTTGTTGATGATAAAGAAACTACCTGGTAATTGCACAGTTTTAAAAATTCCATCTAGTTCTTTAATGACCTTGAGGGGGAGAGATAAGGTTGGATGCCTCTCCTGGTCTGGCTAATACATGACTCCAAGGGAGATAACTCTTTTAAATGGTTGAGTGAGCCACGTAATTCTGAGGGGCAATCGATATTGTACTTGCCAGCTGCGCCCACCCACTAATACCACATGATTGCACCTGAGATTATGCAAAGAAAATGTGAGCAGATATTTAGCACATTTATCCCTCAAACTGTGTAACAAAAACAGGTGCTGTAATGGCTTCCTGTGCAAATTAGTTGTCCCTGTGCCTACACTAAAGCAAGTCCACATTTCAGAGAGGCCTCACTGGCTCTATAACCCTCTTAGCTCACAGGTCATGTCGAGCTTGATACTTTTCAATATAATGGTAATTATTTTGTACCAATTGATTTTATTTCGTGATATTTAAAAACTGGCAGCAGCGCAGGTCCAAGTGATATGGGTCACAACATGCGGGGGCTTCCCCTCCTTTAGAGATGAGTGTGGATTTGTTTTAATGGTGTTATGGTTCACTTTTCTAGGCACTCTATAATCGTTTGGTGCCTAATGTGAATGGAGAACGACACTTCTCTGCCATCCAGCTTGCACGACTAGCAGTGAGTAAAATGTGTTTAATTGTATTAATTTCCTGTGTTTTTATCCCAAGTCTCTCTGTCTCGTTCTTTGATCGGAGTTTACTGGCTTTATTTAACACTAAACTATATTCCCTCATCATGTATCTGTACACTGTGAATAGTTCAAGTGTAACCATATATTGTCTTTCCGCTGACTGGTTAGCACACAACAAAAGCTTTTCACTGTACCTCAGTCCACGTGACAATAAACAAATCTCAACTAAACTCCACGTACTTCAGTATTTACTTTAATGTCATTTTAACTGAGTACTTACATACACAGAAGAAACAAAAACATTGTTTCTCAATCAGTTCCCGTCAGTGCAGTTAATAAAAAACAGAATCAATACATACAGCTTTAAAATTAAAATTAACATATCTAAAACAGGCCAAATAATTGAACTAAAAACAGACATTCAGACCGAACAGTGGCTTTGCTTTGACAGGTGCCTAGCTGTCAAAGTATGGGCGAGGTTAGATGTGTTGGTGTATGATGTATGGGGAGGGGACACAGTCCGTTAACCAGTCTTATTACCTGTGGGAAGAAGCTGTGTAGTATCCTGCTGGTTTTGCAGCTGATGCTCCTGTACCTCTTCCCAGATGGCAGAATGGAGAAGATGTGGTGTGATGGGTGATAGGGGTCCTAAATAATGGAGACGGCTCTGCGGATGCTGCGCTTCTGATAGATCTCCAACAGGAAAGGGAGTGGAGTACCAATGATCCTACTGGCTGTCTTCACTATCCTGTTAAGTTGTTTTTGTTCATAAGCCTTGCAGCTCCCAAACCAGGAAGTGATGCCGTAGGTCGGTATACTCTTGATCTCCCTCTCCTGATTGAAAATGCCCACCAATTATTGAGTTGTACAAATTGAATTACTGATGACATGCGCTCAAAATGTGAAGAATACATCTGCCATTCATTCTACTGGTAGCTTTTTAACAATTTATGGTTTATCAGGAATCCATTTGGCTGGGGGATATAGTCAATAGATTTATTCATCATATACACAATGAAGTGCAGTGAAATGAGCTTGCCAGCAGCGGTACAATAAAAAAAAACCACACAATACACTATAAAAATTTAACACAAAAACATCCACCACAGCATTCATCACTGTGGTGGGAGGCACAAAGTTCAGTCAGTCCTCCTCCATTTTTCCCCGTGGTCGGGACCATAAAACTCTGCAGTCACCGCTGCGGGCGGCCAGATGTACAGGCAAGTCCCGAATCGGTGCTTCCCTAACGGAGATCGCGGCTTGAAGATGACGTAGGCCGCAGGCTGGCGGGCGGAGTTCTTCTCCAGGGATTCCCGGCGAGGGACCCCACTCCGGATGGTAAGTAAGTAAGTAAGTCCCCTCTGCACCCGCGGCTAGAAGATTCAAGCTGTTGTAGGCTGCAGGCTGGCGGTCGGAGCTCCTCTCCTCTGGGGTCCCCAACAAGGGATCCCAGGCTCCGGACGCCGCGTCAGCTGGAATCTCCGCAGACCACAGGCTGCCGCTGGCCAGCGATCGGAGCACTCCCGTCTGGCGACCCCTGGTGAGGGCTCCGCGATGAAAAAGTTCAAGTTGCGCCCGCTGCAGAAGCTCCAGGCCTGACTCCGGGAAAGGCTGCACCAATCCTTAGTGTTAGGCATGGAAAAAGTCGCCTTTCGGTGGAGGAGGCAACCGAAGGTGTTCCCCCCCCCCCCCTACCCCCCCCCCCCCCCCCCCCCCCGCCTCGCAGCGCCTCCACCGACCACCAAATGCTTCTATCTGGTAATGTAGGACTTTTTCAAATGAGACAGTTGTCCGATAATTTGCCACTACGTTTGCCCAAACTATTGGAACCTCGTGGATTGGCATTGTACCATGCTGGAGTTATATAATAGTTCTGTCAAAGCAAACCACATTGATGGCATGGCCAAGAATGCTCCCTAACGCCTATATGTCATCAGACTAATGAAATTCAGCATGTTTCCAATGAATCTTACAAATTTCTACAGATGCACAATAGAAAACATCCCGTCAGGATGCATTACAACTTGGTTTGGCAACAGCTCTGCCCACGACCGCAAGAAATTGCAGAGTCGTGGATGCAGTCCAGACAATCACACAAACCAGCCTCCCCTCTTTTCACTGTATCTTTGTACACATTGTAAATAATAAATGAATACCAAAAGTTAACAGACTACTAGTGGCAAATTGTAACAGGATGTCCATTGATTTTACTGTAGGTTAGGATGAGTGTTTCTAAACCCAAATAGCAGTAAACAAAGAGCCATCTGTTTGCCATAAGTTCCCTTTAGCAGTGCTAACTCGTGAACAAAGATGGTGCCTGTCTTTCATTGGGTCATCTGCTTTGAACTTCATAGCTTTTTAGAAGTTGTTCTTTTATCTTAGAATTCAAGACCAGAGGCAAAAACTATAGTTTTGGGAAGTTACTGGTGTGGAAGAGAGGGAGGCTCAAACTAAGTTTATTTGTGTTCTCTTGTGTGGCTGGCCTTGGTGTGGGTAATGGGTGATCAGGGCAAAAGGCACAATGGACTGGATAATTCCCAACCAGCTGGCACCTCACTGTCACATCCACGAGTAGCCTTCTGACAGCTTGTGCAGTGGGACATCATTTCACTGTTTAGAAATATCTTTCAACGATAAGCATTTGAAATAGCCGGCAAATCTTTTTCTACTTATCGGACTGCTGTTAATAAAAGTAGCAGTGAAATGAAGGAAAATAAGAGAGGTTATCTAAACTCTTATATGCAGTGTCATAAAGTCATACAGCGTGGAAACAGACCCATTGGCCCAACTGGTCCATGCCGACCAAGGCTCTTCCCATTTGCCTGCTTTTAGCCCATATCCCTAAACCTTTCCTATCCATGAAGTTCGGTGACTTCTCCCTTAAATCAATGGGGCGATGATAGTTGCATCGGCTTTATCTGTCATCAAGTTCACGTTCACAAGCTATGGGAGTAGTATTAGGCCATTAGGCCCATCATCTGTCTCCTAGTCCCATTTTCCTGCCTTCTCCCCATAACCCTTGACACCCATTCGAATCAAGAATTTGTCTACCTTAAAAATATCTACTGACTTGGCCTCCACAGCCCTCTGTGGCAATGAGTTCCATAGATTAATTACCCTCTGACTAAAGAAGTTCCTCCTCACCTCCTTTCTAAAAGAGTAAAGCTGGAAGGCTGGTATCAAGTGTGCTGATGCAGGGTGTTGTGACACATCTGTGGTCTCATGTGAATCCCAATTGTTAGATCCCCTGCACTCAACCTGTTACAACTTTGTGGGTTTTGTTTGACACAGCGGCTGGGGATTGTGTCGAAGGAACCCCGCGCACTGACACCAGCGGAGATCAGCAAGTTTGTCCGCTTGGATATTGATCCATCTACAATTACCTGGCAACGAGGTGAGTGGTGGTCTTAAACTAAAATAAAACGGCAGAAATTTTAGCGTTGACATCTAATTTAAGTGTAAAGAGTTGAGTTTATTGTCACGTGTATTGAGGTACAGTTTAAAACTTTTTAAAAGGAGCCGTTTAACCAAATCTATGTGACCACGTGCCATCAGTGACTCCCTGCTCTTGTGCAAATTCGACATGATGTCTGAAAGCACGATATGGCCACTGAATTACTTCTAGGTGTGTGGTCACCTTAAGTAGGGTACAGAGCAGCCAATTTGTCAAAAGCAGGTAGAGACGCGAGGAATAGCAGATGCTGGAATCTGGAGCAAAACACAAAGTGCTGGAGTATCTCGGCGGGTCAGGCAGCATCTGTGGAGGGAATGGACATGCGATGTTTTACGTCAGGACCCTTGTAGGTGATCAAGAAATTAATTTAAAAATAATGTTCCAGTGCCGGAAGCAAGAGACGGGTCAGAGATCCATAATCTCGTCAGTCCATTTTTCTAATGATGCTGTCTGATGGGCTGAATTCCTTCAGCACTTTATTTTGTGATAAAAACGTGAGTGCTGGAAATACACTGCAGGTCAGGCAGCATTTGTGGAAAGAGGAATGGTTAACGTTTCAGGTTGCAGACACTTCATTAGAACTGAGGAAAAGAACAAGCAAGTTGGAGGGAAGGATGGTGGATGGAACTAAGTGAATGAATGCGCTGTGGAAGTTTGTTTATTATAGCCCTTAGATGGACAGTCGAGCTCTTTTGTCTGTGTCATGTGTTGCTAATGTGGTGAAGTGCGGGTGATGTGTACACATAGAAACATAGAAATTATGTGCAGGAGTAGGCCATTCGGCCCTTCGAGCCTGCACCGCCATTCAATATGATCATGGCTGATCATCCAACTCAGTATCCCGTACCTGCCTTCTCTCCATAACCCCTGATCCCCTTAGCCACAAGGACCACATCTAACTCCCTCTTAAAAATAGCCAATGTACTAGCCTCAACTACCTTCTGTGGCAGAGAATTCCAGAGATTCACCAATCAAAGAATGTTGTAAGTTTCTATAAGATCAATAAGATTCTATGAGATAAGTTAGATACAAACTTAAAGCACAAGGCATTGGGGGTTCAGTATTGATGTGGATAGAGAACTGGCTGGCAAACAGGAAGCAAAGAGTAGCAGTAAACGGGTCCTTTTCACAATGGCAGGCAGTGACTAGTGGGGTACCCCAAGGCTCCGTACTGGGACCCCAGCTATTTACAATATATATTAATGATCTGGATGAGGGAATTGAAGGCAATATAATGTAGTATAATGTGGATAAATGTGAGGACCATTTTGGTGGAAAAAACAAAAAAGCAGCAGATTATCTAAATGGTGGCCGATTGGGAGAGGGGGAGATGCAGCGAGACCTGGGTGTCATGGTACACCAGTCATTGAAGGTAGGCATGCAGGTGCAGCAGGCAGTAAAGAAAGCGAATGGTATGTTAGCTTTCATTGCAAAAGGATTTGAGTATAGGAGCTGGGAGGTTCTACTGCAGTTGTACAGGGTCTTGGTGAGAGACCACACCTGGAGTATTGTACAGTTTTGGTCTCCAAATCTGAGGAAGGACATTATTGCCATAGAGGGAGTGCAGAGACGGTTCACCAGACTGATTCCTGGGATGTCAGGACTGTCTTATGAAGAAAGACTGTGTAGTCTTGGTTTATACTCTCTAGAATTTGAAGATTGAGAGGGGACTCCTTTAAACAAGCAAATTCTTAAAGGGGTTTGGACAGGCAAAGATGCAGGAAGACTTGTTTCCTCACCAGCACTTGGGGAAACTTGTGAAGGGTTGAGGCTTAAGACCCAGGGGGAAATCTCTTTAAAACCGTGATGAGAAGAACTTTTTTTCACACAGAGAGTGGTGAATCTCTGGAATTCTCTGCCACAGAGGGCAGTTGAGGCCAGTTCATTGGCTAAGGGGATCAGGGGGTATGGAGAGAAGGCAGGTACGGGATACTGAGTTTGGATGATCAGCCATGATCATATTGAATGGCGGTGCAGGCTCGAAGGGCCGAATGGCCTACTCCTGCACCTAATTTCTAGTTTCTATGTTTCTATAAGATTCTATAAACACATGTTTAGCAGGCCAGAATATACAAGTGGAAGGAAAAAAGAACGAGGGGGGTGGCAAGCAAAGTGACCAATCTTGACTAAGCAAAAAAGAGAGTTATCAGAAATTGTATCAAAATAATTCATCATTGAGTCCTGCAGGTTGGAATGTGTCCAGTCAAATAAAGGTGTTTTACTTGGGTTTGCATTGGGCTGTGCTGTAACTGCAGGAGGCTCAGCAGTGAATTAAAATGTCTGGTGACAGAAAACTCTGACTGTGACTAGCAGATTGAGGGCAGCTGCTTCACCAATCAATTTAATCCACTGCAGTGCAGATACGTGAGCAAGCTGGCCAGTGCAATACTCGTTGCAGTGACTCCTTTACCAAGCAAATAAAAGGTTTGGGACGGGCAAAGATCAGACAAATGACTGGTTTCTCACCAGCACTTGTGAAACTTGTGAAGGGTTGAGGTATAAGACCCAGAGTGCCATCTCACTGGCAGTGAAGGAAAGAACTGCAGATGCCGGTTGAAATCAAAGGTAGACACAAAATGCTGGAGTAACTCAGTGGGACAAGCAGCATCTCTGGAGAGAAGGAATGGGTGACGTTTCAGTTCGTGATCTTTCTTCAGACAGTGAACGTGATTTGAGTCTAAAACATACCACATTGGTTAAAGAGAAAACATTACTGTGCAATATTTGACACTGTTTGGTGTGGAATTCTGTTGCTGTCTATCTCCTGTCTATATATAAAATTAAATTGTATTTATTTTCATTTTATTTTTCAGTGGTCGATACAAATGATCGTTTCTTGCGTAAAATAACGATTGGGCAATCTAACACAGAGAAAGGATTTACTAGAGAGGTATGGACTATTTGAAATGGCAACAAGGTGGATAACGGTGATGAGTGTTACTTCTGTGCATGATAGTACTGCCAGCAGGATACGGGCTTATTTCTTGGCCCAATATATCCTTGAAGGTGGTGATGACCCACCTCCTTATGTGAGTCTGAGTCATAAAACTGTCAGCACAGAAACTGTTCATTTGCCAACAGTGTCAGTGCCAAGTCTGTAGAAACTGCAGCAATGCTGTTTGGGAGGGTTTGTAAGGAGGGATTGAATAGAGTGGGTTTATTCTCCGTCCTGGTGACCAATAAGGATTGACTTTTGGACACACAGTGCTGGAGTAACTCAGCAGGTCAGGCAGCATTTCTAAGGAAAACATGGATAGATGCCATTTTATGCCACAACCCTCTTCAGATCGATTGTAAGATGGAGGGGAGAGCTGGAATAGCGGATAGACAGGACAACACAGGAAATAGGTTAACACAGGCCATAGAGGATTTTGATAGACAGATGGTTAGAACAGAGATTAGAGGTTACCAAAAATTGGAGAAATTCAATGTTCATAACATTTGGTTGTAAGCTACTCAAGCGAAATATGAAGTGCTGTTCCTCCAGTTTAGGTTTGACCTCACTCTGGCAATGGAGGAGGACTAGGACAGAGAGGTCCATATGGGAATGGGGAGGGGTGTTAAAATAATTAGCAGTCAGGAGACCCTGTAGGCCTTGGCGTTCAAGTGTTCAGAGAAACTTGCTTTGTTTATTCTTTGTCTCGCTGATTTATAGGAGGCCACGTCGGGAACACCAGATGCAGTAGATGAGGTTAGACGAGGTGCACATGTTCCTCTGTCTCATCTGGAAGGACTGCTGGGATCCTTAGAGGGAGGTATAGGGGCAAGTGTTACATCTCTTGCAGTTGCTGGGGAAAGTACTAGGGTGGAAAGTAGCGGAGGGAGCAGTTTGTGCATAAAGTGGAAAGCGGTGGAGATGGGAAAATGTGACTAGTGGTGGGATCACGTTCAAGGTAAAGGAACTGTCAGAGGATGATATGTTGGATGCGGAGGATGGTGGGTGAAAGGTGAGGACCAGGGGAATTCTGTCCTTGTTCCACCTGTGGGAGGGGGAGGGTGAACAGAACTAGGGGGCACAGGGGAGGTGTGGGTGAGGGACCCATCTATGACTGCAGTGGGGAAACCATGTTTACTAAAGAAAGAGAACACCTTGGATGTCCTAGGATGGACTGACTGTTAGGTCAGGTGGTGCTAGGTCAGAGTAAACCTGGAAGGGGGGGCGGTGCTTCTATGTACCTGCTGGCCTTGTCCAGAGTGGGAGAAATCGCACGTTTGAACGGTGCTGTCTGAGTTGCTCAGGTGAGTAACTGCAATGGTAGGACATGGCAAATCTATAATAGAAAACCACATGGCTTATGTCCATGCCAGTTAGAAACAGCTTTTCAGTCAATTTCTATCTTCCAGTTATTTTTTTCATAACCCTTCAAATGCATGACCAATCATTTTTAAGATATGATGAGTATTTTTGCCTGAATTACCTTTTGCAAACTGTGAGTTTAAAAACCCTCTAATGAAAATACATTTTCCTTAACTTACCTCAATCTTCTACCAATTACTTTAGGATCCATGTCCACTCGTTCTTGACCTTGCAACTGTCTAAACCTCTCCTGTCATGCACCCCAATTAAATCTCCCCTCAGCAGCCTCTATCCCAAAGAAAATGACCTAAACTTATCCAAAAATCTAGAAAATCCCAGAGTTATTGTTCTGAATTAAATGGCTAATTTTCTAGCATGTATGATGGAAAACAAATTGAGCGTGTGCAGAAGAGAGATTGTGTGGAATTGCACTGTAGTTGTAAGGACAGATTGAACATGCTGGATTTATTCTCAGCTCGACATAGGACCTCGATATGTGACCTTATGGAAAGTTTTAAATTAGTTTAGTTTATTGTCACGTGTACCGAGAGTGAAAAGCTGTTGTTGTGTGCTAACCAGTCAGCAGAAAGACAAAACCTGATTACAATCGAGCCATTTACAGTGCATAGATACACGATAAGGGAATAGCGTTTAGTGCAAGGTAAAGCCAGCAAAGTATGATCAAGGAATATCCGAGGGTCAGCAATGATCTGAGAGGAGTTTAAGAAGATCATAGTTAAAGTAAGAAATGTTGCTGTCAGAATAGAGATTTAAGAGTGTGGAGCGGTTGTAATATGAGATTGTAGATCTGCTTCTGTGACTAGCATGCAAATGTCGCTGGGGTTGGGCACCATCTTCGAAGCAGGATTTCCCCCCCCCCCCCATCTAGAGAATAGGTAGTCTTTTTCCCAGGGTATGGGAGTCTAGTGTAAGAGGACAAAGGTTTTCGATGACAGAGTAGAATTTTAAAGGAGATCTAAGGAGTTTTTCACACAGATGTCGGTGACTATGTGGAATGAGCTGTAAGAGAGGTGGTGGTGGTGGAGGCAGGTACAATTACAGCCTTTAAGTGGCATTTGGACAGGTACTTGGATAGGAAAGGCATAGAGGAGTATGGCACTAATGCAGGCAGATAGGATGGGCACCGCAATCAAAATGGACGAGTTGGGCTGAATAGGGCCCATTTCTATGTGTCCTCTCGTTCTGAAATGTTACCACATATTTCCCCAGCTGTTTTTGCAGGAAGCTATTTTCTGTAATAGTGCTTGCATGTTTGAAACATGAGCTTCTGCTGCCTGTTCGGTGAATACACTTGTCCGTAGTCCATGGGGAGGTATCGGCAGATGGTGTTTTGTTCACTACCTGTGGCTGCGTGCCTGGTTAATCACTGCATACCACCCACCATGCCTGCAGCCAGGGCTGAACTCATTGTAATTGTAAGATGTACACAACTGGAGTTTCTGTGAGAGAGGGTGCAGAGAGTGACTCAATCGTTGAAAGCTATAATAAAAAACCTCGTGCACACAAAAGAAACTTGGCAGCCGTTGTAGAATAATATGCTTATGATTATTGCCCCCAAGTGGCTCCAAGTTGAAGTTTATCGTGAAGAAGTAGATCAATGGGCAGACATTCGAAGCAGTCTCGTGAGGAAATCATTCGCAGGGCTATGAGAAGCAAGGAGGTAGGAATGTCTAACTTCCAAAAACCTGCACAGGCAAAATGGCTGTGCACATTGGGTGACGGGCGAGAACTTTAAAGGAAGACCAAGGAGCTGATTATTGACTTCAGGAGGTCACATAATGGAGAATACGCCCCAATCTCCATCTACGGGGACAGTGTGGAGAGAGTGTCCAGCTTTAAGTTTCTGGGCACTCACATTTCAGAGGACCTCACATGGTCCACCAACACCGCTGCGCTGGTCAAGAAGGCACAGCAACGACTGTTCTTCCTGAGGACATTAAAAAAGACTGGTCTGCCACAACAGTTGCTGACAACCTTCTACCGCTGCACCACAGAGAGCATATTAACGTATGGCATCTCTGTGTGGTATCTCAGCTGCACGGAGGCGGAGAGGAGAGCTCTTCAGCGCGTCGTCCACAGAGCGCAGAAGATTATTGGGACACAGCTACCAGCCTTGGAGGGCATCTACCACACACGGTGCCTCAGGAAGGCCGTCAGCATCCATAAAGGCTCCTCACACCCTTGTAATGGACTGTTTGAACAAAACCACAACCGTAAACAAATCCTCATCCGTTTTTAGATATAATGTTGGGATGGGTAATGAAAATTTAGGCCCATTCACACCACAAAAAGCTCCCAACGAGCTGAAAAGTTCAAAAACTGAGATGATTGGAGTTTTCTGAGATATGTCAGGATGTAGGACCATGGTGGATGAAACTTAAACCAAGGCCCTGCCACGATCCACCTGTATGCTAGAGTGAACTTGAACAGCCTTTTCTGGTTCCGTTTAGAGATACAGTGCAGAAACAGGTCCTCTGACCCACCGAGTTCGCACTGACCAGCGATCACCCCGCACATATTAATTAACCTGCAAACCTTTGGTACGTCTTTGGAATGTGGGAGATAACCGGAGCTCCCGGAGAAAACCCACGCGGTCACAGGGAGAATGTACAAATTCCAGACAGACAGCATCCGTAGTCAGGATCGAACCCGGAGGCCTGACACTGTAAAGCAGCAACTCTACCGCTGCACCACCTTGCCGCCCTTTTTGCGTGCTGAGTAGTTTTGCCTCCTTTCACCCCCCACCCACCCTTTGTCCAGCGGCCTGTCTGTATTTGTGTGACTCATCATGACAGGTGTCCCTTGGCTTTTCTCCTGAACTTGTCTCTTCGATGAAATTCCCCGCGACTGTTTCACTGTGGTGCACAATTTGTCGTCATCTGCACAGTTGATTTGCTTGCACCTCCCTCCAATGTCATTGTTTAATTGAAGGTTATCACTCCATGTCATGTACTCCTTTCCCCAGGATGTGGAGTGGCTCCTTTTAGCTGCTGCTTTGTGCATTTTGCTGTGCGTGAATCCCAAGCCTATTGCCCGTCTCCTCCCACGGTACAATCTTCTTTTCTCACAGCTGAGCTGCACTTCACTCCTCACGTCTTTGTCAGTCTTGGGAAAGAACACCATCCCCCCCTCCCCTCCCCACCCCCTCCTCCGAGCTGAATCTGGCCGATGCGGACATGAGAATTGCCTCATATTGTGGAAGCGGATGCAAACGTAGCTTCCAGGAAGGAAATGAAATATAGGCAGTGAAGTCGAGTACTTTGACGAAAGAGCAAGGCTACTGGGCTCTGGGCCAAGTAGATACTTCCTGTGTTTTGCAATTCGGTGATGGTGGTTTAGAATGTGGAGGCAGTGGACAGGAATGGGATCTTTCACTGAACGAGACCTGCCTGAGGAGAGCTGATTTATTTGATGTTTAAAACAGTTGTGCACTTCCTTCTGAGCTGTCTTCAGCCCTATCACCATTGTCTTGGAAGTGTGAGAACCACTTGCTTTATAGACTTTTTTTCCTTGCTATGTATGTGGCCAGGCACGAGTTGTGTTTACTGCTTATCAATAATCATTTATGTCAGCCCATCAATGTGGGGTGTAAACTGCCCAATTTGCGGTGGGACTCACTCTGGCCATGGAGGAGGCCCAGAGCAGAAAGGTCGGATTCGCAATGGGAGGAGGAGTTGCTTTTTACTTAGTATGGCTGTATGGTAACTCAAATTTCACTATACCTTAATTGGTACATGTGCAATAGAAACATAGAAATTAGGTGCAGGAGTAGGCCATTCGGCCCTTCGAGCCTGCACTGCCATTCAATATGATCATGGCTGATCATCCAACTCAGTATCCTGTACCTGCCTTCTCTCCATACCCCCTGATCCCTTTAGCTACAAGGGTCACATCTAACCCCCTCTTAAGTATAGCCAATGAACTGGCCTCAGCTACCTTCTGTGGCAGAGAGTTCCAGAGATTCACCACTCTTTGTGTGAAAAATGTTTTTCTCATCTCGGTCCTAAAAGTCCCCCATATCCTTAAACTGTGGCCCCTTGTTCTGGACTTCCCCAACATCGGGAACAATCTTCCTGCATCTAGCCTGTCCAACCCCTTAAGAATTTTGTACGTTTCTATAATATCCCCCCTCAATCGTCTAAATTCTAGCGAGTACAAGCCAAGACAATTAAATTGAGTCTTGAATCTTGGTTTGGTGGATCAATGTTCACCACATCGTGGGTCCCTCAGTGAAGCACTGGAGCAGATCTTCTTTTGATAGGCAGCTGATTGGAACAAGGGCCAGAGATAAGAGCAGAAGTTACAGAGAAAGGTTGAACAAGTTAGGGCTTTATTCTTTGGAGCGCAGAAGGTTAAGGGGGGACTTGATAGAGGTCTTTAAAATGATAGACAGAGGGATAGACAGAGTTGACGTGGATAAGCTTTTCCCACTGAGAGGAGGGAAGATACAAACAAGGGGACATGACTTGAGAATTAAGGGACAGAGGTTTAGGGGTAACATGAGGGGGAACTTCTTTACTCAGAGAGTGGTGGCTGTGTGGAATGAGCTTCCAGTGAAGGTGGTGGAGGCAGGTTCGTTTTTATCATTTAAAAATAAATTGGATAGTTATATGGACGAGAAAGGAATGGAGGGTTATGGTCTGAGCGCAGGTATATGGGACTAGGGGAGAATACGTGTTTGGCACGGACTAGAAGGGTCGAGATGGCCTGTTTCCGTGCTGTAATTGTTATATGGTTATATGTTATATGGTTATAAGTTGTGAGACAGGTAGAAGAGTAGCGGATTGTGAAACCGGAGGGAGGTGGGGGGGGGGGGGGGGGGGGGGGGGTGGGGGGGGGGGGGGGGGGGGGGGGGGGGGGGGGGGGGGGGGGGGGGGGGGGGGGGGGGGGGGGGGGGGGGGGGGGGGGAGGAGGATGGGAGAACATGGGCCATGCATCTACTGCCAGTAGAAATACTTAAACAACCAAAACTTACGTAATTGAAAAAGTATATCCTAAAATCCGGGTGCTGTCTCTGTGGAGTTTGGACGTTCTGCCTGTGACCGTGTGGGTTTTCTTCGGGTGCTCCAGTTTCCTCCAACATTCCAAAAGCATACAGGTTTGTAGGTTATTTGCCTTCTATCCCTAGTGTGTGGGCCTGTTTCCATGCTGTATCCCTAAAGTCTAAAGTCCACTGATGTTCCACCACCTTGAGGGAAAAGGACATGATTATAGAGTGAAGTGTTTTCAGTGTCAGATTCTAGTAAAGGAATTAATAACAAGGAAAAGTATAAGAACATTCCCAAATGTGGGACATCCATGGAAATAGAATGATATTGCCCTTCCTTGTTTTTGCTGCTGCTGCCTGCTCACCTCACTGCGCCTTTTGATGTTCACTACTTCACCTGTGTCCATAGTGAGAGTTGTTACAGTATTAAAATCGAACTGATGCTCGAGTAATTTGAACTAATGGTATTCAGCTAGAATGACAAAGAAAAACAGGCTACAAGGTGCAAATCAGGCCTTTGTAAGACAACCCATCATCACTATTGACGTAGGTCGGACTTAACTTCAACATTGTTTAATGTCATCTAAAGAGGTCTGAAGAAGTGTCCCGTCCCAAAACGTCACCAATCCACGTTCTCCAGGGATTCTGCCTGACCCGCTGAGATGCTCCAGTATTTTGTGTCTTTCCTTGGGAAAACACCATCTGCAGTTTCTTGTTTATACCTTAATTCTAGCTTTGGTCACTAACTAGAGCACAAAGGCCAGGTGGCTATCTTTACCCTAGTGGGCATAGACAGCTTCTTACCAAAAAGGGGATGCAACTCCTTAAAGCATGGATCTTTTCATATCCGCTGTGGTCTCAAGTTGTCCGTTTGTGCTTTACCCCTCAAGACTCAGTTCGATATTGCTGTTGCCAGTGAGATCATGGCGATCCTCGCCCTAACGGACAGTCTGGCCGACATGAAGAACCGACTCGGAAAGATAGTGGTGGCCAATGATCAGAAAGGACAACCAGTTACAGCTGAAGATCTGGTAGGTTCCAAATTACGTTCCCCACTGACGTGGAAAATCGAAACCTTTAAAGTCATGTTGACGATGGCCAGTATTTACCAGGAGTACAAAATTAAACTAATTGTCTTCAGAAAGTTTAGTTTGGTTTAGAGATACAGAACGGAAACAGGCCCCTCGGCCCCCTGAGTCCGCGCAGACCAGCGACCCCCGCACATTAACATTATCCTACACACACCAGGGAATAACACTGAGCCCTGCCCAAGGTAAATGATATGTTTTCAACATGTATTTTGGGGTGGGAAGGGGGAATGAGGAGAAGGGTCTATAAAATAGTGTTTTATAATTGGACTCGTTGCTTTCTCTGTTCGTGTGCAGTAAAGAGAGGCCAAGGTTTATCCTTTTTTTAAATAGTGACCAACGCGAGTACAGGTTTAATTTAATTTTTCAGAACTGCCAGTAAATTAAAATTAATTAAAATTAAACTTTTTTTGGCATGTTCGTAAATGTGGCCGCAACTGGGAGTTTGTTTTACACGGTGCACAGCGCCACTGCAATGCAGGTGGTAGAACCACTGCCTCACAGCACATGAGACCCCGGTTCGATCCTGACCTCTGCTGCTGTTCGTGTGGCGTTTGCACGTTCTCCCTGTTCGTCCGCTCATGTGTGAGACGATGTAGCTCACTGTTGGCTTCTGTCGTCGTCCAACATGTTGACAGAATTGTCGCCCGACTGGTCACAGAGTCCATCGCTTCCAGGGATCGCCACGGGGAGGCTTCTGTCATGCACCCCATTCTCCCTGTGGCCACGTGGGTTTCCTCTGGGTGCTCCAGTTTCCTCCCACATCCTAAAGGCATGCGGGTTTGAAGGTTAATTAGCCCCTGTAAAATTGTCCCCCAGTGCGTCTGGAATGGATGGGTAAGTGGGATAACGTAGAGCTGGTGTGAATGGGTGATCGATGGCCAGTGTGGACCCACTGCCCCACAACACCTGCTTCCATGTTGCATCTCTAAACTACACCAAACTTAACCCCTTCTTCTCGACCACCAGCAGGATCAGTCATCATTTCTTTAATCAGAGAATGGTGAATCTGGAATTCATTGCCATAGACATCTGTGGAGGCCAATGGATATTTTTAAGGTGAAGATTGACACATTCTTGATTCGTAAGGGTGTCGGGGGCTATGGGGCGAAGGCAGGAGAATGGGGTTAGGAGGGAGAGATAGCTCAGCCGTGATTGGATGGTGGAGTAGACTTGATGGGCCGAATGGCCTAATTCTGCTCCTCGAACTTATGAATTTCAACCATCTCAAAAGTTTGATGCTGCTGAGCCTTGCTCTTGGGCAAGTTTTCTTGATTGATTCACATCTCTTTGCAGCTTCCTTTCTCTAAATAGGTCCCGTGAATCACTAATATGCCATGATTGCATTCTAGGTCTTGCATCAATGCAAGCTGTTACTGTTTTCAGATGTGTGTAAACAACTCTGCCTGCTTATCAAATGCAACCAACATCCTGCTCATTCAAGACTAAAGGGCCTGTCCCACTTTCACAACCTAATTCACAACCTTTTTTACTTGTGGACACTTTTCATCAGGCTAGAAAAACGCCCCGACCTACATGATGCCACGAGTACCTACGACTAGCATCACGGCCTGCTACGACCTCGTGACGACCATGCTAAGAGTATGAGTCAAGGGCAAGCTCGGCAGTGGTCGTAAATTAGGTCGTGAATGTGGGACAGGCCCTTTATGCCCCTGTCCCACTTAGGAAACCTGAACGGAAACCTCTGGAGACTTTGCGCCCCACACAAGGTTTCCATGCGGTTCCCGGAGGTTTTTGTCAGTCTCCCTACCTGCTTCCACGACCTGCAACCTCCGGCAACCAGCTGCAACCTCCGGGAACCGCACGGAAACCTTGGGTGGGGTGCAAAGTCTCCAGAGGTTTCCGTTCAGGTTTCCTAAGTGGGACAGGGGCATAATGCTTCACCTGTGTTCACCACTGTCCTCTATCAAGTCACTCCTTTGGCCACGTGGCAACATGCATAAAACTGGCTTCAACATGTGAAACTCTAACCGACTGTGAAATCTTGAACTGAATGAGAATCTAATCAAATGCTGGTCAATGGTGGTGCGGCAGTGACATTAAATTCTTCTGTTAAATAGGATTGAAATGCTGCATATTTCATGACTTTAAAAGGAAGCAGGAAGAGTTCCAGTTAAATATTTACCCTTTTTAATCGAGCACGCAGTTATGTTGCTAATTCAGGTCTTGCCACTATTAGTTAAATGTTTTCTATTAAAACAAGGACTTGTTATTGCGTCGGAAATTCCAGTCATGGGACTGCTGCACGGTTATCTAATTTACTTGGCTATTTAAAGGCTAAGATCAACTCTTCTGAGTTGCCCCAGTATATGCAGGCAAAGTTGAATTTACTGCCAACAATAATGCTAAATTAGCAACTTTGTTGAGCGCCTTTGTGTCAAACATCTGAACTCCAGTTAATGCTGGCTACATAAAGCAATCTATGTATTAGTGGATCATGACCTTTCTGCTGGAACAGGAGTGATAACACATTCAGAATCTGAGTTCCCAGTCTGACCACTCTGAAGCAGAGAAAGGCTTGCTCTTCGGTGCAGGAAGGAACTGCAGATGCTGCTTTACACCAAAGATAGGCCCAAAATGCTGGCCCTGACACCCATACTAATCCAGAATCAGTCATTATTCGCCTTAAAAAATATCCATTGACGGACTCCACAGCCGTATCTGGCAAAACAAAATGAGAAAGTCCTGCTACCTGAAGCTGTTAAATTCCGTGTTGTGGGCTGGAGAAAGCTTTGTTGGAAGAGGGGATGCACTAGGCTGAGGGGATACACTAGGCTGCACTGGAACAGTGCTAAATGTCAGTCTGAAGAAGGGTCCCGACCCGAAACGTCACCCATCCTTTTTCTCCAGAGATGCTGCCTGACCCACTGAGTCACTTTGTGTCCATCTTTGGTATAAACCAGCACTTGCTATTCTTTGTTTAAATATGCATTGTTCACTTGAATGGGTTTGAAAATTGCATCCTCTGGAATTGTTCAGTTGGACAATGCATTTCTTCTTGAGAATTACATGACTTTCAATACAGCTTCATTTTTAGAATAACTTTCTAAAGTTGTTGTTCTCAATTCTAAAATCTTGTTCTCGATTCATGCAGGGAGTTAGTGGTGCGCTGGCGGTGCTGATGAAAGATGCAATCAAGCCAACATTGATGCAAACACTAGAGGTAAGCACATACAAATACTGAAATGTCATTGCAACTGAACTATAATCCTGAATTATTTAAAGAAAAGAAGATAGCATTGATCGGGCGCTACAGATTTCTGCAGATGCTGTTTGGTATTAACTCGGAGAACAATGGCATATCTTCGAGGAGGAGTATGATGTCTACATGGATGCCGCTCATCACAGACTTTAATTGATTGAGGTCTTCTGCACCCAGTACACCACAGCCGTTAATAGTGAATGAACTACTTTTAATTGTAAAGTGGGAATTGTGGCAACCGAGATTGCAGATGCCGGAATATTGAGCCAAAAACAAACTGCTGGAGGAACTTGGTGGGTCAGGCAGGAAGGGAATGGACAGACAACATTATGGGTCAAGGCCATTCTTCAGACTAGGGGGAGAAGGGGTGGGGAGGGAGTAGGTTTGGTGGGTTTAGCTTAGTTCGGTTTTAGTTTAGAGATACGGTGTGGAAACAGGTCCTTTGGACCACCGAGTCCGCGCCGACCAACTATCTCCGTATACTAGCATTATCCTACACTCTAGGGACAATTTACAATTTTTTCGAAGGCAAGTTAACCTACAAACCTGTACGTCTTTCAAGTGTGGGAGGAAACCGGTGCACCCACGGAAAGCACACAGGGCACAGAGAGAGCGTACAAACTCCGTACAGACAGTACCATTGGTCAGGATCGAACCAGGGTCTCTGGCGCTGTAAGGCAGCAACTCTACCGCTGTGCCACAATGCCGTCCAGTCTCGTCCAGGTTTCATTTACCCGATAGAAGAATTCAATGTTTGTATCATTGAGGTTTAAACTACCCATACGGAATACGACGTGCCGTTTACCCAGTTTGCATCTTGGCCTCATTCTGACAATGGAGAAGGCCAAGCACAACCAAGGTCGTGTAATGGAAGGGGGGTTAAAATGGATTGCAAATGGGATCTCCAAATGATCCTGGAAGACAGGGCACAAGTGTTCATTGAACTGGTCACCTTGTCTATGCTTGATCTCGGCAATCAGTTTGCAGACAATGAGAATCAATGTGAAATTGATGATCGTACTGAACTGGGTGCCTGTTGCCTGGAATATCTATCACTCCTAATTCTCCGCCTCCGAGTGGCAATATGTCCCTGGAGTCACCTGGACTGTCGGCGGCAAACATGCTGAGACCCCGCTCGTTCTGAGATCCTTTGGCAGAAGCCAACGGTGGAGGTAATAATAATAATATATTTTATTGTCATTGCACATAAGCACAACGAGATTTGGTATGCAGCTGTCATCCGATGTCATAACATAGAAACATAGAAAATAGGTGCAGGAGTAGGCCATTCGGCCCTTCGAGCCTGTACTGCCATTCGATATGATCATGGCTCTGTATCCCATCCCTGCCCCCTGATCCCTTTAGCCACAAGGGCCACATCTAACTCCCTCTTAAATATTGCCAATGAACTGGCCTCAACTACCTTCTGTGGCAGAGAATTCCACAGATTCACCACTCTCTGTGTAAAAAATGATTTTCTCATCTCGGTCCTCTTATCCTTAAACTGTGACCCCTAGTTCTGGACTTCCCCAACATCGGGAATAATCTTCCTGCATCTAGCCTGTCCAACCCCTTAACAATTTTGTAAGTTTCTATAAGATCCCCCCTCAATCTTCTGAATTCCAGCGTGTACAAGCCGAGTCTATCCAATCTTTCTTCATATGAAAGTCCTGCCATCCCAGGAATCAGTCTGGTGTACCTTCTCTGTACTCCCTCTATGGCAAGAATGTCTTTCCTCAGATTAGGAGACCAAAACTGTACGCAATACTCCAGGTGTGGTCTCACCAAGACCCTGTACAACTGTAGTAGAACCTCCCTGCTCTTATACTCAAATCCTTTTGCTATGAATGCTAACATACCATTTGCTTTCTTCACTGCCTGCTGCACCTGCATTCCTACTTTCAATGACTGGTGTACCATGACACCCAGGTCTTGTTGCATCTCCCCTTTTCCTAATCTGCCACCATTCAGATAATAGTCTAGCCATAAATAACTAATAATAACTAAACATAAATAACTAATAAAATATTGAAATATTAAAATATAAAATAAAATAGGTGTCGCCAAACGTACAATTCTCAAATTCAGACATTGACTTAATCTATTGAAATGGAAGTGATGTAATTTAAAAAATTAACTAAATTAATTGAAAGAAAGCACTAAGAAATTTAAAAGGTATGATTGCGTGGTGGAGAAAAATTCTCTTTTAAATAGTGTAGGAAGGAACTGCAGATGCTGGTTTATACCGAAGATAGACACAAAAAACTGGAGTAACTCAGCAGGTCGGAAGCATCTTAGAAAAGGAATAGGTGACGTTTCGGGTGGAGACCCTTCTTCAGACTTCTTTAGTTCCATTGGAACTTTTATACTGCCCTGAGAGGCTTGCATGGTTTAACATTTTAAGAGAGCATCTTGTGACTGTTGGCATTCCTTCAGTACCGCACTTGGATATCAGGATCAAATCTTCAGCATTGGGCTTAAACCATGATGTACTGACTCCAAGGAAAAAATACCTTCCACCGAACGTGCTAACTCAAAACATGGTACTTAAGTGCAGAACCTCTGCTGGACCCTCTGCAGTTTGCATACCGGACCAATAGATCTATGGATGATGTAGTCAACCTGGGCCTGCACTTCATCCTCCAGTACCTAGACCGCCAGGGGACCTACGCGAGGATTTTGTTTGTTGATTTTAGTTCTGCATTCAACACCATCTTGCCAGAGCTACTACATTCCAAACTCTTCAAGTTGACTGTGACTGAACCCCTCTGTCGGTGGATCACCAGCTTCCTGACAGACAGGAAGCAGCATGTGAGGCTGGGAAAGCACGTCTCGGACCCGCAGACCCTCAGCATAGGAGCACCACAAGGCTGCGTACTCTCCCCTCTCCTCTATACACCAACGACTGCACCTCCACAGTCTCCTCTGTCAAGCTTCTCAAGTTTGAGGATGACACAACGCTGATTGGACTGATCCAGGATGAGGAGGAATCTGCCTACAGACAGGAAGTGACACAGCTGGCATCCTGGTGCCGTAGCAACAACCTAGAGCTCAATGCTCTTAAGACAGTGGAATTGATTGTGGACTTTAGGAGAGCTCCCCCTCCCCTCACCCCACTAACCATCAATAACACCACAGTCACATCTGTGGAGTCTTTTAAGTTCCTGGGAAGCAGCATCTCCAAGGACCTTAAATGGGGGGGGGACCCACCATAATTGGAGAACATGGATAGGAGAGGAAACACAATCTTGCCACAGGCAATGATGTCCTCACCTTCTCCATCATGGTTTGGTTTGGCTCAGCCACCAAACACGATACTCAGAGGCTGCAGGAAATCGTCCGATCAGCAGAGAAGGTTATTGGCTGAAACCTTCCCTCCATTGATGAACTGTACACTGCAAGGACCAGGAAGCGAGCGGGCAAGACCATCTCTGACCCCTCTCACCCTGGCCACAAACCCTTTGAATCACTTCCCTCTGGAAGGCCACTCCAGACTGTCAAAGCTGCCACAGCCAGACAAAAAAACAGCTTTTTTTTTCCATGAGTAGTAGCTCTACTCAATAACCAGAAATCTGTAGCCTCCTTTTGCTCTGGTAATTTATTTAATTCACATGATTAATCGACAATGTTTTATTATTAATGTTTTGTGTGCATTCTTAATTGTCACTGTATGTCATTTTGTCACTTGCGAGCGGGGCATCAAGGCAATTTCCTTGTATGTGAATATACTTGGCCAATAAACTTATCCATTCAGAAGGGATTCTAGATCATGACTGAGCACTACCTCAGTACCATCTGCTTCAAATTTGTTACCCAAGTAACACACTGGTTCTGAGGTCGGGTCATGCAAAAGTCTAATAAATCTCTAAATATTTATCAACTGGATTTCAGTTAATAGTGCATCTGTCTCCGGAACATGATATCTTTCTTTGTGTTTGCGTCTTCCTGTTATTTGGTTTTCATGCTTTGGGGCCGAATAGCTGTGTCTGAGAACTTTCCATTGTGGCTCTTTCTCTTCAACACCTTCCAGCTCCCCTCCTGTGTGAGTGCAAGGGCAGTTTGTGTTTTCACAGATGGAGCTTGAGGGGCCTGTGAGGAACAGGGAAAAACATGGCAAGTTGCGGGCAGGGTTTAAAGTCAAGGTCGCTGTGTTGTTGTGCGTTTCAAAAGTGATTCATGTAAAATTGAAGGAAAAGTTTGAAAGAGAAGTTCAGTGCTGAAGGAAAGTGAAGGGGGAAAAAAAACTAATGTACGCTATTTATCAAATGGAATAGAACACTTGGAGCATTAGGCAGCTTCCAAAGTCACTCTCTGCTCTTATAGACTAACCAAAAAATTAATACTGAGAGTGTTTGGAGGACAGGGTGGAACCAACTTGAAGGATGTCGATGATTTCTATGCAAGTATTCATTGGAGCATGAAATGCAATGGGGGGTTGTCATGGTATTGCTAAAATTGTTCTGTTCATAAGAGATTGAATTTAGGGAGTTCACACTAGGTTTCCTGTCTGAAGAAGTATCCTGATCCAAAACGACACCTATCCACGTTCTCCAATGATGCTGCCTGACCCGGCTGAGTTACTCAAGCACTGTGTATTTTGTTTATATTAAGTTAGAAGATACGGTGAGGAAACAGGCTCTTCGGGCCGCCGAGTCCACGCCGACCAACGTTCTCCCCGTACACCAACGCTATCCTGCACACTTGGGCCAATTTTTACTGAAGTCAATTAACCTACAAACCTCTGAAGAAGGGTTTCGGCCCGAAACGTTGCCTATTTCCTTCGCTCCATAGATGCTGCTGCACCCGCTGAGTTTCTCCAGCATTTTTGTGTACCTTCGATTTTCCAGCATCTGCAGTTCCTTCTTAAAAACCTACAAACCTCTATGTCATTGGAATGTGGGGAGGAAACCGGAGAAAACCCACGTGGTCACGGGGTGAACATACAAATTCTGTACAGACAGCACCCGTAGTCAGGATTAAACCCAGGTCTCTGGTGCTGTAAGGCAGCAACTCTACTGCTGTGCCACCATCCCAGTGTTTTTTTTTTTTTTGTAAACCATTATCTCCAGTTCCTTGTTTCAAGGTTTGCAGAGTTGTTCGCTTTGCTGCTTGTGAAGGTTTATCTACCTTAATGTTTTGTACTAGCCTGGGGGCAACCGAAACTGTGTGTTAGACACAAAGTAAAAGGCCTGTCCCACTTTGGCCGTCACTTACGCGACGGTCCCACGAGAGTCGCGCACGTCATCATGCGCCTGCACAGCCGTCTGGACCACGTGACGTCATTTGAAGATGGACACAAAATGCAGGAATAACTCAGCGGGACCGGCAGCATCTCTGGAGAGAAGGAATGGATGATGTTTCGGGTCGAGACCCTTCTTCAGTCTGAAAGAAGGTTCTCGACCCGAAACGTCACCCATTGCTTTTCTCCAGAAATGCTGCCTATCCCGCTGATTTACTCCAGCATTTTATGTCTAATGATCAGGCTGACAAGTTAGTTTACCAATCCTTCTGCAAAGTCATCCTGTTCTCCAAAAAGCAGATTGAAGATTTGGAAATGCTTCTCCCCACGTTCAGACTGTCTTCATCCTACAGTTAACACCAAGGTCCACTCAATTAGAAGTAGTTCTGCTGAAAGAGTCTACAAAACTGGTTCATAGGAACTTGATACCAAAGCGAGCAGTAACTGAGAATCAAAATTGGAGGGACTGACCATAGTGATTGGCATCACCCTCCAGTTTACTTTGACTTCATTCCGAAAGGCGGCACCTAAGTTTTGTTCTTGTGTGTCTTGGCTGCTTCATAATATGGAATCTACATCAGAGACCCAATTCTGTGAAAAGCCAGTTTGCAAATAATAATTAAAACCAACCAAACAACCACAGTTTACAACAAGCCATGAACACGCGTAACTTTATTCCACAATTCAAAGTTGCTGTAGAGTTGTTTTTAACAGGTAAAATGTAAAGAGCTGAAGAGTTCCAACCCGAAACATAGAAAACATAGAAAATAGGTGCAGGAGGAGGCCACGGCCCATTGAGCCAGTACCGCCATTCATTGTGATCATGGCTGACCAACGAGATCATGAAACGTTGCCTATCCATGTTCTCCAGGTACCCGCTGAGTTACTTCAGCATTTTATGTTTTTGGAGATACAGCGCAGAAACAGGCCCTTCAGCCCACCGAGTTCCCACCGACTGGTGATCACCCCCGTATACATGCACTATCCTACAAACTAGGGATAATTTACAATTTGACCAAAGCCAATTAACCTCCAAACCAGTATGTCTTTGTGGGAGGAAACTGGAGCACTCGGAGAAAGCCCACGCTGTCACGGAGAACGTACTTACTCCGTACCGACATTACCTGTGGTCAGGATCGAACCTGGGTCTCTGGTGCTGTCAGGCAGCAACTCTACTGTTGTGCCGCCGTTTGGTGTAAACCAGCATCTGCAGTTCCCTGTTATTAAAACATGTGAGGGTAATGGGTAGAGATCTCCATGGGCACATTTGCCATCTGCGTAAGGCAATTTGATTCTCTCCTTGCCTGGGGTGAATTCTTACAATTGGGGGACGGTAACAGCCTACTCAAAATTGTTTGCTGTAGATGTACGAAACAAGCACGTTAATTATTTGTTACAAATAGCAATGCAAGTGTGAAAATCCAAATGATCAATTCATGCAGTGGAACCGCAGTGTTAAAAGCATTGCACCATCATTGGATGTTTGGATCTGATACAAATGGATATAGAGCTATGACAGGAAGCAGAAGTAAGAATTCTAGTATGCAAATGAAGTTGTAACTTGGGTAAAGTTTGAACTGGCAAGAGAAACCTGTGAAATATGTTTTTAATTTCTGTAGAGTGAAAGGCCAATTTCAATACTGTATAACCTGTGAAATTCTCTCTATACACGAACATTTGGTCACCTGTTCTGGCTTCTCCGGGTCTGGTGGCATTGACTGATGTAGGGCAGCACTGTGGCGTAATAGTAGAGGTATTGTCTCACAGCGCCAGAGACCCAGGTTCGATTTCCTCTGCAGTTGTATAGGGCTCTGGTGAGACCACATCTGGAATATTGTGTACAATTTTGGTCTCCTAATTTGAGGAAGGATATCCTTGTGATTGAGGCAGTGCAGCGTAGGTTCACGAGATTGATCCTGGGATGGCGGGACTGTCATATGAGGAAAGATTGAAATGACTAGGCTTGTATTCACTGGAGTTTAGAAGGATGAGGGGATATCTTATAGAAACATATAAAATTATAAAAAGACTGGACAAGCTAGATGCAGGAAAAATGTTCCCAATGTTGGGTGAGTCCAGAACCAGGGGCCACAGTCTGAGAATAAAGGGGAGATCATTTAAGACTGAGGTGAGAAAAAAACTTTTTCACCCAGAGAGTTGTGAATTTATGGAATTCCCTGCCACGGAGGGCAGTGGAGGCCAAATCACTGGATGGATTTAAGAGAGAGTTAGATGGAGCTCCAGGGGCTAGTGGAGCCAAGGGATATGGGGAGAAGGCAGGCACGGGTTATTGATAGGGGACGATCAGCCATGATCACAATGAATGGCGGTGCTGGCTTGAAGGGCCAAATGGCCTCCTCCTGCACCTATTTTCTATGTTTCTATGACTACTGGTGCTGTCTGTACGGAGTTTGTAAATTGTCTTTGACCATTAGGGTGCTCTGGTTTTCACCCACATTCCAAAGACTTACGGGGTTGTAGGCATCGGATAAATTAAAACATTTCCCTAGCTGGTGTTGGATAGTGCAGGTGTACGGGGTGTGATTACTGGTCGGCGCGGACTCTGTGGGCCGAAGGGCCTGTTTCCGCGTTGTATTTCCCAAGTCTCAAGTTTGTGAATGTTCTTCCAGCTCAATGTTGCCAGCATTAAATGTGATCATGGTTTTTTTCTACCATCTCCTTTACATTTTAACTTGTAAAAGTAACAGTAACTCTACCGCTGTGCCTCCTGTATCGTGACTGTTTGGAATTAAGTTCCCTGATGCTGATGACAATGCTGTGTGTTTTCTAAGAGCCTTTGTGTTCCTCTCCTACCATCCAGGGAACCCCTGTGTTCGTGCATGCGGGACCTTTCGCAAACATTGCGCACGGCAGTTCTTCGGTTTTGGCTGACAAGTTGGCGCTGAAGTTGGTTGGCCACGAGGGGTTTGTGGGTAAGTAAGCTGTTTTGTCCGATGAATTGATGTGGTCCAAGGAACATTTGAACCATAACTGAACCAGTCCCTCCCCCCCCCCCCCCCAGTTGAGCAGAGAGGTGAGCGATGGCTGATTCTGGACCCGAGATGGATTGGAAGTGTCAATGTTACTCTTCACAATTCCCATCACAATTCCTCAAACAAAGTACTTAGTGATGGCTGAGTATTGAAGTTGGGAGGTCATATAGCAGTTGTACAAGACGTTGGTGAGGCCACATTTTGAGTATTGTGTTCTGTTTTGGGCATTGTCTTGTTGGAAATATTTTGTCAAGCTGGAAAGGGTGCAGCCAAGATTTATAAGGATATTGCCAGGACTTGAATGGCTGAGCTGTAGGGAGAGGTTGAGCAGGCTAGGATTCTATTCCTTGGAGTGCAGGAGGATGAAAAATTATCTTCTAGAGGTGTACAAAATTATGAGAGGAATAGATCGGGCCCAGAGTAGAGGAATCAAGAACTAGAGGACATAGGTTTAAGGTGAGCGGGGAAAGTTAAATAGGAACCTGCGGGTAACTTTTTTTACACGGATTGGTGGGTGTTTGGAGTGAGCTGCCAGAGGAGGTAGTTGAGACAGGTCCTATCGCAATGTTTAAGAAACATTTAGACGGGTATATGGATAGGATCTGTTTAGAGGGATATGAGCCAAAAGCAGGCAGGTGGGACTCGTGTGGATGGGACATGTTGGTTGGTGTGTTCAGCCATTGGGCTTGTTTCCATGCTGTATGACTTTTATGATGCAAGGATGGAACAGTTAGAAACATAGAAATTAGGTGCAGGAGTAGTCCATTCGGCCTTTCGAGCCTGCACCGCCATTCAATATGATCATGGCTGATCATCCAACTCAGTATCCCGTACCTGCCTTCTCTCCATACCCTCTGATCCCCTTAGCCACATCTAACTCCCACAAGGGCCACATCTAACTCCCTCTTAAATATAGCCAATGAACTGGCCTCAACTACCCTCTGTGGCAGAGAGTTCCAGAGATTCACCACTCTCTGTGTGAAAAACAGTTTCCACATGCCTGGCTGAATGCAGGTCCAACGCTGGCATAATCTGGAGTAATCTGCTCCTCTGCTGGCGGAGGGCTGCACTGAATGCCATCGACAAGATGCTGTGGCAAATGCTGCCTTTGGGCTCCAGAGAGCTGGGTTCAATCCCAACCTCTGGTGCTATCTGCGTGTAGTTTGCACATTCTCCCTTTGGTCGCTTGGGTTTCCCCGCAGGTGCTCGGGTTTCTACCCACATGCTACAGGTTGGCAGGTTAATTAGCAACTGTAAGTTGTGTTGGTATGTGTCAGGGTGTGGGAAGAATAAAGTATAACAGTACTATTATAAATGGGTTGATACATGTGCAGTGGACTAGAAGGGCCTGTTTCCATGCTGTACGACTCTTTGGGGATGCACTCTCCCCATCTTATCACAGTATTTTCTACTGCAGGGGTAAATAAGATGACTTTCAGTGCACTGCCCTGCATCAGTAAAAGTAGTGAGTATAGAAGGAATGGGCGACTCCTCGACCCAAAACGTCGCCCATTCCTTCTCTCCACAGATGCTGCCTCACCCACTGAGTTACTCCAGCATTTTGTGTCTACCTTCGATTTTACCAGCGTGTGCAGTTCTTTCTTACACGTTGTGAGTATAGAAGTTGAGATATTATGTTATAGTTGTACAAGATGTTGGTGAGGCTGCATTTAGAGTATTGTGTTCGGTTTTTGTCATCTTCCTATAGGAAGAATGTTGTCTGGAAAGAGTGCAGAAAAGATTCATGAGGATGTTGCCAGGACTTGATTACCTGGGTGAGGTTGGGCTGGCTAGGATTATACCCCTTGGTATGCCAGAGGATGAGGGGTGAGTCTTTTATTCGGAGTAAGAGAATAAAAAACTGAAGGACATAGGTTTAAGGTGAAGAGGAACCCGGGAGGCAACTTTTTCACACAGAGGGTAGTGTGTTTATGGCATGAGCTACCACGAGAGAAAGTTGTTGTTGGTTCCACAGCAACATTTAAAAGACATTTGGGCAGGTACATGGATAGGAAAGGTTTAGAGGGACGTGGGCCAAATGTGGGCAGGTGGGATTTGGTCACAATGGGGAAGTTGGGCTGAAGGGCCTGTTTCTGTGCTGTATGACTCTGACTCTACTGTTTATAAGGACAAATGCAGCAGATGCATGAGATCACCATTTCCAGGTTAAACTATCTCTCATCCTGTCCAATGATCTATTTTGTTTCATTGTACAGTTACTTGGGTTAAATTTCTGTTAAGCAAAACTCTGTGATGGAGAAACTCTGGGTCAGACGGCATCTGTGGAGGGAATGGACAGGTGAAGGTTTGGCCCAGACTACTACGACAAATCCACGGACTCTCGCAGTTACATTGACTGCACCTTCTCCCACCCTGCCCCTTGCAATGATGCCATCCCTCACTCTCGATTTCTCCATCTCCATTACATCTCCCAGGGTGAGGCTTTTCATTCTTCGATGTCTGCGATACCCTCTCACTTGTGCCCTCGCCCCCTCCTGATGTTCTAGTAGGATCCATCACCTCTGCCTCTTCTGTCCTGTAGTCCTGCTCTCAGTCTCCCTCCCTCCAGATGGAATGGGAATAGAGAATAGAGATCCCCTGGTCCTCAACTTTCACCCCAACAGCCTCAGCATCCGATCCATCATTCTCTGACATTTCTATCACTTATGAGTCTGGTCCCAACCTGAAACATCATCTGAACATTTCACTCCGCTGATGCTGCCTGACCTACTGATTCCAGCATCTACAGTTTATTGTATCTTTCTTAAAGCTATGTTAATCCTGATCCAATGTTCCCTGCAATGTTTTAAGAAAGCAGCTCACCCAATTCAAATGTCCAACAAAGGCCGGTCTTGCCATTGACACATATCTCATAAGTGTATGTTTTTATTTAAAATAATTATGTTTTTTATGAAATAATTTTCGTAAAATGTTTTTTCTGAAAAATAATTGTCTCTATAATCCTGTGAGGGAGAAAAGGACTGATTTTAAACATCTTGTGGGTGAAGGGCAGTTATGTGCTGATGCATTTATTTCTAAACCTGATGATAACCTGGAATGCCTTATACTTATATCTTAACTTTTTCAATGCATCCATCAATTGTCAGTCTAAAGGGCCTGCCCCACGAGCATGCGACTGCATGCGGCAAGCGTGACATAACGTGGTCGCTTGAGCCGTACGGCCTCGCGGGGCCGGTCCCACTTCGATCGCCGTATGGAGTTGTGCGGAGCTGGTCCTGACATCGCGCGGGGCTCTGGAAAACTGACAGTGTTCAAAAATTCCAGGCGGCAACGGCCTGCCGGCCCGCAGCCGCCTCGTCGCCGTACGCACCGCCTCGAGGGGTGTCTCGACGCAGGATGCAGCGTCTTGTCACCGTACGTCATGCACGAACCTCCGCGGACTTCGCTCGAACTTCACGTCATTCACTCGACCTCCGCACGGACCCCGCTTCCGGTTTGGTCGCGCTCGCCGCATGCAGTCGCATGCTGGTGGGACCGGCCCTGTACGGGGATCACTCGACCTCCGCGCGGCCCCCGCTTCCGGTTTGGCCGCGCTCGCCGCATGCAGTCGCATGCCTCACTCGACCTCCGCATGGCCCCCGCTTCCGGTTTGGTCGCGCTTGCCGCATGCTCGTGGGACAGGCCCTTATTAGTCTCAAATTCAATGTAGATAATTTGTGATGGAAGGAACTGCAGGTGCTGGTTTATACCAAAGATAAACAACTCAGTGGGTCAGGCAGCACCTCTGGAGAAAAGGAATAGGTGATGTTTTGTGTTGGAACCCTTCTTCAGACTGAGGAAGTTCAACCAAAGTCTTTCCAACCCTGGTCTGATCATGATTTCACTTTGTATAATCACAATTTGAGCAGGGATTAGCAGACTGGAGAGCAGCAGCAGCCGTGGTGGGATGGAGAGAGATAAAGGGAGTTTTTCTTCTAAACTCCAGCGAGTACAGGCCCAGTGCAGACAACCGCTCATCTTAGGTGGACACAAAATACTGGAATAACTCAGCCGGACAGGCGGCATCTCTCTGGAGTGAAGGAATGGGTGACGTTTTGGGTCGAGACCCTTCTTCAGACTGATCACTCATTCCTACCCTCCAGAGATGCTGCCTGTCCCGCTGAATTACGCCAGCATTTTGTGACTCCTTGACTTAAACCAGCATCTTACAAATAAAGGGAGTTCTGTGCCCTTTGACAACATTCGGGAACAGCGTTTGTACGACAGGGAGGAAATGTTGTCAGCGTGCAGATGTTTTGAAAGGAAGCACGACACGTCTTTCCTCAGTCAACACATGACTTCATAAAATAAAATAACCATTTCCTCTCCGAGCAGGGGCTGTTTTTTCCACAACTTTACAAGTTATACGAGTAGAATTAGGCCAATCAGACCATCGGGATTACTCCGCCAATCAATCATGGCCGATCTATGCCTCCGAAACCCATTTTTCTGCCTTTGCCCCGTAATGCTTTACACCCATACTGATCAAGAATTTGTCTATTCATGAGTCCATGCTCTGTGCATGGAGAGCCCCATCCCCACTGACTGAGTGTGTGAAAGTGTGTGCAAGTGTTTGCCAGGCACACAAGGACCAGCTCGTGTTGATTTACTGTATCTGGAGCAAATGAGCAATCTTTGCTGGAATTGGTAGCAAGGCAGTGTTTGAATCGCCTTGAATCGCGTCTAGTTTTGTTTAATTTGGAGATACAACGCGGAAATAGGCCCTTTGGCTCACCGAGTTCGCACCGACCAGCGATCTCCATACACACTAGGACAATTTCCAATTTTTACCAAAGCCAAATTAACCTACGTCTTTGGAATGTGGGAGGAAACAGGAGCTCCCGGAGAAAACCAGGAGAATGTACAAACTCCTTACAGACAGCACCCGTAGTCAGGATCGAACCCGGGTCTCTGGAGCTGTGTAAGGCAGCAACTCTATCGCTGTGCCACCGTGTCTCTAGTTGTCGTAATGCAGGGGGCCATTTGTGTTATTGAGTGAACCATGTGGATCATACCAACAGGTTCTTGGCAAACTAATCCAATCTGTTCCATTCCTTGTACCCTCCTTGTAATCTTGCAAGTAATCCTTCCTTGGGGTCTTATTCAGGACCCTTTCAATGGCACTGATTCTGTTTCCAGCATCCATTCAGGCAGGGAACTCCACGTGCTAAGTATAGATTGTAATAATTAGGTCCAGTATTATGCCATAAATGTCATGCTTTTTTTGATGATTTCACCAAGATAATGTCTTTTCCCCGATTGAGTGCCTAAATCAGCCTTTTTTTGCCTTTGCTAAAAGGTCGTGCTATTTTCTCTAGTTGTACCTTGATTCCAATGACGTTTTCTATGTTAACAGTTTAATAATAATGTTATTATTAACGTGTTAACATAGTATAAACTACAGGAAAATTTCCACCACCGGGGAGAAACCGGCTGTGCCAGCATCGGTCGTTCATACATTCGTGCCGCTGCCCACTGGTTCGGTCTTCTCCAAAATCTATTTATTGCTTCCAATTTTGCAAACTTCCCACAAGCTACCATTTCCCTTGAGAAACGCGGCAAACATTAGTGAATAACTTGCAGGTTTTCAACAAAGTAACTGACGATATTCGTAAAGTTTCTGGTGATGTAGGTAAAGACATACAAGGAAAATGTGAGAGAGTGATTTTAGCTAACAAAGATCTTGAAGAAATACAAAACATAGCTAAAGTTCTCAAAGGTAGTTGTAATGCACAAGATATTGACATGAATATAGATTCTGTAGCTTGTTTCGGGTATGCACCAGTGACCTCAGCTGAGGTAGAAAGAAGTTTTTCACAACTGAAGCATATTCTGTCTGATAGACGGCATAGTTTAACACCAGATAATTTGGAAATATGCTAGTAATTATGTGCAACCAGGCAACTTTGGTCATTTAATGCAGTATACCTTTATATTATCATTTTTAACCATATTTTGGTGGTGGAAATACATGCCTTTTTATGCCTTTTTTTGTCAATAAAAGCCTTTTTCGTGCTTTTTTTGTAATTTTATTATGCCTTTTTGCCTACCTATTTCAGAGATTTTTTAGTGCCTAAACATCCTGGCTCCAGTAATAATGTTCTTCCACCTCATCCCACTTGCATCTTTTGCCCAAAACTTTACATTCGTGTTCCCTGGTCCTGATCCCATCAGCTAACGAGAACAGTATACGACGTTTTCCCATTTAAGCAAGTCTTAATCCACCATTGAGTTGCAAAGTTGTATCTCATGAAAATAGGCCCTCTGGCTTAGGTGCCTAACATTCTGTGCCTTGGACTTATTCGTAGAACTATCACAGGTACTATCACAACGTTTAAGAAACATTTAGACGGGTACATGGACAGGACAGGTTACTCCCGCATTTTGCGTCTATCTTCGGTGTAAACCAGCATCTGCTGTTCCTTCCTACACATGTTTGCGCCAAGCATGGTACCATGTTAAACTGATCCTATCTGCCGGTATGTGATCCATATTCCTCTATTCCCTTCACTTCCATGTACCTATCTAAAAGTCTCGTAAATTCTACTATTTTATCCGCCTCTATCACCACCCCTGGCAATACATTCCAGGCCCCCACTACTCTTGAAGATGACTGAACTTTGGTGCCTTCCCTCACAGTGGGAAACTTTAATTCCGCTTGTGGGGATGTTTATGTTCAAGATTATCTTGCTGTGTGTTCTTTTTTTATTCGTATGGTGACCACAAATTTCACTGTACCAATTGGTACTCTTATCTCTCGTTATTTTGTGTCCTACTGTCCTTGCCTTTGATCCTGTGTGCTTCCATCAATCGTCTTTGCGACAGGGAAAACTATCCCAACTTATCCATTGCAGCTGAAATCCCTTATCTAAGGAATCATTACACTTGTATTACACTGTTGGGGCACTGTGTCCAATTTGGACAAGGCGCATCAGCTGTGGATTGTAATGTCAACTTCCCTGCTCATTGTACCCAGAAATAAAGTAATTTATAAAGTAATTTAGCATTACACAGTCTGAACAGTTTGTGTGGCTGTTTTAACGGGGTGGCACAGCAGGTTTGTAGATTGGTTGCTGCCTTACGACGGTGGGCCGAAGGCCCCAGTTTCCACCGAGTTCAATCCTGACTCGAGAAAGTGTGTGCTTGTCTGTATGTGAGTAAAAGTTCGTACGTGCCCGGCCGTGACCTGTGTCGCGGTGCCGGTCCCACTTCGAACGCCGGGTCCGTCTGGTTTTCCCACACATTCCAAAAATTCCATGCGTACAGGTTTGTAGGTTAATTGGCTTGGTAACCCTAGATGTGTGTAGGATGGTGCGGTTTGGTCGCGCTCGCCGCATGCAGGTCGCACTCAACCTGCTCGTGGGACAGGCCCTTCAGAAGGGTCTCAACCCGAAACGTCGCCAATTCCTTCTCTCCATAGTGCTGCCTCACCTGCTGAGTTTCTCCAGAATTTTGTGTCTACCTTCAATTTTACCAGCATCTGCAGTTCTTTCTTAAACATAAAGCTGGTAAGTGTTGCATGGACAGTTGCAATAAAATGCAAGCAAGGTTGCTCTCTCTCTGAAAGGAAAAACAGTAATAATGAAAATAATATATTTGTTCTCTCTGGCTGGTTCCATCTTCTTTTGAGCACGCTTGCTTTGTTTCATTAGAGTTGCTTGTTTACCTACTTCCTCTGGAATCAGGCGGGCTGGTTTTCTCTCAGCGTTCCAGACGTTTAAGATCATTCACTCGAGCTACGTCCTGCCACGTTTCTCGAGAATTATTTTCCATCTATTTCCTCGATTTAAAAAAAAAAGAAAGTAAATAATCCTTTGAAATGTGCTCTCGTTAGCACTTGACACATGCACAGTGGCTGGATATGTTTAACTCCAACGCATCCTGTTATTGAAACAGTGTCATTAGACATTTCTCACTTTTTATAAAGCTGCCAATTCTAAGTGCTCTGCTCATTGTAAAGAATACATCTGAAAGAAAAATGGATGTACTTTTTGGTCATGAAATGAATACATCAAGCCGTTCTATCGCCGCATTCAGTTGAGTGGTTCCTGTGAATTACAATTGTGGCCAATGATAAATTTGCCATTGATTTAACATTACAAAGAATCTAATGGATACTTCCGGAGAATATATTCATCTAAATAAATTATGTACAGTTTGCTGGCTTTTCTCGTCATTGAAAGTTGTTGCCTCATTTCAACAGCTGGGGAAGAGAGACCATGAGGACTGTTTTTTCTGCACCTTGTGAAGCATGACCTAGATGTCAGCATGGGCTTGTTGGGCCAAATGGCCAGTTTGTTTGCCCTTCCAGCTTATATACTCAAATCTCTACTCCACACCTGGAGTATTGTGTGCAGTTTTGGTCCCCTAATTTGAGGAAGGGCATTCTTGCTATTGAGGGAATGCAGCGTAGGTTTACAAGGTCAATTCCCGGGATGGCGGGACTGTTATATGCTGAGAGAATGGAGCAGCTGGTGTTTAGAAGGATGAGAGGGGATCTTATTGAAACATATAAGAATGTTAAGGGTTTGGACACGCTAGAGGCAGGAAACATGTTCCCGATGTTGGGGGAGTCCAGAACCAGGGGACACTGTTTAAGAATAAGGGGTAAGCCATTTAGAACGGAGACGAGGAAACACTTTTTCTCACGGTTGTGAGTCTGTAGAATTCTCTGCCTCAGAGGGCGGTGGAGGCCGGTTCTCTGGATAGTTTCAAGAGAGCTAGATAGGGTTCTTAAAGATAGCGGAGTCAGGGGATATGCGGAGAGGCAGGAACGGGGTACTGATTGGGGATGATCAGCCATGATCACATTGAATGGCGGTGCTGATTCGAAGGGCCGAATGGCCCACTCCTGCACTATTGTCTATTGTCTAATCCAAGCAACATCCTAGTTAACCTCCCTCTGCACCCTCTCTAAAGCCTTATCGCGCCTCTTGGAAATGTGGTGGCCAGAACTGTGTACAATACATCAAATGTGGCCTAAACAGAGTTTTATACAGCTGCAGCATGACGTCTCAAACTTCATACTGAATGCCCTATCCGATGAAGACGAGCATGCCAAATGCCACTTTTGGCAATCTATCCACTTGTGTTGCCGCTTTCAAACAGCTATGGACTTGCACCCCACGTTACCACTGTACACCAGTGCACCTTAGGACCCTGCCATTTACTGTCTAAATTCTTTCCACATTTAGAACAAACAACAATACAGCGCAGGAACAGGCCCTTCACCCAACAATGTCTGTGCGGGACATGATGCCAAGATCAACTCTTATCTGTTTGCACATAATCAATATCCTTCTGTTCCCCGCATATCCATGTGCCTATCCAAAAGTGTCTTAAATACCATTATCATATCTACCTTCACCACCACAACCGGCAGCATGTTCAAGGCATTCACCGCACTGAGTTTTTATAAATTACCCTGCATATCTTCTTTAAACTTGGCAACACTCACCTTAAAGCTAAGATATCTAGTATTTGATTTTTCCATCCTGGGGGGTAAAGGGTTCTACTATGTTATTTGTAATAGGATCTACTTCTATCGAGTCTCCCCTCCACCTCTGGAGCTCTAGAGAAAACAATCCAAGTCTTTCCAATCTCCAGTGAGGGGGAACTTCATTGAAACATACAGAATAGTTAAAGGCTTGGATAGAGTGGATGTGCGGAGGATCTTTCCACAGGGGGAGGGGGTAGTTGCCTCAGAATTAAAGGATGTCCTTTTCGGAAGGAGATGAGGAGAAATTTATGTAGCGAATCTGTGGAATTTGTTGCCACAGAAGGCTGTGGAGGCCAAATCAGTGGATATTTGTAAGGCAAGAGATAGATTTTTGATTAGTAGATGTGTCAGAAGTTATGGGGAGAAGGCAGGAGAATTGGATTAGGAGGGAGAGATAAATCAGCCATGATTGAATGTTGGAATGGACTTGATGGGCCAAATGGTCTAATTCTACTCCTATCCTTTATGACTTTATGACCTCTCCCTGTGGCTAATACCCCTTCATTTCAGGCATCCGTCTGGTTAAAACACCTCTGCACTAAATCCAAATCCTCAACATCCTTCCTGTAATGGGGTGACCAGAACTGCGCATAATACTCCACATGCGGCCTAACCAAAGTCCTATATTGCCGCATCATGACTGCCTGACTCAACATGACAGATGAAGGCAAGCAGACTGTACGCCACCTATACCACTTTATCTACTTGTGTTGCCTGATTTGGAGAGTTATGAACTCTGACCTCAAGATCCCTCCGCACATTACTGTGGGTTGGCACGGTGGCCCAGTGGTGGAGTTGTTGCCAGAGATCCTGACTACGGGTGTACTCTGTACGGAGTTTGTACGTTCTCCCTGCGACAGCGTTGGGTTTCTCCGGGTGCTCCGGTTTCCTCCCACTCTCCAAAAACATACAGGTTTGTAGGGTAATTGGCTTTGGTGAAATTGTACATTTCTCCTAGTGTGTAGGGTAGAACTAGTGTACAGGGTGATCGCTGGTCGGTGTGGGCTGAAGGGGCTGTTTCCATGCTGAATCTCTGAAGTAAACTAAATCAACACCAACCTTCCAAAATACAGCACCAGGAATGGTTAGTGTAAAGGTAAAAGTTGAGATACTAACAGCAGAAAGGCCAGTGATAGAATTGAATATGTAGAATATAGCGACAAGATACAAGACTCGTCTTTGTCAGTTGACCACTTCCTTATTAGCGCTGCTCTGCAAATGCTACCCAATTGCGGTGTTCTAATTGCAGTGTTCTTCCACTCATCTGTAATGGGCTCACTTTCCACGAAAGGAGCTGCTTTTATTATAGAAAGAGCATGCAGCAAAGCAGGAAATATAATCCTCTTAAATCTGCGCAAATTGAACAGTAATTTCTTCCAGCGTCATGACCAGATCTGCGTTTCATTTTGGATTAAATCAATGTATTTATTTTTCCTCCACTAAGTCTGTTCAGCATCCTTTCCTCTTTAAGAGATGGTGGTATTAGATTGAAGGCCACCAGTTCAAAGGGAGCATGACCTCCTCAAGAGGATCACTTCCCCTCTCAACCAAGGTGCCTTCGTGATTTTTCCAAAGTTGCGTTATTGTGAATAATCCTCATTTTTATTTGTCTCCTCCACTGAGTTTGTGGATCTTGTGTGTAATATTGCAGTTCTGTAAAAAAAAGACCCTTTCTTTTTCAAAAGAACATGGTTAGAACTTATTTAAATGTTGAATTGCCTAAAAGTGGCAGCTTTTAGCTGTATATGCTAACGTTCTTGGGGGAAACATTATCCTACCAAAGATAGAAAGAAAATGCTGGAGTAGCTCAGCATGACGGCCAGCATCTCTGAAGAGAAGGAATGGTTGAAGTTTTGGGTCGAGACTCTTCTTCAGACTGACTCGCGCATTCCTTCTCTCCAGAGATGCTGCCTGTCCCGCTGAGTTACTCCAGCATTTTATTTCTATATCTTTGGTTTAAAGCAGCATCTGCAGTTACTTCCTGCACTATATCTAATCATATGTGTAGGAAGCAACTGCAGATGCTGGTTTATATCGTAGATAGACAAGATCAGGGCAGCACAGTGGCGCATTTGTAGAGTTTATAGCACCAGAGAGCCGGGTTTGCTCCTGACTACAGATGCTGTCTGTACGGAGTTTGTACGTTCCCATGGTGACCTGCGTGGGTTTTCCCCGGGTGCTCTGGTTTCCTCCCACACTCCAAAGATGTACAGGTTTGTAGGTTAATTGGCTTTGTTAAAGATTGTAACTTGTCCCCAGTATGTAGGACAGCGCTAGTGTACAGGGATCACTGGTTGTCGGCACGGACTCAGTGAGCTGAAGAGAATTGTCTCTGCGCTGTATCTCTAAACTAATCCAAAAATGCTGGAGTAATTCAGCAGGTCAGGCAGCATCACTGGAGAAAAGGAATAGGTGACTTTTCAGGCTGGAACCATATTCAGGCTGGAACCATATAGATACCATGTCTTGTGTTGTCGGGATCAGTCACCCTTATGGGCTTGTCCCACTTAGGCGATTTTTCAGGTGACTTTGAAGCCGTAGCAGGTTGCTGAAAAAACGGTGACTGCAACGAACACACACACACACACACACACACACACACACACACACACACACACACACACACACACACACACACACACACACACACACACACCACAGATGTCTGAGTGAAATTCACGCGGTGCAAAACCAGTGTGATACAGACACACACCACGATGAACAGGATGGTTGACACTGTACTTAAGACGGTCAAAGCACAGTGTACGGGAAGGGTCACTTAAGTCCTTTGAAAGAGGGGGGAGAAGGGGGAAATGGGGTGGGGAGAAGGAGTGGAGACAACTTTTAAGAATCGAGAGGACACGGCTGTGAAGCTCACCAGACATTAACATTACCGGTCGGTTATCCTTGGTTCTGAAAACTACTGTTTACGTTTTTTTTTCCCCAATGAACTAATGAAGTTCACCGGTCAGCACCGGCTACAACCTACGAGAACCTACGACCTGGCATCCCACTACCACCGCACCTACGGCACGAGAATTCTCGCTACTCTCCATGGCGGCTTCATTCTGGTCGCTGCTAATTTTTCAACATGTTGAAAAATTAACAGCAACCACAATGAAGCCACGACTAGTTCCGAGAATGCGGAAGTACTCACGACCCTGAAGGCGACTCCCCGGCAACCACCCACAAAACATGTGGCGACCGCATAGTCTCCTGCAGTCGCCTAAAAAGTTGCCTAAGTGGGACAGGCCCATTAGTCCTCCCATTGAGGGTTGAGGACTTAACCCTCCCTGAGAAATCTTTTGCAAACTGCAGTTTATGCAAACGGTTGTTAAATTTAAACTTGAAATGGATGGATTTGTATTGTTGACCAAAGGTACAGAAGGCGGTGGAGGCCGTCAATGGATATGTTTATGGCAGAGATAGATTTGTGATTAGTATGGGTGTTTGGGGTTATGGGGAGAAGGAAGGAGAATTGGTTGAGAAGGAAAGACAGATCGGCCAGGGTTGAATGGTGGAGTAGATGATGGGCCAAATGGCCTAATTCTTCTCCTATCACTTATGAACCTATATGGGTAGAAAGTGGGTATAAAGAGTTAAATCATAGACCACCCGCAGTCTCATTAGTAGAAGAACTGGCTTGAGGGAGAGGGCAAAAGTCCTGTTACTGGAGCTGTGTTCTTAATGTGAACAGTGCAGGAAAGGAAATTCTATTCCCAGCCATCGAGGAAATTACCCAGTCATTGATTTATGTGAAAGTGAAACGTTGATCATTCCTTGCATTCAAATTAATCATCCTCAGCTCCTTGAGGAACAGGATCTATTTCCTGTGTTGCAAACGTGTTAAGAGATGAACTTCTGTAGACCTTATGATTTAATTCCCACAAACCGTGCCTATGTGTCTTATCTTTGTATATTTGACTGTAGGTCTGTGTATTTTGTTTAAGTCCTTGAATAAATGGTGTGCAGATGTGTGTGGTAACATTGCTTTGAACGTCCAAAATTAAGTTTTTTTAAAGGAGAGATTTGTTATATTGAACAAACCTAATTGAATTTTTTGAGGAAGGGAAGGTTGAAGGGGATGCTTGTGGATATGATTCAGACTACTCCTGGCAGGTTACACAAAAGAAAAGAGACCTGACTGAAATTATTGCTCATGCATCTGTAGACAAGTAAGTTGACCAATTCACGATTTGATTGTGCTGAAGTGAAGTAAAGATTGTGACGATATGGTCTTGCACTGGAAGTCTATAATTCTTGGTGCCTCATAAGGATCCATGTTGGGACCTTCACTGTTCATCATTGAATAATGACTAGGCTAACACTAGGCTGCCATATATCCTTGCTTGCTGATGGCTCAGATTAATATTTGAATCTTGATGTCAACATGCTCTTGTCTGCATGTAAAGATTGGTGAAAGTTTAGAAGGATAGAGCACCAAGTAAATTTGGGGAACTGTTTATGCACTAGAAGACAGTAGTCTTGTATAAAGGAAATAATGTTAGGGGAGGAAGTCTTGCAGCAAAGCCTCAATTAAACCACAATACGCATTGATTTCTGGAACACAATATAGAGTTCTATGCACTGAACCTTAGAAGGAGGGTGTTAACCATGGAGGGAGTACATGAAGGCTTTTTATCATGTTGTCAAGGTTGGGCTATTTAGAGTCGTAGAGTAATATAGTGTGGCTTCAACCAGATCTTCAGTCCAACTTGCCCGCACCGGCCAACATGTCCCAACTACACTAGTCCCACCTGTCCTCGTTTGGTCCATATCCCTCCAAACCTGTCCCATCCATGTACCTGTCTAAGTGTTTCTTAAATGTTGGGATAGTCCCAACCTCAACTACTTCCTCTGGCAGCTTGTTCCATACACCCACCACCCTTTATGTGAAAAAATTACCACCCAGATTCCTATTAAATCTTTTCCCCTTAAACCTATGTCCTCTGGCCCTCGATTCCCCTACTCTGGGCAAGAGTCTCTGTGCATGTACCCGATCTGTTCCTCTCATGATTTTATACACCTCAATAAGATCACCCCTCATCCTCCTGTGCTCCAAGGAATAGAGGCCCAGCCAACTCAACCTCTCCCTATGGCTCAGACCCTCTAGTCCTGGCAACATCCTTGTAAATCTTCTCTGTACCCTTTCCAGCTTGACAACATCTTTCCTATAACACGGTGCCCAGAACTGAACACAATACTTTAAATGCGGCCTCACCAACATCTTATACAACTACAACATGATCTCCCCACTTCTATACTCAATACTCTGGCTGATGAAGGCCAATGTGCCAAACGCCTTTTTGACCACTTTATCTACCTGCGACTCCACCTTCAAGGAACCATGCATCTGCACTCCTAGATCCCTCTGCTCTACCACACTCCCCAGAGCTCTGCCATTCACTGTGTAGGTTCTGCCCAGGTTAGACTTCCCAAAATGCAACACCTCACATTTGAAGAGGTTACCCAAACTAGATGTACACCTAGATTGTCTGTGGTTAATTTATCTTTAGGAATTTGGAAGGAAACATTAGGATGGCTGGAAACCTGTCTCACTGATGAAGGAGTCTAGGGTGAGGGGGCTAATTCCAAATCAATATTAGGGTGGACAGGAGACAAGTATACAAAATCTTGTTACTTTCAGATATGTTGAACGTGCCCACAAAAATAGCAGTAAATGCTGTTAGATTAACTTTGAGTCTGGGATTGATGGAAACCTTTTGAAGAACAAATATTCAGCCAAGACAAATGGATGAGGTTGAGACTGATCGAGCATGATCTCATTAGATGGTGAAACAGGCTCAGCTGCATTAACTTCTGTCTGAAGTATGTCTGGATTTACAGACCTTCACAAAATCATTTCTAATTAAACACGAGGTGCTGAGTGGCTCAAGTTTGATGCCAGTGTTCAAGAAGTCAGATCAGGAATGAAGTTCAGAGGGATACACAGGATGTGGAGTATTTGATGAAAAAGGTGATGATTTTAAAATCCAGGCTTTGCTTGATCTTTGCCTTCTGGACGGTCTAATCAGTGTGTTGCCTTCCAGTGACTGAGGCTGGCTTTGGTGCGGACATTGGGATGGAGAAGTTCTTCAACATCAAGTGCAGGGCCTCGGGGCTCCAGCCTGACGTGGTGGTGCTTGTGGCAACAATCCGAGCCCTGAAGATGCACGGTGGCGGTCCCAGTGTGAGTAAACGTGGGGAAAGCAGTTAGCCTCCCAGTGTTCGGTTTAACCAGCATCTGCTGTTCCTTCCTACACGGCCACTCAGTGTTGTTATGCCATTCATTAAATTGTGCAGGCTCAATTCGTCCAGGACTGCCTTTTTTTTTTTTTTTTTACACTAACGCCTTGCAGAGATGCAAACAATTGCATATGGCAGCTAAAATTTTGAATACCAAGTCTTTTGGGCAAGTGGATGTTATTGCTTAAAAAAAAGACACCAAGTACTGTAGTAGATATAATCAGCCATGAATGAATGAGTAGACTTGATGGGCCGAATGGCCTTATTCTGTTCCTAGAACTTATGGGTAACTCAGTGGGTCAGGCAGCATCTCTGGAGAACATGGATGGGTGACTCGAAGAAGGGTCTCAACCCGAAACATCACCCATTCCTTCTGTCCAGAGATGCTGTCTGACCTGCTGAGTTACCCCAGCTTTTTGTGTCTATCATAACTAGGTGACTTATTGGTTTGGGGCCTTTCTTCGAGAAGAAGGTCCTGATTTGAAATATCACTTATCTATGTTCTCCAGTGATTCTGCCTGGCCTGCTGTGTTACTCCAACACTGGAAAAATAGACACAAAATACTGGAGTATCTCAGCGGGTCAAGCAGCATCTCTGTCAAAAAAGAGAATAGGTGACATTTTGGGTCAAAACCCTTCAGACAGTCTTTTACACATTTTCTCTTCATCAGAAGTTCTGACCTGAAATGTCATCTATTCCTTTTCTCTAGAGATGCTGCCTGACCTGCTGAGTTACTGCAGCATTTTGTGTCTATATTTGATATAACCCAGCATCTGCAGTTCCTTCCTACACATTTACTCCAGTGCTTTGTCAAGGTCAAAGGTCAAAAGCTTTATTTGCCATTTGTGCTTACACACATAGGAACTCTTGTGCGGTTGTTCAGAGAGTCAAGTCAAGTTAAAAAGACACACAGAAGACACATAATCTATAAAAACATATACTTCTCTAGAACTAAAAAAGAAAGAAAATGCCTAAAACCCTATATAAAGGGAAAAGTGAGAGCATTGTAAATTACACAAACCCTATATAAAAAGTGTCGATTGCATTGTAAATTGCACAGGCCCAGGAGACAATATAATATAATATGATGTGCTATGAGGTAGGTCAGGACATCAGTTCATTTTGTTTTGGCCAAGAGTCTCACTGTGGCAGGGAAGAAGCTCTTAAAAAAGCGTGTTCTGTTTGTGACGATGCTGTCCGCTCGTCTGTGCCTGAGGTTGTATGTGCAGTTTTTGTGTTTGAGCAGGGAGTGAGCTGGATGTAGTGTGTCTCTGATGATTCTCTCTGCTCTTTTTTGACAGCGCTGTGTATAGATTGTATCCATAGAGGGGAGTTCCGTTCTGATAATCCTCTCTGCAGTCTTTATGACTCTTTGCAGAGCCTTCCTCTCTGTCTGTGTGCTGTTTCCATACCACACCGTGATGCCTGTTGTGAGGATGCTCTCTATCAGTCCTTTGTAGACCTGGGTGAGAGGGCGACAGTGCAGACCAGCTTTTCTGAGCAGCCTGATGAAGTACAGTCTCTGCTGTGCTTTTTTCACTGTGGCAGCAGTGTTCAAAGTCCAGTTCAGATCTGATGTTACTTGTAATCCCAGGTATCTGTAACTGTCAGCCCTCTCCACCACAGTCCCCTTGATGATATGGGGCTGCAGGGGGGGTGGATTTTTCCTGGTCCATTATTATTTCTCTTGTCTTATCTGTGTTGAGGCTTAGGTCGTTCACCTCACCATAGGCAAGAATGTCATTCACCAGACTCCTGTAGCCCGACTCGTCCCTCCCTTGATGAGGCCCAGGATGGTGGTATAATCCGCATTGTGTTCTCGATGTTTTTGCTGCCAGTTTGTCAGTGAATTGGGAAATGCCGAGTGGCCAACCACAGTTCCCTTAATGGACACCAGTTGACAGAGTCTCGAGCTAAGAGGTAGTAATTACCAACCCTAGGCTCTTGCCAGTTGTGCTTTGCCTGAGTAAGAAGGGTATAGTTGAAGTGTGATTCAGGGCAATGCACCGCCGCAGAGCAATGGGAATTACCTTTTTGTGTGCCTTACAATGCTATGTACAACAGTGGTCGCAACTTCTACTGAAGTGTGGATGGCTGTTGGCTCGCTAGAAGCTCATCCGCCCTTTGACAGGTCCTCTTTTTGGTCCTGCTGGGGGTCCACAGCCCCCTCCTCACCTGGCAAACCAGGTAGGGAGACGGTTTAGTCGCCGATTATCCGACCATGAAGCAGGGAGCACGGGATTACATAGTACCCGTGACCCCCCCCCCCCCCCCCCCCCGACCTAACAAAACACAAAGATCATCAAACAAATAATTACAAATAACATTTGACACTGAGCCATGCAAAGGAGTTGTTGGATAGACGAGGTGGGTATTGACGAGTGAACACAGAGGAAAGCATGCAAGTGAGAGGGAGAGATTGAGTGAGGGAGTTCTGGAGCTTGGGGATTTACCAACTACTGATGGAAGAATTTCAAGGTCCCGATTGCTTAAAGCGGTCAGGAATGAATGAGGGTCAATAAACCAGAGGAGTTTAGAGATGAGGAGGAACAAAGCCATTGCTGGACTTGTTGATGAGGGAAATACATTTCGCTTAAAGGCTTCACTGAAAGAGGAGCACCTGGATTAACTTGGATTGGCAATTGAGTGTGGGATGGGCCAGTCGGGGGGGGTTCTAGAACAATCAAATAATGGCAGAAGATGAGAAGATGGTGAGGAGGGACAGGGATGGGGTTGCGACATAAATAAAGGGGGAAGTGGGCAGCTCTGGTGTTATTGGAGATTTGAATCTCTGTGTATAACCTTGCAGTTGTGGGTTGACCTGCCATGGTCCATCCAGGGTAGTTCCCCAGAAGATTGTTGGGAGTGGTAACGGCTGGACATTTTGGGATGGGGACCACTGATGATGGGGTTGGTTTTGCCAATATTTAGCAGGCGATCGTATTCGGCTCGTTGGCAGTCAGCGAACCAATCTAGCCAAGTGTCATCGGGTGAGAACTCATGCCAGCTCCTGATGGAGTTTGTGAGCAGAGATGGGATGAGAAACAGGTTGGGAAGGGGGCGAGAGGTGAGGGGGGGGGGGAGGGTGTGGAAGATAGATCAGCAGGGCAGGACTGGGGGAGCAGAGGTGGCTTTGTAGGTGTGAGAAGAGACGACAAGGTAAATATTTTGTGGACATTCATCCTGATGACCTTGGAAGTGAGAGAGGCAGCTGCTTGATTGGAGTGAGACAAGCCCGTTAGCCACCTATACTTAAAGGAGAGAAGAAATATGTTTGAGATGCTATTGTTGCATTTCAGAATGAACTTGGAGTATTGAACAGATTGGGCAATGACTGAGGGCTGGAGGCTTGACTGAGAGTGTCAGATTATAGCATGTCATGCCTCTACGGATCAGGATTTGCTCAGTGTCACTGTCTGTTATTTGATCAACGGTGATGAACAAGGAGCCTTGCAAATTGGTCCATTTTTCTGCAAAAGCTGGTGTGGGAAAGGATTCTATGTTTTGGGGGGAGAGGAGGGGTTGGCCTTAGCTTTTCATTTTAGGTCTCGGGTAAGTGGTGTGGTTTTATAGTTGACATGTTAAACTGAGAAGCTAGCTGGCCATCCTGAGTGAATATATAGTCAATCCAGGACACTATTAGATAAAATCAGAAGCTTTATGTACCCTGGCCAAATAGATTGTCTCTGAGATTGTGATGGAGGCATTATGTAAAACCAGTTCTGTTGAATTGTCTCCACTGATGTTGTTTATGTTTCTCAATTGCATTACAAGCAAAAATGGCTTTTGTGATGTACTATAATGTAATATCTTACCTCTATGCTTGGACAAGTATTTAAACTTATGACTATCATTATTTTGTTCTCTTTCAGGTTTCTGCGGGCAAGCCCCTAGCGAAAGAGTACACCAAGGAGGTGGGTACGCTTTTGTGGTGACCAAGAGATGCTTCACTTTTTCTTGGTGATTTAATTAATCTTGGATACTGTGCCATGTCCATGGCATAATGGTCTCCTCCAGATTATGACAGAGTTCTGGTCCTGAGAACCATTTGTAGGCCGAACAGTTTGCAAGTCGGAAATGAATGGGGCTGCACAGCAACATATTTAAATACAAAAGCCAACCGAAGGCAACATGTAGTTAAAAACGGTGTTTAGTTGAACATCAAGGGGTGGCACAGCTGATAGAGCCGCTTCCACAAAGCGCCAGAGACCCTGGTTCGATTCTGACCTCTGGCGGTGTCCATGTGGAGTTTGCACGTTCTCCCTGTGACCGCCTAGGTTTCCTCCGGGTGCTCCGGTTTCCTCCCACATCACAAAGACGTGCAGGTTTGTAGGTCCATTAGCCTCTCTAAATTGCCCTTAATGTGTCGGGAGTGAATGCGAAAGTGGAATAACATAGAACTATGTTATAATCTTTTGTTAAATTTTATTTGATGTGGCAGCGTGTATTGTTGCCTTTCACTTAGTATGGCTGTCTTGTAACTCAAATATCACTGTACCTTAATTGGTGCATGTGCCAATAAATTCAAACTTGAACTAGTATGAACGGATGATCGATGGTTGGCGTGGACACGGTGGGCCAAAGGGCCTGTTTCCAAGCTGTACCATTCAATCAATCTTTCAGAAGATGCTGCAGCCCTGCAGCAGCCAGTAAAACCATCCCACCGGTCTCACAAACACTTGTTTGTGTGTGCAGACCGTAGAGCAGACTGTAAGCCAGGGAGATCTGCATGTTGCTACGTTTACCACTGGAGTCTAAATAGGAACAACCCTCCCACATAACCAGATAAAATCCACCAAAATAGTATCTTAAAGTTGTAAGTAGATATTGAGAATTCATAAAGAACTGAAAGCTGCTTGAATTTAAAGTCGGGTTCAGATTGAGGTTATTGAGGTACATTATTATTTGTTCACATGAAGCTCACAGATAAACAGTATACATACAGTAATGACAAATGCAAACTAGCAAAATGGTGCAAGATTGCAGTCTCATATATGACTAAAATCCTGAATGTGGGCATGGATGAAAGACTGGCGATATATTTCCAGGTCAGAGTGCTGTGTGACATGGGGGAAACCTACAGCTTCTTTAAATTACAACTTAATGGTAGTCTTTCCATGCACATGTTGCCCTTGTTCTCAAGTGGTGCAGGTTGCCGGCTAGGCAGGAGTTAACGGAGTAGCATGGACGGGTAATTGCAGTGCATTTTGCAGATAGTACATGGTGTATTGGTGGTAGGGGTGGTAAACATGCAGTGCAGTGGGTTCAATTATTTGTGTTGAAACTGCACTCGACCAGGCAAGCAAAAGTTATTCCACCGCACTCCTGACATGTTCTATGCCGATGACTGAAAGGCTTTGTGGTACCAAGAGGTTTACATTTATTAGTGTCACATTTACTGAGATATACAGCAAAAGGCTTTTGTTGAGACACTTGCCCCAGGATATCCAGTCTCTGAGCTCACTTGCCGGTTCAGTGCCTGTGATCAATTGGTCGGTCGTGATACCAGAATGTTTGTGCTGGGGGATTATAAAGTTGATGCCATTGAATGTCAAAGGTAGGTGGTTAGATTCTCTCTTTGTCGATGCCCATTGCCTGGCACTGATGTGGTGCCCGTTTTGATCTGGCTCCTTGTTTGTGGGATCATTTCGCTGTGTCTATAGCGTTCTGGGGCTAATTTACTGGTATACCTCTGTCAAGGATGTTGCACTGTTGACAGGTTCTGGCCCTACTGCGTAGTATTTTCAGAATGTCCATCATGATTGCGGATGTAATCAGCAACCCAACACTCACTCGTGACGCCCACTGTACTTCACCACCTTATTCCATCAGAAATTGTCAAGCAGAGAAGCGAAACTGAAACATTTTTAAATTTTTCTCTTTCAAATTTTTTTCTTTAAATTAGAACTTGACTCTACTTGATAGCTGCCTTTAAACCTGTATATTGGGCAACTTCACAAATGCCAAGTATCAATCCGTGAAAATAAGGGTGGCACAGCTGGTAGATCTGCTGCCTCACTGCCCCAGAGACTCAGGTGCTGTCTGTGTGGAGTTTGCATGTTCTACCTGTGAGGGTGTGGGTTTCCTCCTCGGGACTTTGGTTTCCTTCCACATCCCAAGGACATGTGGGTTTGTTGGTTGATTGTAATATTCCCCCGGGTGTGTCGTGTGTGGATGAGAAAGTGGGATAACATAGAACTAGTATCAACAGATGGCCTGTGTAGATTGAAAGACCTATTTCTAAACTGTATCTTTCAATCGTTCAATCAATTAAAACGTTTTTTGCTTTCAATTCAACTGTCTGTGCCAACTCATTTGACACCTGTTGCTGTTCAGTATTGGTTCAAGAATGCATTTGTAATACACATGCTGAACACAAGGTGTTAATGGTGTCACTGGCAACCTCAAACTAGCCCCATACCTGCCCTTATTTGGATCAATCTGTTCACGGAGTCCAACAGTGGGAGACAGCGGAATGTTTATAAGAATTAGGTAGTTAGAGCTGATCTTCCACAGGACAGGTATAATTAAACCAATTATAGATTTAGACTTTAGAGATACAGCGCAGAAACAGGCCTGCCAAGTTCACACCTACCAACAATCACTAGCACTATCCTACACACTAGGGACAATTTACAATTTTACAGAAGCCAATTAATTTACAAGCCTGTACGTCTTTGGAGAGTGGGAGGAAACCAAAGATCTCGGCGAAAACCCACGCAGGTCACAGGGAGAATGTACAAACTCCTTACAGACAGCCCCATGGATCGAACCCGGGTCTCTGATGCTGTAATGCCCCTGTTCCACTTAGGAAACCTGAACGGAAACCTCTGGAGACTTTGTGCCCCACCCAAGGTTTCCGTGCAGTTCCCGGAGGTTGCAGGTGGTTGCCGGAGGTTGCAGGTAATGGAAGCAGGTAGGGAGACTGACAAAAACCTCCGGGAACCGCACGGAAACCTTGGGTGGGGCGCAAAGTCTCCAGAGGTTTCCGTTCAGGTTTCCTAAGTGGGACATGGGCATAAGGCAGCAACTGTACCACTGCACCACTGTGCAGCCCTAACCGCTTGCCATATATCTCCCTCACATTTATACCTGCTTTGCACTTTTGTTCATTTTCTAACCTCCCTGCACCGAGGGGCGATCGTTGACCTAAAACATTAGCTACGCTTCCCTCGTTCTCGGCAGTGCCTGTTTGACCTGCGTGTTTGGAGCAGCTGCTGTATTTAATGCATCTGCCTGTGTGATTGTTGTTGCAGAACCTGCTGCTGGTCGCTGACGGGTGCTGTAACCTGCAGAAACAGATCCAAATCGCTCAGCTCTTCGGCATTCCGGTCGTGGTCGCTATCAACGTTTTCACGTAGGTGCTGTGTGCTGTGTAGGTGTTTACTTGCAGCATACTTACTTACCTTCATACATGCACATAAAATCAACAAACAAATTATAGCAATGCAAAATAAAAAAAACCACTGCCTCCAAGTCTATGTAGTTCATAGCTTATTTGGAGGTAGTAATGTTTAATAGCCTGATGGCTGTAGGGAAGATGCTGTTTGTGAACCTGGATGTTACAGTTTTCAGGCTTCTCTATCTTCTTCCCGATGACAGGAGTGAAATGAGAGTGTGTGGTGTGGGTCTCTGATGATGCTGGCTCCCCTTTTGAGGCAGCGATTCCTCTAAAACCCTTTGTGTCCAAGTAAAGTGATCTAAACAAGAGTTGGTGACATATTTAAACCACAATGATTGTAGACGCTGCATAGCCAGAAGCGATCGATCAGCTAACGTCAGTGATGTTATTTGTAACCTTTCAGGCCACTGCTGTGCTTGCTGGCTTCTCTTTGCATTAGTGCCTTGAATTAAAAATCCTCTGCCCTTGTGTTCAACTTCACCCATTGTCTCATCCCTCCCTGTGATGAAATGGTAAACCACAGAGGGCTACTTGCCCCATTGATTTTGAAGAGGAGATGCTGTTGGTCCCACTTCCCACACCCCTGTTCCTTTGCCAGATGTTTCTCCAACTCCCCTTTGAAGGCTACAATTGAATACCCACATATAATCCTATGAGGCATTGTGGTCAAAATCCTGTCTGCTCATAGCAAAAATATGTTGTTTTTTTTCTTCCTATATGAACTGCTTTGGCATATTTTGAGATTGTGAAAGGCACTCCAGAAATGTGGTTTATTATTGTTATTTCCATACCCTATTTTAAATTCCTTCCCATTCCCCATCCCAAGCTCATGCCTTGAAACATTCTCGTAAATATCTTCTGCTGGAACTGGACACAATGATTCGCAGTTGATTAAAGGCGGATAATGTTGGAAACACTCGACTTGTCAGGCGGCATCTATGGAGGGGAAATAGGCAGTGGTTTGCGTCATTTACTTTATATCAGACCTCCGCAGCAATGGGAAGTGCGCGTGTTTCAAATTGCGGAGAAGGTTGAGGGAACAAAGGGAATGTCTGTAACATGGTAGTATCTCTACTCCAATGCTAAATTGGTGCTTTATGTGGAATTAGCAAAACCTTATTTTGTATTCTGCCTCTGGTTCCAATGCCCAGAGCCATGTGTGCTTTAATAATCTTATTAATCATGTAGACTTCAAAGATTTGCCTTCGGACACTTCAAAACTCGTGCATTTAAAAATATACAGTTTAGATCACATCTTTCCCTGTTCCTCTCCAAGAATATATTATAATCTTCTGCAAACTCTTGTGTTCTTGTATCCCCTTCACTCTGCCATTGTGTGCTGTGTCTTAAACCATCTGATTCCTAACCTTACAAAAATCTCTCCCTAAACCTGCACTTCAGTTGCTCTTGAAATCCAACTCTGTGAATAAGGTTTTGGTCGGCTGTCGGTGAATGTGATTGTAGTTTCATGTCTTTGCGTTAGAGATACAGTGCAGAAACATTCGGCCTACATGGTCCACACCGACCAGCGATCACCCCCCCACCCCACACTATCCCACACTAGGGACAATTTTCAGTTTTACTCAAGCCAATGAACCTACAAACCTGCACATCTTTAGTTTGTGGGAGGAAACTAGAGCACCCGGAGAAAACTGCCATAGAGGGAGTGCAGAGACGGTTCACCAGACTGATTCCTGGGATGTCAGGACTGTCTTATGAAGAAAGACTGGATAGACTTGGTTATACTCTCTAGAATTTAGGAGATTGAGAGGGGATCTTATAGAAACTTACAAAATTCTTAAGGGGTTGGACAGGCTAGATGCAGGAAGATTGCTCCCGATGTTGGGGAAGTCCAGGACAAGGGGTCACAGCTTAAGGATAAGGGGGAAATCCTTTAAAACCGAGATGAGAAGAACTTTTTTTCACACAGAGAGTGGTGAATCTCTGGGGGGAACTCTCTGCCACAGAGGGTAGTTGAGGCCAGTTCATTGGCTATATTTAAGAGGGAGTTAGATGTGGCCCTTGTGGCTAAGGGGATCAGGGGGTATGGAGAGAAGGCAGGTACGGGATACTGAGTTGGATGATCAGCCATGATCATATTGAATGGCGGTGCAGGCTCGAAGGGCCAAATGGCCTACTCCTGCACCTAATTTCTATGTTTCTATGTTAAAACCCACGCGGTCACAGGAAGAACGTACAAACTCCCTACAGACAGCACCCATAGTCAGGATCGAACCCGAGTCTCAGATGCTGTAAGGCAGCAACTCTACCGCTGCGCCACTCACTGTACCAGTATGTTCTGTATTGTCCCTTTATGAAAGACACCATGTTGTTGCTCGTTCTAAGTCAACGTGCCGAAATACAAGTTTCAAGGGACTGTATTTTGGTAAAAACAATTCAGTTTTAATAAGATTATTTAAAATTTGCACTAGAGCTGCAGTAAATTAAAAAGTCGGTCTTTGTCCAAGAGCCTGCTCCTAATGATTCCAAGTTATTTTTGGTTTCAGTATCAAAACTAATTTGAATTATCCATTAATTTGAATTAAACCATGTAGCTAATACCAGAATCCATTTCTTAAAGCTTCATTGTTAGATAATAAGCAAGAAGTGGCTTTGAATTTTGGAGAAATTGCCTGTAATATGTTTTTTATTTAAAGATGGATATGTGTGGACAGATAAAATGTATGCATCAGTCAGCTTATTAAGCAAATTATGAGGACTCTTAGATTATGACTGAAGGTCTTTCAAATCGTATCAGACAAATTCTGAAGGACATTCTAGGGCATTGGCAATTGATCAAGTCCCTCATCATGAGGCTTAGTTCTCAATGCAAGTAGCTTTCAGCTGTAAAGTCTGCACTGAATGTACCATTCGAGCATGGTTCCTGGGGTACACTCTGCAGCAAAGTTTAACGTATGTGTCAAGCTGCTGAAATATTTATTTCAGCAGGGTGATTTGTCTGAGTAACCTAGAAATTCAGGCCTTGAGGGTCTTTCAAGTATGCAATAGCAATGTGCCGAGTAGATGGTCAGAATCTTTCCCAGAGTGGAAATATTAAAAAGATTCGAGCGCGAGGGGTTATGGGAAGAAGGCAGGAGAATGGGGTTAGGAGGGGGAGATAGATCAACCATGATTGAATGGTGGAGCAGACTTGATGGGCCAAATGTTCCAATTTTGTTCTTATCACTTAGAGGGCATGGCTTAAAGATTGGAGGGGGAAATTTTAAAGGAGATGCACTGTGGAAATTTTTTTTTACACAGAGTTGCGGGTGCCTGTTACACCCTGCCGGGCTGGTGGAGGCAGATGCGATAGTGGCGTTTAATAGACTTTAAGATAAGCACATGGATATGTGAGGAACGGAGGGATCCGGATCACGCATAGGCAGAGGAGATTAGTTTAATGTGCCATGGTGTTTGGCACAGATGTTGTGGGTCAAACGGCCTGTTCTTGTGCCGTAGAGTGTTGGAGAGAAGGTGCAGAGTGTTCAATGTGTCCTAACAACGTTGGATAAAGTTGCTGACTGGAGGATGAGGTCTCTGAACTTTGATTCCTGTCTCTGTTCTTTGCGCCGAACCAAGATGCCAAAGCTTGTTATATTTGCAAACATCAAAGTGGAGAGGATTAGGGAATTTGATCATAGCCCGAGAGGATGTTTATCAGGGGTTTAATTGAGTTAAGACAACCAGCATGTAGATGGCAATTACAATTTAAAGTATTTTTCTCGATGAAAAATAGCAGAGCATAACATAATGCGTATCCTCTTTAATGAAAAAAAATGCTTGGATTGTTGGAAAATATAACTAGGACATGAGGCAAAAAAAGATGTTGATGTTGTTTCCCTCACATTTAGGAAAAACTGTTTGGTTCCAGTCATTATTTCACAAATGAGTTTGTGCCTCGGTTTGGGTTTATTACTGCCACCTCTACCAAGGTACAGTGAAAAGCTTTGTTTTCCATGCTATTCAATCAAATCAGATCATAAGGTCATAAGTGAACGGAGGAGAATTGGACCCTTCGGCACATCAAGTCTACACCGCCATTCTAACCAACCTTCACGTGGTCCGCCCTGTATTGACTAATGCAATCAACTCGACGTGCACAAACAGAAGATCAAATAGAACAAGTTTCCCAACAACTTTAGGCTGTGCACGCCACACGGAAGGAGAAGAAGATCTATCTCTCCCTCCTAACCCCATTCTCCTACCCATAACTCCTGACACCCGTACTAATCAAGAATCTATCTACCTCTGCCTTAACTATATCCATTGACGGATAATACAATACATAAATACCATCAAGCCAAACTCCAGTACAATTAGGTACAGCAAAGGGCAAGATACAGTATGCAGAATATAGTTCCCAGCATTGTAGCAGATCTGTTCCAGAGACTAAAGTCCAATGTCTACAGTGGGGAAGAGGTGAATCTGGCTTAGGGAAGGTCCATTCACAAACCTAATAACACAGGAGAAGAAGCATTTCCTGAGTCTGGTGGTGCATGCTTTCAAGTTTCCGAATCTTCTGCCTGATGGGAAAAGGGAGAGGAAGGAATGACCTGGGTGGAACGTCTCTGGTTATTTTGGCAGTATTTCCAAGGCAGTGTGAAGTGTAGATGGAGTCAATGGTGGGAAGTCTGGTCTGTGTGGTGGACTGTGCTACATCCACAACTCTCTGCAATTTCTTGTGGTCTTGGGCAGAGCTGTTCCCAAACCAAGCTGTGATGCAACCCAACACTATGCTTTCCGTGGTGCATCTGTAGAACTTTGTAAGCATCATCGGAGCTTCTACAACCAGTCTGAAGAAGGCTCCCGAACCAAAACAATGCCCATCCATGTTCTCCAGAGATTCTGCCTGACCCACTGAATTACTCCATCGCATTGTCCCTTTTTTTGTAAACCAACATCTGCAGTTCCTTGTTTCTACAACTGTGTGATGTGATTAGCTATGATTTGGAGTTGCAGGTGACAGGAGCGTGGCTTTCTCCCTGGTGTTCTGGCCATTATTTATCCCTCAACTAGCATCACCAAAAACATGCTCGGCACACAATTGCCTTGGTGTTTCAGAGCTTGTGACCTGTGCTGGTATTTCTTTGAGTTGACCAGCCACTATGCTCCAAGAATATCTTGGTTGTGCAAGGCCATTGGAGCATCCTGATGTTATAAATGGGACCCACATAACATGAAGATAGACACAAAATGCTGGAGTAACTCAGCGGGTCATAGAACATCTCTGGAGAAAAGAAACAGGGAATGTTTCAGGTCGTGACCCTTCTTCAGACAAGGGTCTCTTCCCGAAACGTCACCTGTTCCTTTTCTCCAGAGATGCTGCCTGACCCGCTGAATTACTCCAGCATTTTGTGTCTATCTTCAGTTTAAACCGGCATCTGCAGTTCCTTCCACCACTTAACATGGGTTCTCCTTTTCGTTAGGACTGACAGCAAGGCGGAGATTGAGCTTGTCTGCGACATTGCGAAGGGTTCCGGTGCATATGATGCAGTCCCTTGTGACCACTGGGCTGCCGGGGGCAGGGGAGCCGTGCAGCTGGCGCAGGCTGTCAGCAAGGCTGCCGACCAGAAGAGCAGCTTCCGCTACCTCTACGACCTACAGGTGAGACTTGCTCCCACTTCTTCTTCAGCTCTGTCTCACTCATCCAGTATAAGTAACAATTATAAAACTTTTGATGATCTATTGACAAGTGCATCACAGCGGCGGAGCTGGTAGAGCTGCTGCCTCAGCGCTGGAGACCCGGGTTATATTGTGGCCTTGGGTGCTGTCTGTGTTGAGTTTGCATGTTCTCCCTGTGACCGCGTGGTTTTACTTCCGCCCACACCGCAAAGACGTGCAGGTTTGTGGGTCAATTGGCCCTATGTAAATTGCCCTCCGGTGTGTAGGATATGAATGTGAAGATGGGATAACATAGAACTAGTGTGAACAGGTGATTGGTGGTCAGCAAGGACTCAATGGGCTGAAGGGTCTATTTCTATGCTGTGTCTATAAACCAAACTAAATTGGTGGGATAAATGGCCAGGAAAACACTTGCAATTGCTGCATATTAACAATGAGGATCTCATGCAGGCTGTTCCAGGCTTTTGACTTGGGTGTGCATCATGGAGTTTCCTGACGCATAGCTCTCATGGAGTTATTGCTACGCACAAACCTGATTCATTTTCCAATGATCCAAAGGGTTGTTCAGCATTTCCCTGTAAACTCTTAAGGACCCATGCTGGTTGTCTTAACTCAATTAAACCACTGATAAAAATCCTCTCGGGCTATGATCAAATTCCCTAATCCTCTCCACTTTGATGTTTGCAAATATAACAAACTTTGGCATCTTGGTTCGGCGCAAAGAACAGAGACAGGAATCAAAGTTCAGAGACCTCATCCTCCAGTCAGCAACTTCATCCAACGTTGTAAACTCTAAGGACCCATTAAAGAAATAGAACCTCAGACCAGATATCCAAGATGTAAACTGCAGTGACATGTGGCAGTAATGTGAATGACAATGAAAGATGGCTAGACTTGCCTTTTATGTAGTGTTTTTCCATGAGAGTTGAAAAATAGATCAGCCATGATCGAATGGCGGAGCAGACTCGATGGGCCAAATGGCCTAATTCAACTCCTATATCTTATGGTCTTCAATGTAGTCAATACTTCTCAGAGCTCTTTACAGCCAAATACACTACTGAAGTGCAGTCACCTTGTGTTGTAAGAATGAAAGGTGCGGACCAGGGGAACTCTATCCTTGTTCCATCTGGGGGGGGACCCTTTCTTGATCTCTCTATCACCATCACAGGGGACACTCTGTCGACTGACATCAACTACCAACTCCCACAGTTATCTGCGCAGCACTTCCTCCCACCCTGCCTCTTGCAAAGGCACAATTGCCTACTCTCAATTCCTTCATTTTTGCCGCATCTACTCACAGGATGATGCTTTCGGTTCTTGAACATCCAAGATGTCCTCTTCAGTAAACGTTGCTTCCCCTTCCGTTCTCCCTGTGACCTGCGTGGGTTTTCTCCGAGATCTTCGGTTTCCTCCCGCACTCCAGAGACGTACAGGCTTGTAGGTTAATTGGCTTGGTGTAAATGTTAAATTGTCCCCAGTGTGTGTAGGGTAGTGTTAATGTGCGGGGATCGTAGGTCAGTGCGGACGGTGGGCCGAAGTGCATGTTTCCGCGCTGTATTTCTGAACTAAACTGAGCACATGATCTCCCTCAGTAATACATTGAAACCTACCAGTGTAGCAGTCTCAGAGTAATATTCTGGTAGTTCTGTGCCGTTTGTGCTGCTGTCTTCAACGTAAATGTAAGCTAATTCCTCTAATTGTTCTATGACAGATTGCCTTTTGAAGAAGGGTTCAGGCCAATGAACCCTTCAGAATCTGTGTTCAGGCCAATGCTTGTCGTTGAGTCAGCTTCACAAAATAGCCTCATAGGTTTAAGGTGAGGCGGGGGAAGATTTAATAGGAGACTGAAGGGTAACTGAAGGGTGGTGGGTATATGAAACGAGCTGCTGGAGGAGGTAGTTGAGGCAGGGAGTATCACAATGTTTAGGAAACATATAGACAGGTCCATGGATAGGACAGGTTTAGGGGGATATGGGCCACATTTGGAGTATTGTGTACAGTTCAGGTTGCTCAGCTATAGGAAGGAAAGTTAGAAACATGTTGGTTGGTATGGGCACGTTAGGCCGATGGGCCCGTTTCCACGCTGTTTGACTAGAATTCAACAGTGTACTATATATCTAAGGCTTTTCAGCAACCTATTGGGCCTCAGATTCTTCCTCCTTGCTCTTCTGATTTCCTGTGCATATTTACCACATTCCTCCATCTTGACTCCCAGTACTTCTGTCAAGAAAATGTAGGCAAGGATGATGAGGCAAATGTTCACATTCAAAATGTTTTTCTTTGTCCTTGCATATCACGTGGTTGAAATAATTCCACAGATAATTTGCTGCACAAAATATTTTTTTTGTACGTGACCCCAAACATTTCTAATTGATTATCTTTAATGAGCAATCAGAAGTACCCTAGATTCAATCTTGACATTTGAGCACTTCAAAGTGAAGATTTACTTCCTGTAAGTCTCTGTAAATTTTTGTTAATCTATTTAAAAGGATTTGAATTTAACTGCAAAACTAGATTTTCTACTAAAATCACAAAGATTTTAAATTCTGTAAGCCATAAAACTTTGAAAAAATAAGATAAACTGACCATTGGTGTTGAACAGAGGGCAAAATTAAAGCAAATGTATGTAAAGAACATCGAACATAGCATAAGAACGGACCCTTGTGCCATGTTTGTGCCAAGCATGATGCCAAGTTAAATTGATCTCATCTGCCTGTACATGATCCATATCCCTTTCTTGCTTGCTTCCATGTGCCTTTCCAGTTGTCTCTTTAAAGGCACCATCGTATCTGCCTTCACTACCTTTCCTGGCAGTGTGTTTCAGACCCCCACCACTCGCTGTGTAGAAAAAATATTTTCCCACATATCTCCATTAAATTGTCCCCTCTTATAGCTATGCCCTCTAGTGGTGGACCTTTCTACACTGGGGGGGAAAGGTTCCGACTGTCTACCCTATCTATGCCTCTCATAATTTTATATACTTCGATCAGGTCTCCTCTAAACCTTCAACGTTCCAGAGAAACCAATCCCAGTCTATATGACCTCTCCCTGTAGCTGAAACCCTGGAATCCAGGCAGCACTTTGCTACATTTCCTCTGCACCTTCTCTAAAGACACATCTTTCCAAAAATGGGACAACCAGAACTGCACACAATACTCTAATTGTGACCTAACCAAGGTCCTACAGAGCTGCATCATGACTTCCTGACTCTTATACTAAATCCCCGTAGCAATGAAGGCAAGCATAACATATGCCTTCTTAACCATCATTTCTACTTGTGCTGCTACCTTCAGTGGGTTATGATGACTTTGGACTTCAAGATCCCTTTGCATATCTTTGCCATTAAGGGTCTTGCCATTAACTGTATATTCTCTTCTTGGATTCAAACTCGCAAAGTGCTTCACTTCACACTTGCTCAGGTTGTACTCCATCTGCCATTTCTCTGCTCATTTCTGCAGCTGGTCTACATCCCACTGCAACTTCCGCCAACATTCCTCACTCTCTGCAGCTCCTCCAATGGTGGTATTGTCAGCAAACTTTGGGGAGCTTTGAACATTTTCCTTTAGTTTTGTTTAGAGATACAACGCGGAAACAGGCCCTTCGGCCCAACGAGTCCGCACCGACCAGCGATCCCCGCACATTAACACTATCCGACACACACTAGGGACAATTTACACATACACCAAGCTAATTATCCTACATACCTGTAGGTCTTTGGAATGTGGGAGGAAACTGAAGATCTCTGAGAAAACCAACGAGGTCACAGGAGAACGTACAAACTCTGTACAGACAGCACACGTAGTCGGGTTTGAACCTGGGTCTCCGGCGCTGTAAGGAAGCAACTCTACCGCTGCGCCATTGAGCGAGGCTTGATTGGAATGGACAGGGAGAAACTGGATGGATTTAAGAGAGAGTTAGATAGAGCTCTAGGGGCTAGTGGTAGCAAGGGATATGGGGAGAAGGCAGGCACGGGTTATTGATTGGGGACGATCAGCCACGATCACAATGAATGGAGGTGCTGGCTCGAAGGGCCGAATGGCCTCCTCCTGCACCTATTTCTATGTTTCTATTTCCACTGACAAAGGCCAGATGCTGGAGAAATAGAATTAAAATATTTGACAGAGGACTCAACAATTACTTGGGGGTGCAATCGAAGGTGTGACAGAGGCACAGTTCTCCGTAATACTCAAAGGGAATTGGATCTCTACTTAAATGGAAAATGTGAATGGCTTTTGGAAAAAAGCACATGAATGTGACACAGTGGTGCAGTCGGTAGACCTGCTGCCCCTCACCACCAGAGGCCCAGGTTCAATCCCCACCGCGGATTCTCTCCGCGTGGAGTTTCCCCATGACCACGAGGGATTCTAGGTTAATTGGCCTCTGTAAATTGCCCCTCGTGTGTAGGGAAAGTGGGATAACATAAAACTAATGTGAGTGGGAGATCAATGGCCGACATGGATTCAGTGGGCTGAAGGGCCTGTTATTTCAATCAATAAAAGAGTGGGACTGCAGAGCATGAGACTGCCGACAGCAAAAAATGAGTGAGGCTAATTGGCTCTGAGGACGTATTTAGTTTAGTTTTAGTTTAGAGAAACAGCGCGGAAACAGGCCCTTCTGCCTACCGAGTCCGCACCAACCACCAGTCCCCGCACATTAACACTATCCTACACACACTGGGGACAATTTATATTTATACCAAGCCAATTAACCTACAAACCTGTACATCTTTGGACAGATGTGGGAAGGAATGTAGGACACCAGCTTGTCTCACTTGTGATATTATATTTTTGTTAATGTGCTTTGGCCAAAGTTTAGTTAAAATACACGATACTAAATGGTATGAGAAGTGAGCAGGATCGTGGTTAGAATGTTTTGCTGTTGGAATAAAAATGCTGGTGTCTGTTCTTCGTGTTCATACTGAAAACGTACCTAATGGGCAGTTGCAATTTAAATGAGGACTACTGTGCATGAACTGTGTCAACAGCTTGCTTTGCCTTTCTTTTAAGCAGCAATGTTGTTGGATGCTATCTTTATTTTGGATTAATTCACCTGCAGTCCGCAGTTATACTTTAATCATTTATTGCCCCAGAAATTAAATTATTCAAATATTCTAATCAACAAACCTAATTAAAGTGGCCTAATTTGTAGAAATATTGAGGGAATACACTGGAAGCAGTTAATGAAAGATAAATGACCCACTAATTCATCTTTGATCAAATGATTTCATTCTGCCCCTTTTCCTGTAATGTTATATTTTTAGTTTAGAGATACAGCGTGGAAACGGGCCCTTTCGGCCCACCGGGTCCGCGCTGACCAGTGATTCCCGCACATGAACACTGTCTTATACCCACTAGGGACAATTTTTACATTTACCAAGCCAAGTAACCTACAAACCTGTACGTCTTTGGAGTGTAGAGGGAAAACGAACATCTCGGAGGTCACAGGGAGAACATACAAACTCCGTTCAGACAGCACCCATAGTCGGGATCGAACTCGGGTCTCCAGCACTACATTCGCTGTAAGGCAGCAACTCTACTGTTGCGCCATCGCAACCGCCCAGATACATTTTCTGTCAATATATTTGCTGATGCTTTTTGGCTCAATTTAAGAAGCTTCATTTACGGATGCTTAAACAGCTAACAGTGCCACTGATGGCCTGGTTACGTTAAATGATGTTTCCAATTTACCAATTGTGGCGCAAAAATTGTACCATTTGAGTCGGACATTTTACTCTGGAGACCAGATATTGCAACGAATTGTGGGCACAGCCCAGACCATCACACAAACCAACCCTCCCTTCCATTGACTCCATTTATACCTTGTGCTGCCTCGGCAAGGCCAGCAGCAAAGATCCTATAGCGGAGCAAGATAGACCACTCCTTCTGAATGCAATGGGCTGACGTGTAGGACGCAACAGAGCGGAACGTGGGCCTTTTTTTCATCCATTTCAGTAACTGGACCCAACTCGCAGTGTAATCAACGTTGCGGGGGAACGGTTTGTGTTAATAAATTATAATTCTGAAAATGAGGAGAAGATTTTTACCAAATAACTTTTATTTTTACGAGGATGTTTCCGTAACCGGCTTCCGTCTCCGCACTAGTTATCTTTGCTCCGCTATGGGATCTTTGGTGCAGAGAAGGAAGCCAGTTTCAGAAATGGGGCCGAAAATTGCCCATGAATCTGCCCATGACCGTACTACGTCTTTTTCGTCGAGTGATCTATCTTACTCGCTATAGGATCTTTGGCCAGCAGCATAATCAAGGACGAGTTGCACCCTGGCCACTCCCTCTTCTCCCCTTTCCCATTGGGCAAAAGGTTATAGAAGTGTGAAAACGCACACCTCCAGATTCAAGGAGTTTCTTCCCAGCTATTATCAGGGAACTGAACCATCCTACCACAACTAGAGAGCAGTGCTGAACTTTTATCTATCTCATTGGTGACCCTCGGACTATCTTTGACGGACTTTACTGGATTTACCTTGCACTAAATGTTATTCCCTTATTCCCTTATCATGTATCTATAAACTGTAAATGGCTCGAATGTAATCATATATTGTCTTTCTGCTGACCGGTCAACACACAACAAAAGCATTTCGCTGTATCTTGGTACATGTGACAATAAACAAAACTGAACTGACGAGCAAATACCCCAACCTAACACTCCACTGTCAATAAAGTGCTGATTTTCAAAGGTTTTCTAAACTGAGATCGATCAACTCTCTTGTGTGAATGTAACTGATCACATTCCACAGACGAGAGGAAAGATTTCTCTCGGTGTGCTGAGAATCATAGCCAGGAATGTCTAGTCATTATCACGTTGCTGATTGTGGGAGTTGCTGTGCACAAACTAGCTGGGACATTTCAAACTACATAGCTAATGCTACATTTCAGAAGTTCATTGACTGCGAAGCCTCTTGCCTCTCTGAAACTTACCGAATAGTGAAAGGTCTGGATTGAGTGGATGTGGAGAGGATGTTTCCACTAGTGGGAGAGTCCAGGACCAGAGGCCATAGCCTTGGAATAAAAGGACATATCTTTGGAAAGCAGATGAGGGGGAATTTCTTTAGTCAGAGGGCGGTGAATCTATAGAATTCATTGCCGCAGAAGGCTGTGGAGGTCATGTCAAAGTATATTTTTAAGGCGGAAATTGAGCGATTCTTGATTAGCGAGGGTGTAAGGGGTTATGGGGAGAAGGCAGAAGAATGGGGTTGAGAAGGAAAGATAGATCAGCCATGATTAAATGGCAGAGTAGACATGATGGGCCTAAGTATGCTCCTGTAACTTATGTCCCGTCATGGTGAAAGGTGCCATAGAAATGCAAGGCTGCTAACACACCAAGTGAAGTTTTAGATGGGCGACACCATGATGCAGCTCCAGAAACTCGGATTCAGTCTAGGCTTGAGTTACTGCCTGTGTGTAGTTTGCATGTTC